>NC_086226.1:9420646-9737295 GCF_035770615.1 Melospiza melodia melodia
GCCAGCTGTGTTTGCAGGAAGAGGTGAAGCATGGACAAGGAGACTGGTTTTCTAAGCCTTGGAGGGAATGTGGCTGGGCAGTCTCCTGCTCTGTTCCTGAGAGGTAAAAGACTGCAGGAGTATCTGCTTCCAGGCAGCTCGTATGTTGGCAGAAAAAGAAGAAAACAAGAATTCTACCATTATTTGCTCAGGATTAGCTTTTGGGCATGTCTAGAGGAATATATTCGGAGAAAGCCACCCTGCACTGGCCTGCTCAGTGCTGCTGAATAAAGGTGTTGCAGGGTGTGCAAATCAGCAGAAAGCAGAGCCTGACCTCAGGTGTATGAATACGAGTCCTTGCTGAGGAGAACAACAGAAGAGAACCATCACAGTGGAATGCAGCCTGGCTGTGAAGCCTCAGAGAAGACTTGAGGGCTTGTTTTTCTCCTGGTTCTGTGTTTCAGTTGGGATGCAGGCCAGGCACATCCAGCAAGGTGGCTGGGGAAACACAAATGCATCAGCTCCTGCCCTGGACCTCCTCTGATGGGTCTGCTGCTGAGGCCAGTGCCATCAGCCTCCAGCTGCACAGACAGCATCACCAGCAGTCCCTTTTCTGCCCTGCTTGCCTGTTCATGGTCATTCCTGCTCCCATAAAGTTTTGACAACACAATGTGCCACAGTAGCTGAGCTTGAGACCTCCAGGGCTCTTGTCCCCTTCTGCTCAAACATCTGCTCTCAGTCCAATCCTGAGCAGCTACCACTCCTGCCAAAACCTTGGCATTCCTATCCATGGCACACACTGCCAGGTAATTAAGAGCATCTGTGCCCTTCAGAAGTCCCGTTTGTCACAATCCAAATTACGGCAGTAAAAAGGTGAGGATTCTCCTGGTGTAATCACTGCTTGAATATCTGGGTGAGTATGGAAGGCACATCTTCCTGTTAAAACCCAGCCAGGAACCACAACACCTCACAAGTCCTTCTGAAATCTGTGCTGGGAGAGGAGGCAGCCCAGCTACCATTAGTAGCTGGTCCTGACAGAAGACCTAAAAACTGTGGTTTTAGACAAGAAATTAGAGACAGCAAAATTCCAAAACGGTCATGGAGCTGAAAGAGAAAGAAGGCAGTGCTGATACTGGCGGAGTTTCCCTCTCCAATGAGGAAGCTTCTTGCACCATATGTGATTTCTCTGCGTGCCTGTTTCCTTTCCGTGCTCTCACCACTCACAATCAGATGGGTGTGCAGTGAGGCAGCCAGGGTAGCTGAGACCTCAGTCCTGCCCTGGAGCATAGGCAAACATGGCCCTGCAATGGATGCTTCTCCTGCTCCTCACACCTCTGCTGGCAGCACAAAATCATGGTAAGCCCTATCCCAGCAACAATGGACAACCCCAGGGAAGAGGTAAGCAGTGCTCCCTCCTCTGCCCCCAAGAAAAGGTTTTACTGTGCTCCTTTTGCAGAGCCCCTGTGCAGCCTTATGGTGTGCAGGATACAGCAGCTGTATCAGGGCAGTCTGACGTCCACACTTGGGCCCAAGTCCACCAGCTGGGTTGTGGTCAGGCAGAGCTCTGTTTGGGGATGGAGGGCAGCAAGGCTTGGGCTGCTGGGAAAGCCTCTGCAGAGTCTGTGTTTTCCTCCATGGAGCTGGAAATACAAGGTGTCCGTCTGTCCTGGCACAGTGTCAGGGTGCCATGTCCTCACCACAGAGATGGGTGCTGGTGCCCAACCAGGAGCTGGGGAGCCATGAGCTGAGCCCCTGGGTGTCCAGGAGAGCCTGGGGACAGGGCTTACCATACTCTGGGATTGCTCTTTAATGCACTTCCTTGGTGCTGGAAGGATCAGAGCACAGCCAGGGATCTGCTGGGCTCCTCCTTCCCTGGCTGCACACTTTGATGCCAGCAGAGTCAGTAGGAATTTGTAGGCTCACATGTTGTCTGTCCTCCCAGGAGGCTGCACTGCCTGGCAATTGAGCTGTGGGTGCAGCAACTGTGACCTTGCATTCTTCTGTATCTGTCTTCGAGTATTTATCTAAACTAATTTTCTTGGAGCTAGGTGATAGAAATCATTAAATTTGGAGCTAGGTGATAAAAATCATTAAACTAGCATCTAATTCTGTCATCCTGGTCTGCTGTGGTGTTGGATCCGGTTGGTTGGAGGCTACAGAAAACAGCTGATCTAGTGGTTGTGACAGAGTACAGGGAATGGGATCAGAAACTTTAATTCCTGATGTGAAGTGACATCAGGGACTGTACTATCAGGAGAGGTGTCACGAGAGCCTGTTTCCAGGGAAAATGTGTCTGGTTGCAGAGAGTGTAACCACAGCACATCACTGTCACGCAATAAACAAGGGCAAAAACTGCAACAGAGGATATTCTCCTGTCCAGAGTGTCTTCCCATTGCCCAGATCCCTGCTGAAGCTGTTCTCCCAGGCCAGCATGTGCGACCATGGCTTTTCTATTTGTTTTCAAGGTGCACACTAAGGTCAGGATCTGTCTGTGTCACGTACAGTGGGATGCAGCAGGGTCCTGTAGCCCTGCAGACTCTTGTCACGCTCTGCAGATCTCAGTCACCCAGCCTTCCCAGAGGAGTCTGCTGCTGCCCGTGACACAGATGATATCGCTGAGTTTGCACCTTGCTGCTTGTGAGAAGAGGAACCAAGACAAAAACATGTGCTGGCCACACCCAGCAGTGTGAGCAGCCCTGCCTGCATCCTCAGCATGTGGGCTCATCCCATCCTGACACCTCTGCTGAGCTCCAACCAATGGATCAGAGTCCTTCTCTTGCAGAGGCACAGGGCAAGGAAAATGTCCTGAGTGAGGCAGGAGGGTCTGCTAGGGTGGAATGGGCTGACAGAGGCTGTGGGGCAGGGTAAAGCTGTTGGGAACAATAGGGTGGGGATTCCTGAGCACATCCCCTGGCAGATACAGGGTAAAATCTGCTGTGCATAGTGCCACAGAGAGCAGTGCAGGCAACAGCAGTGCAGCCCAGGCACAGGATGTGGTTTGCACGTGTGGTTGGCCCTGCTGCTCAGCTCCTCCCATCATGGGGACAACGTGCACTGCGCAGGGTGCATTGTGTCATTGTCCTATTGTCACCTTATTGTCTTGCTGTGCTGCTCTCACAGGGAGTTTTTCCTCCCTAAAATGCCATACCTGTACAAAACTCTTCTCCCCTTACAGCCCCAGTGCACCTGGAAGGCAGATGGGGAATCTTCTAGGACACGTTTTCTGTGCAAAGGCTCTGGCATACAAGCTGTCTCGGACGCCTTTTTCATCAGTCTTGCTTGACACTCTGTGTGATCTAGTGGCAGGTGACAAGAGGTTCTAACCAGGAGCACAGCTGCAATCACCACGGGGTGGGAGGATGGTAGCTGAAGCTAAGCTGTAGCCAATCTGAAAGGGTTTGTGTCAGCGGAATTCCGAACTGTGCCCAGAGTTATGGGGAACATGAGTGCTAAGAGGTACTGCAGAGGAGTGCCTGGGGCTTGGCACCTTAGGGGTGGTGAACGGTGTGCTCTACCATGCTTCCACTTCCCATCACCATCCAAAGATTCAGGAAACACTAATTTTTCCTCCTGTCCTTAGACATGTGTCAGATGTCCTTTAGCATCTGGTGGACCAGTAAAGGTCAAAGTACCACCATTTCCCAGCTCTTCTCACAATGCCTTGTTCAGAACGTTCTTTGCTATCCCCCTTTCCCTGCCATGACTCCCAAGCAGAGCATCCCCAGGGTCTCTTGGCTCCATCACTCTTAAAGACCTGCTCAACACCTTTGGTTGCTACTCAGGAGCACAGAGATGCTCTGAGACCCGTGTTTGTGTTCGCAGTGCCTTGCAAAACAACTCTCCACTGGTGGAAAGATTGCTTTTCTTAGCTCCTCTCAGCAAGCACATGGCATCCAACACAGCAAGACTTTGCTGTCACCTCTCTCAGCTGCTGAGCTGCCCTGCCAAAAGGGTTGAACTTCGCCTACTCGCCTACTGCTTCTTAGATTTCACCTTGTCCTTTCTTCTTTGTGTGTGAGGTAATACAGTGTAAGAAAGGACACCTTCTGCTGTTAAGCAAAGGGCTGAACCCAGGAGCCTGTCCTGAATTATCAGCATAGCTGTTTCTCCTTTCTCCTGACCCTCCCCTTCTGGCCCATGCTGGGCCTTTGTTTAGCCTGCCAGGCTCATAACTCCTTGCAGCAGGGACAGGCAGGCCAGACATTTCTGGAAAAGGCTTTCTATATTCATGGGTAATAAACAATATCAGAGAGGAGAGTATTCATTTAATAGTATCATCTAGGAAAAAAATCCAAAGCAGTAAATATCTGGCTTTGGAGGCAAATAGACCAACCTTTTGTTACAACTCCTGTCTCAGGCATTCAATATTTCCATTTCACAGTGAGCACGCATTGCACTTTACAAAAGGTGCCTATTTGGTCACATCTACTCTGTATTTTCCTTCTGAAATTTCACTTGACTCAGCCTCCTTCCTCTAGCTGGGGCAGAGAGCCCGTGGGCGGCTCTCTGCGTACCACTGTGCAGGGCAACAAAAAGTGTCTGAAAACTGTTCCATTACTCTCCCAGTTGCTGTTAATCCCTACAAGGTTGGAAGCTGAGAGTTTCTTTCCCCTTTCTGTCGAGACCTCTCCTTTCTCCCTTAGTGTGTCAGCCCCACAAATACATCCAACTGCTTTGCACTAATGGGGAGTTCCATCTCTCCAGTGGAGGTCCCTTGACAGCTTCCCGTGGACATCTCCAAAGCACACAAGAAGCCATCCTGGGTTAGAGCACAGGCTCCTTTGCTCCAAGGTGCTCTTTTCCCACACCAATTTCTATGGAATGACTTGGGAAGGGGTGTAATGAGCGTGAGGACAGAGGTGCATCCTGACTGCACCCAGTGGCCATAGATTGGTTTCTTCCAATGAGCCTCGGGTGATAATCACATGCATGACAGGCTTGGACTTATTGGAGATGTGAGGCCGAGCTGGATTGTAATCAACAACATTCTTGAGACGAAAGCAGGCATGGACTGAAAGTGTGTTCTCTTCCCCATTTTGCAGGGAAGCAGAGCTTTCTAGGCTTTACCCTCAAACAATCATCAGAAATGCCACAAGGAGGGACTCTGAGCAGCAGCAGCTGCCTGGATGCAGATGGTGTCAGTGCTGTGACAGGGGGTTCAGCTCCTCTGCAGCAGTAGGAATGTGGGCAGGAGGCAGGCCCTGGAGGGGCTGTGATGTTTGGGCACTGCTGGCAGGGTGCTCTGTGTGCACAGGGTGAATAGGCTTTGGCAGTCCCTCAGGCTGCCCTGCTGATGTACACTGCCCCTCTGCAAGGCAAGCAAGCTTTTTTTGCCATACCCACCCCTCTGTCACACACTGTTAACTTCCAGGATAATTCTGAGGCTGGTGCATTCCCCTGTGGTGGTACTCTGTGTACCACTGGACTCTTTGAGTATGGGAATGAGCTGTGGGCTCTGCCTGCCTTTTCTGATCTCTCCCACCCAGCCCCTCATGGGCTCTGCTCAGCATGGTCCATGCCCAGCTTGGATGTGGGGGCTGTGTCAGCCTCTGTCTGCCTCCAAGCACAACAGGGGCACATCTGGCAGGTCCAACGGCACAAGGGAGCCTGGGAGGAATTTAAAAGTGGGGCCAAATGATCACCTCCCTTCCCAAATTCAGAAATGCTGTAAGACCCATTTTTGTTCTCAGTGCCTTACAGTGCAACTCTCCAGTGCAACTGGAAAAACAGTGGTTTTCTCTGTGGAAACAGTGGTTGCTTTTCTTAGCTCCCCTCAGCAAGCACATGGCATCAAACACAGCTCAGAGAGCTTGGGAAGGAAAGGATGAGTTGCAGAGAACAGGAATCTCCCTGGTGCTTGCAAGGGGCCCTGTGGGCAGAGAAGAAGGAAGGAGGGAGCACGAGGGTTTGCCTGCAGGGCTGCTCTCCTGTGTAGTCTTTGTGTCTGAAGGGCAGATACACTGCTGGCACACTTGTGGTCTTTGCAGAAGCACACGTTTCACCTACCCATGCCTACCCTTGCCTGAGACTGTGCTGGAATCCATGCAGTATCCCAGCAGTATCCCACATTCCAGCTCAGCAGACACTGACAGGAACACTGAGGAAGCCCTGGATCAAGTTTGCACATCTGTGAAGGCCTTTTCATCTGAAACAAAGACAACAGAGAAGAGGCTGATACTCCTGCAAAGGATTAAGTCTGATAAGTGCCTAGTCTAAGAGAAATTACTGGCTGGAGCCCTGGTGAAGATGGACACCTAGTCAGAAATGTGCGGCTGTTATGCCAGCTCAGTGCCACTTTACTCCCACTTCCAGCCCAGGGGTCTTACACAGCACCTATTTTCTTGTGCCCATGACCAAGGAAAAGTAACCTGAGTTGCAGGGGGTAAAAAAAGGGGCTGGCAGAATGAAGACCATCCTGATGTAAGAAAAGACCAGGCTTGAGACCAGCTGAGGCACCTGAAGGTGCACTAATCCATGGGACCTGATCAGATGCATGTGTGGGTCCTGAGGGTGGAGGAAGTAACAAACACCGTATCTATCATAGCTGAGAAGTTGTTGCCAGCAACTTCCAGTAAAGTTCCCACTGACTGTAAAAGGAGAAGCACAACCCCCTTTTTAAAAAGGGGAAATGAGGGAGACCCAGGGAACTACAGGCCAGTCAGTCTCCATTTGGCGCTGGGCAAGATAATGGAGCAGTTCCTGCTGGAAATTATTCTGAGGCACATGGAAATTATTTGTGATGGCTTCAAAAGATCAAATAATATCTGAGTAATTTGTTGCCCGTTTATGGAGGAGTGACAGCATTTGTGAATAAGGGGGGAGTGACTGACATCATCCACCTGAACTTGTGCAAGGCATTTGACACCGTCCTGTGTGACATCCTTGTCTCCAAACCGGGAATGTATGGATCTGATGGATGACCACTCCATGGGGGAGGTGCTGCAGTCAGTATTTTGATATCCACTGGCACAGGATGCCCAGTGAAGCTTGCATGCCCCATCCCTGAAAGTTCCAGTTCCCATTCCAGGCCAGACTGTGGATGGCTTTGGACAACCTAATGTAGTGCGTGACAGGAGGGCTGGAACTAAGTGATCTTCCTTGGGAACCTTCCAGCACAAGCCCTTCTTTGCTTTTATGAAAAACTGAATGAGTCCTAAGTGCCTGTAAACAATACTTAGCATAACGCTAAATATGCCTCATTTCAGTTGTGCAGAAGTAGCACCTTTTAGTAAAAGGAACAGTTACAAACTTTAAACAAAGACTAGCTCTGATTTTTGCTACAGTAAGACTGCTTTACATTGCACTTCTAAAGCAACAAACATGAGGTGTGGCTTTTTCACCTTAACCCCAACCCCTGCAAGGAAGCCTGGCAAGTGTAGAGAGATTAATTTGCAGTTATTTCAGCAGGGAGAGCTTTGCTCTATGAAAAGACTCAGGGAGAGCTGCAAGCAAGGCAGAGCTCTCTTGTGCAGCTGCAATCACCCTTGCCAGCAGAGCATCCCTGTTTGTGGAAAGATGCTGTCCCAGATACCTCTTGAAATCTGCATCTGTGTCAGCAGAGTGCCTGCAAAGGAGAATTTCTCCTTTCCTCCTGGTTTCCTGCCAAGCAACTTGGCATGTGTGGTGCTGCCAGTGGGCTTTGAGTGCTGTGGGAGCTCTCACAGCTACCAGGAGGTGTAGAACAGTTACAAAAGGAAAAATGCTGAGGCCCCCTCACACAGAAGTCAAGAGTGGGGCCATGTGGGAGAGGCCAGACATGCTCGTGAGCATTCACAACCCCCTCAGCTCCTAAGGCTACCTCCACTGCAGAGTTTCCATCCCCTCAAACTGCTTCTTGCTTCAGGCCAGGCCTCACATGACTCTTTTCAAAAAACTTTGTTCACATTTCTGTGGTACCTCTAGGATCAAAGAATACCCATCAGTGAATAGTCTTCATTCAGGCCTTCTTCTACAATTCAGGGCCCTGAAATGCAAATTAAAACATGGGAAATACTTTGAAGAGGAGCTGTCACTTGACTGAAGTACTTGATGCTCAATTTGCCAGTCTGGGGCTATTTTTTTCCACTTATTTGTCAGGGGTTTTATTCTGTCTGAGGAGGTGCAGCTAGTGTGGTCTCCTACTGCATGAGGTCTGCAGAGCACTCCTCCTTTCCTGGGGAGTGCTGGTGTGCAGCGAGGTGCGGCCCTTAAGGTCAAGTGTCCGGCCAGCAGGAGGGCAGCCAACACCCAGCTGCAAATCCGGGAGCACCCCTCGGCGTCTGGTGGCCTTGGGCTGTGCTCCCTGTGGACGGGCCCGCTGCTATCGAGAGGAGAAAGAGGGAGCTGGACACTCGATGGCGACAATCAGGTTTATGGAGGAACCCCAGACGCCAGCCAGGGAGTGACCAAACAAAAGGGGAGTAACAAGGTTATAAGGGGAGGAGGTGTCTCAGGGAGGGGTTTACACAGAACCTATAAGGGAAGACAAGGGAGTGAACCTAACATAATGGCCATCAGGGAGAACTCTATCAATACAAAGTAAAGGAGGGGCCCTGGGACCACAGTCAATCACAACCCCCATAGGGGAGAAGATTCTAGCAAACTGGGAGGAGTGGAGGTGATTGACTGGGCCAGGGGAGGAGAAAAAAAGCATACATATAAGGGAGTTAGGGGGAGGAGGAATTACATAAGAAGGAGGACTGACAACTACAGTGGCGGGAGTTACTAGGGCAACAGACTGAATGATAACTCAATGGCGGGAAAACTGGGGGAGGACAGAACCATTACATAACATGGGGGAACAAATACAGAAAATGGGGGCGCAATTAAGTAAATTAACAAAACACACTACAACAATGCTGCCACTTGGGTGTTGTAGGAAGCAGTGCAAACTCTCTGTGCCTGCCTGACTGCACCCTGGTAACACTGGACAAAGTTTGGACTGCTACAGCTAAATTTGTATGGTGGGGGAACACGCACAGAGAGTTACAGTTGTTCTGTGAAAAGTGGGGCCTGGTCAGAGGGCAGAGACCCAAATGCAGATCCATGCAGAGAGGCAGCAGCAATCCTGTCTAGAATTTAATGAAAATGAATATGAAATTTACTTCAATCAATTGCCCAATCTTCATGATGCAAAACACAACCAAACATGCAGCTGGTGAGATACCCACATGCTCTAAGCCCCTTTAGCCCAATCAGATGAGGGGGTGTCACTTGTCTTGGTGAGGATGGCAGGGATATGGGATGGGAGGCAGCTGCTGCTAGGAGCCAGCAGATAATTGTGAGAGGGACAGAGCAGAGGAAATAACAAGTGTAACATCCAGAACAAAAGCCAAGTGGCAACTCAAGTGGGATTTTGCAGCAAACAAGTGTGCCTGTGGGTGTCAGCAGATCATGTCCAGCAGAATGACAGAAATGATGATGAGTGGTGCCAGCAGAGTCTGGAGCACTCCCACAGCCCCTGGATTTGTGGGAGAGAGCAGCATCCCCCAGGGCTGCTGGACCCCTCTAGCTGGGGTGTCTCCTCAGCAGCAGGTGGGCAGGATAACCCTGTGGATAACCCTCCTGCACTGCCCTGAGGGTGTGGGGAGGGATAAAGCACCTGGGGGATGGGGCTCATCCTGGGAGGTGCCATCTCTGCCACCTCTCTGAAGAGAGAGGGATTGGCACCCCTCCGGATGGAACTCCCTCATCCTCATGGATGCTGCTGGAGCCCAGTGACCCTCAGGCTCTGCCTCCTGGCCTTTCCACACAGGAAAATGTAAAATTCCCTCCGACTGGGACCACAAACTGAAGTTTACTCCGAAGAGGAGCGACTATGCCTTGGATGAAGTGGTGCAGGTCAGCTGTGCTGGGAAGATTCCTGAGAAGTTTGTGCCATCTGTCCCACTGATTCAGTGCATTTCCAGAGGGGCCCAGACCCTGTGGAATGAGACTCCCACCTGCAAGGGTAAGCACAGCCCTGCACCACCCTGACCCAGGGCCCTGAGCTGGTGGCAGACCCTCTGTGACCTGGTGGTGCAGATGACAGTGCAGGAATGGCAGACCTGGATACCTTTGGCTTTCCCCATGTGCTGGCACTGACAAGGCTCTTCTCGCCTCAGCACCTTGCTGTAGGCACCTGCTGGGCTCTGTGCTCCTGGGAGGGGTTCAAAGGCAGGAACAAGGCTCACTGCACTGGGGGCTACTGTAAACCCTGTAAAGCCTTCAAACAATGAGTGGCTGTATGGCCAAGGTGGTGGGACGGGATGGAACTCTGTGTGAAGACCGGGAAGGAATTCAGTCCCTGTCCAGCTTTTCCCAAATGGAGCCTGAGTTGGGAAGCCTGCAAGACTGTAGTAGGCATGGATGGGACTGCTCTTGCGGTGGTCTGCTGCCACCAATAACTCTGTCCTAGGTTGCAAGTGAGGGATCAAGCAAGCAGTTGAATCTGGTAACCAAAGGAAATGAGCCCTGTCCAAGTCAGAGCAAGAAATATTCCAGCAGACCACTTCCCATTCTGCTTACATGAGCTCCTTCTCCTCTCCAGAGCGATGCCAGCAGCCCCAGGGGGACTCACAGCTCCAGTTCAGGCCAAACCAGAGATTTTACACGGTCGGTGAAGAGGTGACACTGAGCTGCTTTGAGAATGACGCTCCTCCCCTTGCTGTGATCAGATGTGCAAACTGGAGGAATGTTTGGCAGGTGTTGGACATTTCAGGAAAATGGCACAGGTTGCCTCTGAAACTGAGCTGCACCACGGGTAAGCTGGGAAGCAGTAGGTCTCCCCTGCTATGTGCACCTGTCAGTGTAGAGGGGAGCTGGACATGGTGCCATGTCTGTGGGACACCTTGGGCAAGCTCAGAGTCAGGTCGCAGTTGGGAGCAGAATCCAAGGTGGAGAGGGTTAGAAGCATTCAGGGTGGGACAGGTTTTCTCTATCCCTGCATCTCCCAGTCTATTCCTGAGTTGTGCATCACAGGGAAGTCAGAAAGGATCCTGCCCTCAGTTTTCACCTCTCTCCCAGTGTCCCATATCACCTCCTTGCCCAGGCACATGATCTTCTTCTGCTCTTGGGGTACCTTGGGTTTCCTCATGGTGTGGAATGCAGACATTAACTACAGTTCATCATGGAAAAGCCTCGGTCCCTCTCCTGCCTGAGCATTCCCTTGCTGAGGAGGACTCTCACACTTTCTTCCTGACAGCAAAATGCCCTAAACCTGAGTGGGATGCAAGACTTCAGTTTTTGGAGAATGAAACTGGAAACCCACAGAACAGAGAAGAACTGACCCTGACCTGTCCCAAAGGCCTCGAGCCCTCCTTCCCCGAGGTCAAATGTGCAAAGGAATTTCAACAAGTGATTTCTGGAAAACCAGACTATGTGGATGCCTGGTGGGGCAGGAGCAGCACAGGTGCCTGGACACGCATTGAGGGGGATGTCCTGTGCATGGGTAAGTGAGGCTGCAGCAGCTCTCCCGTGTCTCCCCTCTGCCCTCACCCTCCCTGGGGCTCTGTTGCCTGAGCAAACTGCTGAAGAGGACAATGCAGCCAGGAGACAACAGAGCAGGCAGAACCAGCTGGGCAAGCTGAAATCTCCTGCAGTGGTTCCTGAGCAGGCCAAGGCTGGGGCTCCCAGCTGGGTGCCCAGGCCAGGGGCAGGATCCAAGGCTGCCAGCCAGGTGCCCATGGAGGTTCCAGTATCTTTGCTGTGCCTCCAGGTGCCACCCTGGAATGCACAGGTCTGCTTGCTCCCCTGCTGGCCCATGGATGAGGGACCTGGGGGACACCTCCTGCACCTGCAGGGGTTGGAGCAGAGCGGAATGAAGGGAGCCCTGATGATGCAGGGCTGGCTCAGCCCTTGGCACTGGGACTGGAGGCTGTATGGGATGGACCTGGGGGAGGAGCAATGCCATCCATCAGGGGATGGAGATGCAGAGCTGTCCCTGGCAGAGAAAAGGCTGTGTCCAGTGGGGGTATGGCAGTACATGGCAGTGCTCAGGAGAGAGGCACAGGGAGATACAGGATGGGAATGTCCCTGCTTTGGGCTGTAGGAGGTTGTAAGGAGTGTCCAGAGAGACAAGTGGGTGGATACAGGCATATTGATGAATGAGTGATTCTTCATGCTTTACAAGCTCAATGACAGTCCTTCCCAACAAGGCTTGCCCTCAGGTGACATCCCAGCAGAGGGATGTGTCACCTTCCCTCTCCCTTCATTGACTGGAGGGGTTCCTGGGGATTTCTCTCCCACTACTCACCCCTACCCATCCCATCACCTCCACCCCATCTAACACCCACTTTCACCTCTGACAGGAGGGTGTAAAAGGCCCCAGTGGGACTCCAGACTCCAACTGGCACCAGACCTGGAGAATTATAAGAAGAATGAGGAAGTGATGCTGAGCTGCCCTCAAGGTTTCCAGCCACTCTTCACTGAAATCCAATGTCAGACTAAATTCCAGGATGATTATGGGACATTTGGATATGAAGAATTTTGGCTTGGAAGAGACTCCGGAGGTGCCTGGGTCCCCATTCATTCCAGTGTGGAGTGCATCGGTAAGGGAGGGACCTGGAGCAGGATAATCCTTTGCAGGGGGAGATCCTGAGAACATCTCTGAGGGGGAACAGCGTGGGAAGGTCGGGGTTTTTCCTTGGGCACAGCACTGTGAGGATGGAGGCTGTGGAAGCAGCTCCTGCTTCCAGACCATGAGGAAATGTCTCCTGTTGTGCTCTCCCATGGCACCAAAGGATGGCTGCAGCCAAGCAGCTCAGAGGGTTTCAGGCAGGCAGGATCCCTTCGCTGCTCCCTGTGAGCTGGGATTTAGCCCAGCTGGGGACACATCCTGGCTTCCCTCTCTTCTCCCCAAGGTGTCCTGATGTTTGACTGAACACGAGCGGTTGTGCCACTGGAGAAATTCACCCAATGGTTCACATTCAGTTTCCCAGGGCACCATGACCCCAAACTCCTCCTGCTCCCCTTGCAGAGGGCTGCAGTGACCACCTCCAGTCTCTCCTGATGAGCAAAGTTGTCTGACTGCAGCATCCTTGCATGGCTGGGCTGGGAAGGGAATAAAGTGACCTTCTGGCAATCTTTCCTTCACAGAAGTGCTCCAGGTTGACCATGAGACCTTTGAGATTTCCAGCACCAGCATCAAACTGAAATGGACCTGCAGGTTCCCTGATGCCTGCCAGGGCATGAGGGCCATGTGCCAGCTGGCAGCGCCTTCCTCCCCTCCCTGTGAGGCTGAGGAGGTGGATGCAGAGCAGATGTTACATGGCCAGGAGGGAACATTCACCTGCTCCCCTTTGCAGCCCTTCACTGAGTACAGTGTCACCATCGACTTGCCTCCCAACACAACCCTGTTCTCATGGTTCTTCACAACACAGGAATCAGGTAAGTGCACAGAAATATCAGAGACAAGGAACAGTCCAGAGCTGTGTCACAGGGAGGACAGATAAGGAACAGTCCAGAGTTGTGCCACAGGGAGGACAGATAAGGAACAGTCCAGAGCTGTGCCACAGGGAGGACAGGTGCTCCCCTCACCCCTCAGCTCAGCCTGATCATATTCTCTGTGCAGGGATGTGCCTGGGATCAGAGCTGCTTGGGTCCTGTGCAGAGCCCTCTGGGGAAGGGGCCGGGAGAGCCCTGAGCAGGGCACAGCCCCTTCTCATTGTCCCACTCCGCCTCACACTGTTGTGCTTCCCACTGCTGCAGCACACACAGCCTTTGCAGGGGACAAACCCCTTACAGGGAGTCCCTTTGCAGCCTGTCCCTTGGCCGGGAGCTGCTGCAGCCTCCTGTGGCCTGAGCCCCTGCCCATGGCCCTGTGTGTGACCCCATGGTCTGTGCTTGCAGTGCCGGACAAACCGGAGCAGCTGTGGCTGGATCCCGACAGGGGCTCTCTCAGGTGGAGCGCGCCGCCCTCCTGCAACGGGGAGATCATCGGATACCAGGTACCCAGGGAGCAGGGCAGACCCTCACCTCCCAGCCTGGAGCTCTGTGCAGGCACACTGGCAACTGTGGGAAAGGGATAGCCATGAAGAAATACAGGAAGATTGAGACGCTCAAGGCTCCTCTTATGGAGCACATCATCACCACAATGCCTGTGATATTGCAAGGCCTGTCCTCGGGCTCAGTACATATATCTACAGCCTTTCAAACTGCAGCCTTCCTTTTCAGAGGCCCAGCCCTTTGCTCGCAGAGGTTGCTGCTCACACATCCTCAGGGCTGGCTGCAAATTCCTCCTCTCCTCTC
Organism: Melospiza melodia melodia; assembly: GCF_035770615.1. Classification (NCBI taxonomy): domain Eukaryota; kingdom Metazoa; phylum Chordata; class Aves; order Passeriformes; family Passerellidae; genus Melospiza; species Melospiza melodia. The sequence continues at coordinate 9,434,831 of NC_086226.1, forward strand.
CTCTGTTTTGAGCTCTGCACATGGGGCTGAGCCTCTCACCCGTTCCTCTCCAGAGCCTTGCCCAGGCACAGGGAAGGGCAGGCACAGGGAAGGGCAGGCTGGCAGGGACGTTGCAACTGCGGGCACCTTCCCAGCGGGCAGCCGGGAGCTGCTGCGTCCCAGCTGCGTCTCCTGTCCGCAGCTGAACATCACAGCCAGGAACGCAGGGGACAGCAGCGTGCTGGAGACCGAGCGGCTGCGCCTCGATGGCTCCGTCACCGAGCACCGGCTGCCGGGGCACAGCCCTGGCAGCAGCTACGCCGTGACGCTCCAGGGGCTGACGGCTGCTGGAGCCGGGGCTGCGCTGACGAGGGAGTTTCACAGCAACAGCAGCTCCGGTGAGCTTTGCTGTGGGGCCGGGCCGGGAGCCCGGGCACAGCCCAGCCCTGCTCTCGCCGGCCTGCGCTGCCCGAGGCCGTCGCTGCTGCTGCTCGCCCGGCCCTGCCGACGCTCATTCCCCGCTGTTGCCCTGCAGACACCCCGCACCCCCAGGCCATCAGCTGCCGCGGCGCCCGCGACATCGCCCCCTCGCAAGGCACGGCCGTGCTCCCCCTGAGCCCCATCGCCCCCGGCTCTGAGGCCGCCAGGTGAGCGCAGCCCCGCGGCTCCGCAGCCCCGCCGGGGCTCTCCCCACGCCGGCGCTGGCCTGCAGCCGCCTCCCTTCCCGTGGCCCCCGTGCCCGCTGCCACTGCCTTTGGGCCCGCAGGGAGCACCAGCTGATCGTGGCCGCCACGCACAACGCCTCGCTGATCGAGAGCATCTGCTCGGAGCAGGCACAGCTCTCCAATGCCAGCGCCTACCAGGCCGCTCTGCTCAACCTCAGCGCCGCCACGGACTTCGTGCTGGGCGACGGCAGCCGCGGGCAGGGCATGGACAACGCTGCCCTCAGCCCGGGCCGGGACTACACGGCCCTGCTGCGCCTCGTCCGCCGCGGGCCGCAGGTACCCTCGGGGGGCTCTTGCTCCCTGCGCCTGCTGCCGCCCGGGGCTGGGCCCCTCGCTGCCTCTGGGCTGCCTCTGAGCTCACGCTCCTGTCCCGTGCCCCGGCACCGTGCTGTCCCTGGGCTTCTGGGCCACAGCCACCTCCCTCGGTGGCCCTGCCTGGGGACCTTGGCCTCCAGCTAGGCCAGTGCTGCAGGACTGGCCTGAGCTCTCCCTCCTGTCTCCTCCAACAGGCAGAGAAGTTCACCTGTGTCTGCTACAGCTTCTCTCTTGGTAAGTGTCTCCTTGCTCCTGGAGCCCAAGCCTCCCTCCTGCCTGCTCCCTTTTGCCAGCCTGGCAGCTTCCCTGGATACAAGCCGGCCCAGGGGAGATGTAGTGGAATATTGCCATACTTTGGTCTTCATAGAAGTTCTCTGTATTTTGAGGGTATCTATGGTAGATGGGCTTTGGACATCCTCAGGACTCTTGGATAGGTGGGGGCCCAGTGGCCACTGGCGATTGCACATTATCTCTGCCATCACCACAGGTTTAGTCTTCGTCTCAGTAATCCTCCTCTGGTGTATTTGCAACCCCTCCAAGTAGATACCTCACTTGGCAGTGTTTGGGGCCTTCAGGGACTCATGTTCCACAATTGGGGGTAGCACACCTCAGAAACACCTGCTTCTTCTGCCCCACCTCAGCTTTTCTCTAATGCAAAGCCTTGGGTGGAAGACAAGGGAAGTTGCTTTTCTCTTCATGTCCCTGTGGGATGTCCCAATGCTTGGTTTAGGCTGTGCAGGAGCCTGAGCCTGTCCTGTGCTGCTTGCAGGGCAGGAGCCACCGTCTCTGCTGGATAGCAAGCCCATGGTTATGGCAGTAGCACTAATTGTTTCATTCCTGGCACTGGGGATTTTGCTGCTTTTTGTCATCTTCAGGTCAGTATGTGGATCACCTCTCCTGCCCTCTGTGAGGTATTCACCGGCTCCACTTGGACACTCCCTGCAGTGGCATGGAGTGTCCAAGTGGAGTGTGAGATGAGGCAGGGTGGTGAGATGGGTAACAGCTTCAGCTCTGTATCTCTCTTCTGCTGGTCTGTGCACCTGCCTTGCTGTTTTGCAGGTTAAAGCACAACAGTTCAAGACGGTTGGAGAACAGCAGCGCTATACCCCTGAGAGGATGTCAGAAAGGTGCAGTATGAGCAAGGGCCCTGTGTGCCTTGTCTGGACAGGCTGTCTGTTAAAAACACAGGCAGGATGATTGCAGGTTCCACAAGTTAATTGCAGGAACAGGGTGGTCAGAGCTGGCTGGCACAGGGAAAGGGACTCCTCCCAGGAGAAGGGACCTGTGTGGGGAGGGACAGTATAAGATTTGAGAATTCTGGCTGCTGCAATGCCATCTCAGTCTCAGCTGCAGAGTTCCAGAACTGGCCAGTTTAGCACTAGTTGGGTGCTGAAGTCCTGTCCTTGTGGTCTCTGCAGATGTACGCAAGCCAAACACACAGATCCCAGTGGAGGAATTGCTGGAGGCTCTGAAGATGTTTAAGAGGGAAGAAATAGAGGCAGAACAGACAGATGATGAATCAGTCAACAGGCATGGTGCTGGGCTTCTTAGAGAATATCAGGTCTGGTTTAGCTTTGCTTTCCCACCTGGCTGCACTCCCCACTCCTCATTCCTGCCCTGGATGTGTGATGCAATCAGCTGTGGCCACAGCCCCAGAATATATCCCAGTGCTGAGTGGGCTTGTTTTCTTCCTCTGCAGCAATTGTCCTCCACTTTGTTGCACCCCTGCAATGCTGGCAAGGAGCTCTGTAATCAAAACAAGAACCGCTACAAGAGCATCATCCCATGTAAGCAGAGCTCTCCAGGGACTGGCTCAGGCTCTTGGGGCTGGCTGGGGTAGCACAGGATGCTGGGCTGGTGTAGGTGCCCCTCCACCACTTCAGAAATACTGAGCTACTCATCTCATCCTCCATGGCCACTGAAACTCAGAGACATTTCTGGCCCCACTCTTTTATATCCTGTTGGAGTATCCTCGTTCTGCCCTTCAAATCTCCCTGCAAACTTAATCAAACATTGTATTCCTGTTCCTGATGGTAGTCAGTGCTGAACACTGTCATGTACCATCCAGAGGCAGGTATTTGTGGGAAAGTAGAAGGAGTGACCTAATTTCTTCCAACCTTTAAAGTTCCTCTGGGCCACACACGGTGTGTACATTTGGCCATTTCATAATCTTCCTTAACACTCAATTGCACTTCCTGCTGTGCCATGTTACCCTTTGTCTCATCAGCTGTTCTTTAACCCTGAACATGTCCTGAGGCCTTGGGTGCTGCTGGAGAGGCAACAGACAGTAATTAATAAATTACGCCTTCCCCCTTAATCAGTCTCTTTGTTGGTGCCCTAAAGCATTAGCCCACCTCCCTTCTCTTTCAGATGATCACTGCCGTGTGGTGCTGCAGCCCTCTGACACCGGGAATGGCTACATCAATGCCAGCTATGTGGATGTAGGTAGTGAGGAGTTGTTACCCTGAGAAGGGTAGGAAAGGTGCCTGGCAGGAGGACAGTCCTGCTCACATGGGGGGCCCTGAGGTCTGGCACTTTTTGCCCTTAAGCTGGCGGGTCTTGGGATGTTGCTTCCACTGAATCCTCTCTGAGCTGCCTGGAGTACTCTGGGTTTGTGTGCAGTTCTCACCTCAAACAAAAAGGGACCCATGTGTGAGGGGACAGGAACTGAGATGCAGCCCCTGGGTACCCACTGTCTGTGCTGGCCAGGAAAGGTGCTGTGGGACACACTGTGCTGAGCATTCTGGGCTTTGGTGCCTGGGGGATGGATCCTTTATTTCATTCCCTGTTAAACATTTAACTCATGTGATCAGAGCTGTTTGAATCTCTCCCCTGCAGACCTACCGAAGTCCATGCTTCTTCATTGCAGCTCAAGGTAGGTGCTCCCAAACCTCATCCTCAGGAGATGCCATTCACTACCCTGAGCAGTCTGGGAAATGGGGAACTGGGATAGTAGCCAGGGAGCTGTGAATGGCTCACTCCAAGTCCCTGTGTCTCCAGGGTCTCTGAGGTTGTTCAGTTCTCTCTGAACAGTTGTTACAGGTGCTAGAGGGCATGGAAGGTCTCAGTGGTAGCTTGGCAGCAGCTGGAGCTGGTATCTGCACTGCCCAGTATGAGGACATGGTCCTTCCGCTCACAAGCCTAGTTTGTTCCCTTTGGCAGCTGGCATAACAGGAACAATCCTGCAAGTGCCTGGCATGTCTGCACCCAGTGCACTCGGATAGTCTCTTCCCAGTAGTGCAAAGCCTGGATGTGTCTGTCAGCTCTGTGCAGCGTGCAATGAGGAAGTCTTGGTTTCCTGCAGAGCTGCAGAAATGCTCCTTGGAAAATAGGGCCCCAAATGTGGGAGCAGCTGCCAGTCATCTCAAGGGTCTGCAAGCAGGAGCCCCCAAAGCAGCAGTGAATCCCTGACATGGGCTCATCTTCCCTCCCTTCTCCTTGTCCAAATTTCTAACATGGTGATGAAGCTGATGTGGCCAGCACCCCTTTCAGGTGCTGATGTCCCCTGGCTGTACCTCTGTGTCTAGGCAGAGGAAAGCCTGGGAATGTCCAAAAATGTGCCCATGGCTGGGACACTTGCATAGGGCTCTCCTCTTCCTTCCCAAGGCCCCTTGGCTGGGACAGTGGTGGATTTCTGGCACATGGTCTGGCAGGAGAAGACCTCAGTCATTGTGATGCTGACGGGCTTAGTGGAACAGAACAAGGTAGAGAAAACCTCTCAGCCGATGAAACCTCTCAGCTTGGGCATTGCCAGAGCGCAGGCTTCCACACCTGCTGTGCTCCCAGTGCTGCTGTCAGCGGGGACAGGGCGCAGCACTACACCCCTGCAATGCTCTTCTTATGAGTTTTCCTGTGCTCAGAGATCTCACTGGTGTTGACAGATCAAGTGTGAGCAGTATTGGCCAGAGGAGGAGCAGATCTACGGAGACTTCACCGTGACACTCAACAACACCTGGACCACAACAGGCCTTGTCAAACGCATCTTCTGCCTGCAGAAGGTAAGCCTGGCATGGAGCTGAGGTGGGAATGCAGGATGTGTTTGGATTCCAGCAGCTGGTGGGAGCTGTCAGACATGGACCCTGTGGGGAGCCTGGTCTCCAGCACAAAAAGGTGCAGTGTCAGCAGGTTGCTATAAATGGAATCCATGCCAGGCCATCAGTCCCAGGTTTCGGTGCCAGGCAAAGGCAGTCAGTCAGCTCCAGTGGTCACCCCAGAGGAGTCTGGACTGACGTTGCGCATGGGAATATTGTAGATTCTTGATGGCTTGGGTGAGGTGACTACAAAGGGTATACAAGCAGATAACGGCTATGGAATGGAATCTCTGCACATCCAGGATGATGGGACAGGTGCCTGCCTGTCACCTGAATCAATCTGCAGAAGGTCCACACTGAAGCTCCTTGGTGACTTACAGCACTAAACCTGGACACATAGTTTATGGTTTAAGATAACCCACATAAGGTCATTTGCCAAGATGTGTGCTCCTGCGGAAGTTACACCTCAGATAAAGGGCAGAAAATGAAGAAATTGCAGTTATGCAGATTTCTGTCCTTTCTTGTCTTGCCCAAAGCAACATGCAGCTGAAATGTAAAGCTCCAAGAGCACCTGATGGTAAGATGTAGCATTAGTTCATGGCAAGTGAATGTGATGTTTAGGGAAAATCACAATGGCTGGTACCAAGTGACTACATTCACATCAGTGTAGTAACAGCCTTAGGGTACATCTTTTCTGGGCAAGCCAGGGCTTTTTGATGACTCTGGAAATACCCTAAGCTGTGATTGGTATCATTCCCCTCTGGGGCACAAGCTGCTTTTCCTGCTTTGCGTTCACTGCTCACGGTGAAGCAGAGGACAAAATGAATCGTGTGGCTGTGGGATGGGTGAATCTGCCCTGTAGTGTCTGAGGAGCTGTAGTGGAGCAGTCCTTACGGTGTGGTGCTGGAGGGAGCCCTCTGTGCTGGTGCCCCTCTCAAGTGGTTTTCTCCACTGCTGCCTCCTTGTTGGCAGGCAGTCACTCGACACGAGTTTCCTGGTCGCTTGCAGCTCCCTGTTGCCAGCTGTGTCTCCCTTTCTGCAGGCAGGCTGTGCTCTGCCAAGAGCAGTGGAGCAGTTTCACTACCTGCTGTGGCCGGACCACGGGGTGCCCAGAAACCCGTCGCAGCTGCTGTGCTTGGTGGAGGTGGTGAACAAGAGGGTGCTGGAAGCGCCTGCAGGCCCCGTGCTGGTGCACTGCAGGTACCGCGCTGGGGCTCTCTGGGTGCCGGGGCACGGCCAGCGGGGGCAGCGCTGACCGCGCCGCTCCGTGTCCTCAGCGCCGGCATCGGGCGCACAGGCACCTTCATCGCCCTGGACTTCCTCTTGAAGATGGGCAAGGCGGAGGGCAAGGTGGATGTGTTCCGCTGTGTGCAGCAGCTGCGGGAGCAGCGGGTCAGCATGGTGCAGACCAAGGTGAGGAATTTGCTCCCTGCACACCTCGGGCTGCAGATCCAATGCCCACCTGTGGGAGTCGACACAGGCGAGTGGCCAGAACAGCCACAAAACCATGGCTAAAATGCCAAGAGTGAATTTGTTTCATTACCTCCCTAGCTGGACGATGCCAGGAGGTAACACATAAGTGGGAACACCAGCACCATCGGGCCCAGTCCATCCTGGGGGACAGTGGGGCTGCTCTTTTCACCCATTTAACAAAGGCCTGTGCACCTGTAGTTTACGAGCTGGGCTGTGATCTCCAATGTGTCTTTATGATCTCTGGCCTTTGATGTGTCCCAAAACAGGGAGCTCAGCCATGTTCATGGCAATGGGCCCCAGGTCTCTGTAAACACCAACATTCCCTCTGTATGTATTGTACTCCACAAAGCAGAGAGAGGTTAAACAGCAGTAGGCTGTTTATATACAATATATGGGATTTCTCACACTGTCATTTTCCACACCTTGGTATACTCCCAGCTGTAAGGCCACTTGAGACAATCCACCATGCTCCTTCTGAATGAAAAACCATTGTGCTGCTTTTAACCCTTTGCTGTCAACACCACCCTTCCCTGAGATGTGGCATGCAAAGCCACATTAGCCATGCTGCTCCTGATCTAGCCACAGGGACTAGGGCTACCAGGTGATGGACACTGAAGGATCTTTTCTCAGTGCTGTGTCCAAAGCTAGTTGGAATCTTAATTTCCCTGAGACTCTCTGAGGTATCAGCAGCATTTGTAGGTATCAGTCACCCTGACACAGAAGGGCTGTCCTGTAGGCAAGGATGATGAACAAGAGTCCACCTGTGCCTCCAGCTTTCAGGATGGCTGCCCTCCTGGCAGCTCCTGGGCAGCAGTGTCCTGGCCTAGGCACTATATCCTCATGATCTGCTTAGTGCTGGGCTCCTTCAGAGAAAACCGGCTTGGGCTGGACCAAGCAGCCTCTTGTACAAAGTCTAACTAGTGTGCAGGTTTTCTGGGCTGCCTTCCCCAGAGCAGGGGTCTGGTCCGAGAGGGAGCACTAAACCTGAGGAAGATGATCTTGTCTGGGTTGCTGGAGTTGCTGGCAGTGTCCCAAAGCAGGGATGCCTGCAATGAGAAGTGTCTGACCTCAGGGATCTGCAGCAGGAAGGAGAAGGATGAAGCTGGCTCACTTATAGCACAGTTTGAGCACAACTGGTGATCTGGAGCTCCAGGGTTCCTCCTGGACTGGCTCCAGACCGTGCAGCTGAGGCGTGTCCTCCCGCAGGAGCAGTACAGCTTCCTGTACGAGGCGCTGCTGGAAGGTTTGCTCTGCGGCAGCACCGGGGTGCCCGTGGAGAGCATCGCCAGCCGCGTGCACTCCCTGCGGGACCATGAGACCTCAGGCTGCAACAGCGCCCTGGAGAAGGAGTTCAAGGTACCACCAGGGGACGGTGCACTGGTGCTGTGGGGGCCCATCTGTGATGCCAGCCCCCTCCTGCTCCCCTCCCCAGCAGTGGGATGGAGGTGGGGGATCATTTCTCTGCAGTGGCCCAAGAAGGTGAGTTGCTGACAGGCAGGACTGACATGGGTGAATCATCTCTACAGGCCGTGCAGAGATTTTCTGAGTTGTTCCAGCTCCTGCCATGCAGAGAAGCAGAGAAACCCAGAAACCAAGCCAAGAACCGCAAGCCAGGGATCTTGCCAGGTAACACTGGCAGGGCCGGGCAGCCACTTGCTCTAAAGCCAGAGCCTGGCAGCAGCATGGGGGGAATGATGCTTTCCTGCTGCTTCCCTCCCTGGCACATGACACTGACAGGTTGGGCTCAGGGTCCAGTTGTTGTATTCTGCTTAGGAGATAATAAATACAGATTAGGCTGATTCCTTCTGAGCCTGTTGGAGGTACATGAGGTACACCTGGGATAAATATGTCCCTGGTCTACACTTTCCCAGTGGAGAAGCTCAGATGAGGCACAATGAGGAGGGTGGATCTGCTGTGCCCCCAGACACAGGGTTTTGGGCACCCCTCATCAGGATGCCCCTGAGCTGTCACAGCCGTGGGTGTGGTGGTGCCTGTCCGTTCAATCCTCTCCAACCCATGCTGCAGGGAGCTCTGTTGGCTGTGCTTGTTGCAGGGAAAGCCCCCTGCCTGTCTGTAGGGAGGGAACGATCCATCGTTTCCCTCTCTGTGTTCCTTGCCTCCGCAGCGGACTCCTGCCGGCCCATCCTGATGTCCTCGGTGAACGCAGACGGCTCGCCAGCTTACATCAACGCCGTCTTTGCCAGCGTAAGGCTCCGGCCGCCTTACGCGGGAGCGGGAGCTGCTCGGGGCAGCCGGGCCCCTCCTGCGCAGCCCTGCTCCGGGCCAGGGCAGAGCCCCCGGCCGGGGAGGTGTCCCGGCGCTCGGGCTGCTGCTCGGTGCCTGCCGGCCCTGCTGCCAGGAGATGGCCCCCGCGACCGCCATCGGCGGAGCCTGCCTGCGCAGGCAGCGCAGCAGCGTGTGCCAGCCCAGCCTGCTGCCAGCTGAGCCCGGCTGCGATGAGCTGAGAGGGCAGCGGGGCGCTAACATGAGCTGCTGTGAGCAGGGCTGGGCCGGCCTGGGCCTTCTGCATCTCCGCTGGGCGGTAGGGAGCCATCCCGCTGCGGGAAGGGCTCTCGGGCATTGTGGGACTCTCCTCACACACACATCGTCGTGTCTTTCGCAGACGTACACCGAGGAGGAGAGAATCATCATCACGCAGCTGCCTTTCCCCACCACGCTGGTGGATTTCTGGGCTCTGGTCTGGGATTACACTTGCACATCAGTAGTTGTGCTGAATGAACTCCAGGAGCTGGACAAGGTCAGCAGCCCAAGCTCTGACAGCTCTCCCGTCTCCTGGTTCCCTGTGGGGCCGAGCAGTGTGATTCCTGCCTTTGCCCCTGCAAGGATCTTAGCATGAGAGCCCAGCTTGCACCAGGACCTACTGCAAGCCTGGGGGCTCCACCTGGCAGAGCCCTGAGGACAGTCCCAGCTCCACAGCAGGGGGCTGTCCTCGGTCTCACTGCAAATGAGCACCCATTGGGTTTTGTTGACCCCTTCCCAGGTGTCCAGTGTGATGGAGTGTTATTCTCTGGCTGCAGCACTGGGCTGGTGCCCAGCAGGTGTCTGGCAGAGCCATGTGCATGTGGCCTTTGGGCAAGGGGCTGCTGTGAGCCCCCCATGTGAGGGGCCGAGCTCTGCCCTGTGTGCAGGCGGGGCCATGTGTGATCAGGCCCCTCTCGCCCTCCCCCAGACGTACGTGCAGTTCTGGCCCAGCCAGGGTGAAGATGACTACGGCCGCTTCCATGTGCAGCTGATCTCAGAGGAGCCTGGGGCTGGCTTCACAACCTGGACACTCGTCCTCGGCAACAGGCAGCAGGTGGGCCCTTTGCTCAGAGCTTGCAAACTCCTTTGAGAAGAATCTTTGCACAAGCTGGGAGGAGCAGCTCCCAGAGGTAGAGAGGTAGATCTCAGAGGTGGTTTTGTGTTCATTTCCAACTGGAGGACAGCAGCTGTGGTTGGAGTTTGTACATCTCAGTGGTTCATGAAAGGGGAACTATTGCAGGCAGCTGGACACAGGACTGGTGTAGGTCTGAGCTGCAGCTGGAGCTCAGCTCTTCTTTTGTGCTCTGTCTGTTGCTCTCAGAGCACTTGGTGAAGAAGAGCAAATTCTGGAGTGGCATGTCCCATTGTGGGGCTGCTCCCTTGATCCAGTGTGCGTGGCTGAGGCAGGTCTGGCATGCACTGTCCCTCCCCTTCCCTCCATGAAGCCAATAGGTCTCTTCTCTGTCCAGCCCCCTGTCTTTCTTCCCCACTAGCCCAAGAAATCTGCAGTGGAAATCCAGTTACATCAACTGACAGACTGGCCCATGCAGAAGCACCTTCCCCCCAACCCTGACACCATCATCAGCCTGCTGGGGAAGGTGGAGACACACCATCGGCAGAGCCAGGATGGACACATCCTTGTCACCTGCTGGTGAGTGATGTCTGCTGGAGGAGCAGCCATGGCACTGAGCTGGAACACAGCTCAGGCTGTGTCAGTGACATTGGGGACAGCTCCATCTGGGGTGGATGTGTGGATATGAATTCAGCTAGGCTGAGGGACGAAGGCTTTCCTGTGAAGGTTGGTTGGATGTGGGATGCATGGCCAAGATCATTCTTGGGGAGAGTGTGTGGGTCTAGGGGGACAGCTCTGAGGCTCAGCCCTGCCACCTGCCATCCCAGAGCAAATGAAGCTTCCCTTGCCCTCCTCCACAGGGACGGAGCCAGCCGGAGTGGGATCTTCTGTGCTGCTGGTTTCCTGTGTGAGCAGATCCAAAGCGAGGGCATGGTGGATGTGTCCCAGGCTGTGAGGATGCTGAAGAGGAGGCGCAGACAGTTCATTAAAAATGTGGTAGGTGCTGACTTCTAACCCACCTGGGATGGCAGCAGCACAGTAAGAGCCAAATCTTGTATTGCCCCAGTAGCTGCCCTGGCCCCTCTGTGCTCAGATCATCCTGAGGCCAGGTGCCAATGAGATCTTTGAAAGCTCCAGTTTCTGCTGCTGGGCACACCCACTCCCTCAGTGTCAGGTTCTGCAGAACTGAGGGGGCACCAAAGCATCCTGCATGATGAGTGGCCCCTTTCTGGTCCACCTGGCTACTTAACACTTGGTGTCATGGATGTTGGCTCTCCTGCCAAAACCAGCTGGTTCCAGTGCTGGTGTAGCCCATCCTCCAGGTCCTGGAGCACATGCCTGGATTCCTCAGCAGGGGTGGTGGATTCCAGCTGGGAGGAGGAGGGTGGAGTGCACCTGTGTGTGGCATGCTCTGTGTCAGGAAGCTGTTGGAGACCAATGCTGGCATGCCACTGCAGGTGTTGGTCCACTGGAGCCTCAAGTGCATCCTTTTATCCACAGGAACAGTATGGGCTCTGCTATGATCTAGCCCTCAGTTATTTGAATTCATTTGAAACATATGGGAATTTCAAATAGGGGCATGACCACAGCCTGTCTCTGGATGGGACTTTGACTCCCTGGACAGCCCTTCATCAGTACCAGTGGAAGCAAGAGGGAAAAAAAAAGGGATGTGCATGACCCCAAGATGCCTCACTCTCCTGAAAAACCACCCAAAAAGGGTCCTCCATGGCTGGAGAACACAGGCTAGACTGTCTCCAAATTTTGGCCAGGTGTTGAAATGGGAACCTGACTCTGCCCAGCATTTGTGCAGGAACTTATCTGGAATCACAACCTGAGCATGAAGACCAGAGCAGAGGCAACAGGACTTCACCTATGCTTCCTTGCCAAGGATGAAGAGCACAGCTGTCCCATCAGGTTCCCTTGTCCCCTCAGGTAGCCCCAAGGACAGTGGGGTAGCACCAGCACCCACATTGTGTTTGGTCAGAGAAATCCCACACTGCTGTAAGATCCATGGTGCTCAGGAGCACAGGATATCTGTCCAGCTGTGGGAGAAGCATGAAGCCCAAAGTCAGCAAGAGCCAAGAGCGGGACAACCCATGGTCCTGCAGGGCTGAACTGGTCCTTCAAACCCCACACAGTCTCTTCCTGGGGCTGCATCTTCCTGGTGCTTCTCCAAGGGCCACAGCCCTACCAGCTCCACTGAGGCTCTCCCATCAGCCTGTGGCTGCACCATGGCGATCCCAGGTTATGGTGTCTCAACATGAATATCCTGGATGTGCTTCAAGCAGCACTGCAGAAACAAAGGTGGAAGACTTCAGAAGCTGGAGTGACCCCATGGCTTTCTGTCCTGTGTCTCACCAATAAAGGCCGTGGTGGTGGTGACCCCTGATCTTTGCTTTTCTTCCAGGTTTGACCTGGCACAGGGGCAACAAGGGAGCTGAAGGCACAGAGATACCACAGCATGGGCATGGAATACAATCTTGGCCAAAATCCATCACTGCTGATGGATTCCCACCACACATCTGCTCCAAACTCACATTAGAGCTGTCCAGCTCAGCTCAGTAGGTCAGAAAAGCTGTCAGGCAGCACCAGGGGAATACAGGATCACAGCAGCCCTGCTTGTGGCTCCCCCCAACAAGGCACAGTCAGCTCCCTGCAGGGGAATATCACCCCACAGGGGCAATGAGGGGAGCAGGCAGAAGCTGTGTGGGACAGGCAGCCCCTCCAATCCATAAGCCTTTATTTCTTGTCCAGACAAAACAGGCTGAGTCACAAAGCAGTCCAGCCAGGCCAAGCAAAGCCCTGGGTTTGGCTGAATACCAGCAGAGAGGGCAGAAGGGTTGGGAACCCAGAGGACAGCAGGAGAATGCCATCAACCTGAGCCTGTGTGAGTCTGGGACTGGGAAATCCAGCATACAAGTCCTGCTTCCAGGAATGCAAAAACGAAAGCAAAGCCTAAATAAAAGGATTACAGAAAGACCTATTTAGAGGCCTTGCAAAAGCAGTAAGCAAACCCTGGGAGTTGAAGGGGCTGAGGAATGAAAAAGCTCAGTTCTCCTGGGCCTTGGGTTTTCCTCCTGCCCTGCTGAAGTGGATGAATTTCATGGGAGCCCCATGCTGGTCACAGTCACAGGAGAGCCAGGGGACATGGCAGCCGTCAGCACTGGGCTGGGGTTATCCTTCCCATTTTCTGCACTGCTCTGGATGTCTCCATGGTGCTGTCCGGGGCTGAAGTGCCTGATCTCTAGCCTAGCCACCTTCACCTGTGGAGAAAAGGGCACCCACTGTCAGAGACAGGCTGGAGCACACGGCAGTGCCTGCCACAGCCCAACACTTCCATCCCAACCACAGGGCCCCAGAGGTGCTGCCAGTGCTGAGGTGAGAGCAGCAGCCCCTCAGCCTGGCCCTCCTGAGACCCTCCCTGCAGATCCCCGTCAGGGATGGCACAGACATGGGTCACTCAAAGCCCTGAGCCTTTGGGATGCTGTCTTTGCTCGCCCTGTCCCTGCTGCAAGCAGGGAGCATTGCCTGGGACCAGGCTCTGCCTCCATGTGGGGCTCAGTGGGCAGAGCCATCCTGATCATCCCCAGCTAAGGCAAATCAGGAGATGTATCAGTGCAGTGTATGAACTGCTGCTGCTGCTGAAACTCAGGTTCTCCTGGGAGATTGCTGCTCTCATCCCACCTGCCCCACAGCCTGATAGTGCCTCTGCGATGGTTGACTGCAGAATTGCATTTTCATACCTTTTTAATTATCATCCTTAGTTTTGTTGGGCAAGTACTTCCTTTTCCTGGAAAGGCAAAGGGGAGTGCTGGGTAAGAAACTGGCATTGTGTATGAACCTGCTGACCCTGTGGCCTTTGTACCTGCTGAACCTGTCCCCTCCCCACTCACCTGGAGTGCACAAGCCACAAGATAACTGCAGCCACAAGGATGACTGCCAACAGCACAACCAGTCCAATCACAATCCAGTGCCACTGGCCCACAGTCTGCTCTGCAACAAACAGAGAGGCAAGGGTGAGTGCCACAGCCTGGCCTCCTGCTGGCAACGGCCCCAAGAATGGCAAAGGGTATGTGCAAGTGTGTACGCCTGTGTCCTGGCTGAGGTTTCTTCTGGGAGAGAGGATCACCCTGTGGGGATCTTGCTCTGTTCCATGTGAGACCCAACAGCTCTTGTGCTGACCCAGCTCACATCCAGTGAAGCTGCCAGGCTGGCAAAAGGGAGCAGGCAGGAGGGAGGCTTGGGCTCCAGGAGCAAGGAGACACTTACCAAGAGAGAAGCTGTAGCAGACACAGGTGAACTTCTCTGCCTGTTGGAGGAGACAGGAGGGAGAGCTCAGGCCAGTCCTGCAGCACTGGCCTAGCTGGAGGCCAAGGTCCCCAGGCAGGGCCACCGAGGGAGGTGGCTGTGGCCCAGGAGCCCAGGGACAGCACGGTGCCGGGGCACGGGACAGGAGCGTGAGCTCAGAGGCAGCCCAGAGGCAGCGAGGGGCCCAGCCCCGGGCGGCAGCAGGCGCAGGGAGCAAGAGCCCCCCGAGGGTACCTGCGGCCCGCGGCGGACGAGGCGCAGCAGGGCCGTGTAGTCCCGGCCCGGGCTGAGGGCAGCGTTGTCCATGCCCTGCCCGCGGCTGCCGTCGCCCAGCACGAAGTCCGTGGCGGCGCTGAGGTTGAGCAGAGCGGCCTGGTAGGCGCTGGCATTGGAGAGCTGTGCCTGCTCCGAGCAGATGCTCTCGATCAGCGAGGCGTTGTGCGTGGCGGCCACGATCAGCTGGTGCTCCCTGCGGGCCCAAAGGCAGTGGCAGCGGGCACGGGGGCCACGGGAAGGGAGGCGGCTGCAGGCCAGCGCCGGCGTGGGGAGAGCCCCGGCGGGGCTGCGGAGCCGCGGGGCTGCGCTCACCTGGCGGCCTCAGAGCCGGGGGCGATGGGGCTCAGGGGGAGCACGGCCGTGCCTTGCGAGGGGGCGATGTCGCGGGCGCCGCGGCAGCTGATGGCCTGGGGGTGCGGGGTGTCTGCAGGGCAACAGCGGGGAATGAGCGTCGGCAGGGCCGGGCGAGCAGCAGCAGCGACGGCCTCGGGCAGCGCAGGCCGGCGAGAGCAGGGCTGGGCTGTGCCCGGGCTCCCGGCCCGGCCCCACAGCAAAGCTCACCGGAGCTGCTGTTGCTGTGAAACTCCCTCGTCAGCGCGGCCCCGGCTCCAGCAGCCGTCAGCCCCTGGAGCGTCACGGCGTAGCTGCTGCCAGGGCTGTGCCCCGGCAGCCGGTGCTCGGTGACGGAGCCATCGAGGCGCAGCCGCTCGGTCTCCAGCACGCTGCTGTCCCCTGCGTTCCTGGCTGTGATGTTCAGCTGCGGACAGGAGACGCAGCTGGGACGCAGCAGCTCCCGGCTGCCCGCTGGGAAGGTGCCCGCAGTTGCAACGTCCCTGCCAGCCTGCCCTTCCCTGTGCCTGCCCTTCCCTGTGCCTGGGCAAGGCTCTGGAGAGGAACGGGTGGGAGGCTCAGCCCCATGTGCAGAGCTCAAAACAGAGGAGAGGAGGAATTTGGAGCCAACCCTGAGGATGTGTGAGCAGCAACCTCTGCGAGCAAAGGGCTGGGCCTCTGAAAAGGGAAGAGGGAGGCTGCTCTTTTGAAACGCTGTAGATATATGTACTGAGCCCAAGGATAGGTCACCCCAGGTGTATTGCAACACAAGAGGCACTGTGGCTATATTCTCCACCCGAGTTATCCGAGCTTCTCTTTTCTGTTGTGTAAAGCTGGAGTCTGAAGGCCTTCTCTAAGAGAAAAGGAGAAGGACTAAAATTTCCATGAGTAATAGAGATGCAGGGTCCCCATTTGCCCATGCATCATCTGAATTTGTCATGAGATCCCTGTCCATTCTCATTTGCTGTCTTTATAGAAATATATTCTGGGTTATGCAAAAGTATAGACAAATGAAAGTGGAATAAAAGGATTCTTTCATGAACACTGATGTCTGGGAGCAGGAAACCAGTTGAACAGGCTCACAAGTTTTCCAGAGCTTGTCTGACAGTTTCTCCAGGACAGAACTAAGAAAAAAGCTTGCAAGGTCCCTGTCACGCTGTGGAGACCTCTGTCCTCAGAGAGGACCTAGAGCATTCTGAGAACAATGTCACCACCACACACACACACAGAGGCACACAACTGGATAGCAGGGTTTTGCTGTGGAATGTGTCCCAAATCCAGGGACAGAGGAGATGCTTCTAGCCATGCATTGAGGAAAACTCAATGGTGCAGCTCTCTGGAGAAGGGGCTTTCAGGAGGGACTTTCAGAGGATTACTCAAACCACAAGTTTTTCTGTGGTGGGAACGAGTAACAAGCACACAAGAGGAACAGGAAACCCTGGGATGCCACCCCAGAAGACATGTCACCATGTGTTGCACACCAACCTCCAAAAGCTTGCAAAACCCAGAGCAGAGCAGACCCAGGAAGTAGCCCAGAGAACATGGAGCACTCACACCTCTCTGGGCATCTCCACAGCATGAAGAATGTTGAGAATAACACAGAAAATGCTTGTGCTCATCAAAGCCAGATATTTACTGGCTGGGAATAGTGGCTCATGCCAGCTATCCCTTTCCCACAGTTGCCAGTGTGCCTGCACAGAGCTCTAGGCTGGGAGGTGAGGGTCTGCCCTGCTCCCTGGGTACCTGGTATCCAATGATCTCCCCGTTGCAGGAGGGCGGCGCGCTCCACCTGAGAGAGCCCCTGTCGGGATCCAGCCACAGCTGCTCCGGTTTGTCCGGCACTGCAAGCACAGACCATGGGGTCACACACAGGGCCATGGGCAGGGGCTCAGGCCACAGGAGGCTGCAGCAGCTCCCGGCCAAGGGACAGGCTGCAAAGGGACTCCCTGTAAGGGGTTTGTCCCCTGCAAAGGCTGTGTGTGCTGCAGCAGTGGGAAGCACAACAGTGTGAGGCGGAGTGGGACAATGAGAAGGGGCTGTGCCCTGCTCAGGGCTCTCCCAGCCCCTTCCCCAGAGGGCTCTGCACAGGACCCAAGCAGCTCTGATCCCAGGCACATCCCTGCACAGAGAATATGATCAGGCTGAGCTGAGGGGTGAGGGGAGCACCTGTCCTCGCTGTGACACAGCTCTGGACTGTTCCTTATCTGTCCTCCCTGTGGCACAGCTCTGGACTGTTCCTTGTCTCTGATATTTCTGTGCACTTACCTGATTCCTGTGTTGTGAAGAACCATGAGAACAGGGTTGTGTTGGGAGGCAAGTCGATGGTGACACTGTACTCAGTGAAGGGCTGCAAAGGGGAGCAGGTGAATGTTCCCTCCTGGCCATGTAACATCTGCTCTGCATCCACCTCCTCAGCCTCACAGGAAGAGGAGGAAGGCGCTGCCAGCTGGCACATGGCCCTCATGCCCTGGCAGGCATCAGGGAACCTGCAGGTCCATTTCAGTTTGATGCTGGTGCTGGAAATCTCAAAGGTCTCATGGTCAACCTGGAGCACTTCTGTGAAGGAAAGATTGCCAGAAGGTCACTTTATTCCCTTCCCAGCCCAGCCATGCAAGGATGCTGCAGTCAGACAACTTTTCTCATCACCCAGCATGTTGGGAGGGAAAGTGAGACTGAAGGTGTTCACTGCAGCCCTCTGAAAGGGGAGCAGGAGGAGTTGAACAGGAATAAATGTGGGCGAATAACTGGACTACTACCACTCAAGCAATTTCCCCCATTCATTCAAAACTGAGGTTTCTGTGTGTCCCATAATCTCTACAGTCCATCAGGAACAGCTCTGTTCTTCCTTGGAGGGAACATGAATGCCCTAAGCTGTGAGAAGAGAGTGCTAAGCCTGCACACACCATGCTGCAGAACCTGGAGGGGCCCAGCCCACATGGAACAAGCTGTGGTACTCACAGCCACACTGGCAGTAAAGTTCTCTGATCCTGCTCCAACAGTGGTGCCATGTTCTGGCACGAACTCCACCACAAATCCCTCTCCCATGCTTTTTTACTTTGTGCACATCCTCTTGCCAGAAGCCCTCAGGGAGACCCTTATTACCAACACCCCCAGTGGTGACCTGCAGGCTGGACTTGACATCTGCCATTTCCCTGGGCAGCACGGAGCCCAAAACTTCCTGTGCTCCACACCCTGCTTTCCCTGCTCAGGAAGGGCAGAGCAAGGCAGCCAAGAGGGCTCCTGATCCCTCCTTACCACTGCACTCCACGCTGGAGCGAATGCGGACCCAGGCACCTCGGGAGTTTCTTCCAGTCCAGAGCTCTCTGTATACAGGTTTCCCACCAGAGAAGGACTGGACTTCACTTGAACATTTGAGACGGGTGAAGGGTGGCTGGAAACCTTCAGGGCAGCTCAGCATCACTTCTTCATTCTTCTTATAATTCACCTGGTCTGGTGCCAGCTGGAGTCTGGAGTCCCACTGGGGCCTTTTGCACCCTCCTGTCAGAGGTGAAAGTGGGTGTTAGATGGGGTGGAGATGATGGGATGGGTAGGGGTGAGTGGTGGGAGAGGGAAGGTGACACATCCCTCTGCTGGGATGTCACCTGAGAGCAAGCCTTTTTGGGAAGGGGCTTTCCTGATGCATGGAAATTGTGAAGGATCACTCATCCATGAACCTGCCCCATTCCCACTTGTGTCCATGGGCACCATATTCCCTCCTCCAAAGCCTGGAGCAGGGACATTCCCAGCCCAATCCCCCCTGCACCAGGGGACTCCCTCCAGCCTCTCATCCAGGCTGTCACCCGGCCCAGCCCAGGGGGCCCTTGCTGGGCCATGGCACCACCGCTGCTGCTGGCATGCAGGGGCCTTCATCCAGGGCTCATCCGTGCCACAGGGATCAGCCACGCCCCCGTTACCCTCGGGGGCTCCTGTTCTCACTCCCTCGGTGCCTTGGCTGCTCTCCTCCTGCCCCACACCACTGGGCAGGGGGACAGGGCTGAGCAGTGCCTTCTGCATTCACATGCCCTGCTTTAACAATGCCCCTGCCCCTTTCTCTGACACAACCCTTCCTTCTTCTCATCACCTCCTCACCAAATTCACCATGCCCCAGGCTCAGTGGGCAGGAGCTGAGCAGATGGTGCCAGCAGTTTGTCCAGGGTTGCAGGGGGAGGCTTTGTGGCAATGATTGCTACAGAGAAGGATGCTGGCTTCTGGAAGGAGCCCTTGCCCTTCAAGCCTCTGCAGGAAGGTTTGTGAGGCCTGAAGGGGTTTAAAATACAATCTGCCTTCTCCCAAAGGGGCACACGTGGGATCTCACAAGGTGCAGACCAACTTTGGCACAAAGGGAAATGCTGTGCCAAGCCCCTTGTGCAGAGGCTTTGCTGACAAACAGCGCTGATGGCAGAAGAGCAGAGATGCCCAGCTGAGCACCACAACCAGCAGCTTTGTCCCCTGGCACATGGCCACAATCCCCTCCATGCTCAGGCACCCAGCCACTGATCCTGCCCTGATCCATCTGTGTGGCAAAGCAGCAGCAAGCTCCCTCTTGCACTGCCCTCAGCAGGTGCAGTGTCCCTCAGGCACATCTGGGGATAGGATAGTACAGAAAGTGACAGCTCCCTGAAGACCCTTCCCCTGATTCACAGTGCGTGAATTGATGACCAATTCATGCCCACTCTCTCCAGGGAATGATTGGCAAACTGCTTTTCTGGAGGGCATGACCCCTCACTGCACATCCAGCCCAGTCCTGTCTGTCCCACAGAACGCCAGTGTTTACTGCATTGTAGCTCCTGTCCCTGGGGCAGACAGAGGCTGCCCCAGCTGACACAGCCGAGGGCTTCAGGCAGTGAAGATGAATATCCAATGTAGAGGAGGAAAGGCAGCAGAAGCTTCCAAGAGCAAGAACCACTTCTTACCTGTTCCCTGGGGCACTATCTGGATGTTGAAAAATTCTTCCTGGCCATGTGCTGACAGTAGAGGTGCAAGGGCCAGGAGAAACCTCAGAGGCAGTGACTGCAGGGCCATCCTAGCATGAAGTGCTCAGGCAGGACTGCAATCTCAGCCCCACTCACTGCCTCTGAGCGCAGGCATCCGTATCTGACTGCAGGGCTTGCAACCACAGGAAGGAAACAGACACATCTCCTCATGAGATGCAGGAGGCTTCCTCTTTGGGCAGGGACCCTCCCATCCATGTCTGCACTTCTGCCTTTTGATATCTTTTTGCCCCAGGAGCATCAAGGCTCTGGGACTCAGCAGAAGGAACTTTGTCACAAGATCCCAGAGTTTCCTCCCAAAACCCTCCTGGTTACCAGGGCATTCAAGAAGTGTTACTCCTGTTACTGAGGTAATATCCAAGTGCTTCCTGACACTGCGTGGGTGTTAGAGTGGTGATGAGTCACTTCCCCTCAATGATCACAGGAGATGGAGGACCTTTGAGAAACTACATAAAGACCTGGTCAGAAGTACATATAGGAATGAGGACACGAACTGCAAGGAGTACTTCAATGCCTGAAAGAGTCTGTGGCTCTTCTGAAAGAAACACTCAACCCACACCCTCTCTCATCCTTCCCCGCTTCTCTATCCTCAGCTGCCTCCTCCTCCTGCTCCCTCTCAGCCTGGCAGCACTCTCCTCTGTCCCCAAGTGTGCAGGGCACCCTGCCCTACAGTGCCAGCTGTGTGCTTGAGTAAACACTCACAGTACTAAACCATGCCTCTTGATCATCAACAGCCATCGCTTTTTTCTTCCCCCAGAACCTCCCATCCACTTTGGGTGTCTCGGATTTTAGAAGCCTGGGTGATCAGACATGAGGGGCTGCAGAGGCACAGAGACCATACTTATCCCTCCGTTTTCCTGTGGCACATGCACAGGACACACTCCTGTCCTGCTCATGGCTCCCCTCAACCAGGTGCAGTTAGCTCAGGGGACAGCACCTCACAAGGGCAATGAGGGACTAGGCAGGAGCTGGGGGCAGCAGGTAGTCCCTGGGGACAGCAGGTAGCCCTGTCCAAACCATAACCCTTTACTGATTGTCTGGACAGAGCCGGTGGAGTCACAAGGCTGACAGCCCAGGGTGTGACTATGGATGGGGCGCTGGAGTGGGAAGCAGGGTAGCCAAGGAGGTTGCAACTGTTCTCCCCCATCCCGAGCTTGCTCATTCCCCTTTGTCAACCAGCAGCACCCACACAGCATTGAATTTCTCTTCTCCTCTCTGCCCAATACCCACAAAGAGTTGCTCCATGAGGCCCACATGTCACACCAGCAACAGTTCACAGGAAGGAGATATTTTGGTCCTAGGGGCCAGCTGCAGGTACTGAGCTGATGGGCAGACAACTCATATGAAGAACTATCAAAACATGCCTTTACCAGAACATGCAAGTCATGCCAGGCTGAAAAGAATCTGGAGAAGAGAGAGGTCAGTTGCTCTATGTTTTGACAGTGTACTCCTCCACAAGGAGAGCCTTCAGTCTGCCCCTCAGCCTCCAGGCTGCACTGGGTATTGGCAGGTTTGACAGGGGAGAGAGATAACACTGAAGCAAAAGACCATGACAGCTCTGTCATCAGGACTGTAAAAAGCACAGCCAGAACCAGCTTGTCACACCCAAGTCCAGGGAGCTCAGGAGAGCCTCTGTGCCCAAGGGCAGGAGAAGGAGATGGAATCATCTCAGGCAACACTCAGAGCTGGAGAAAAGAGAGGTTGATTGCCCTGTTTGCCAGCAGTGCAGCCCTCACCAAGGAGAGCCTTTGGACTCAGCACCCAGGCTGCACTGGGCACTGGCACCCCACAGAAAGTGCCTGTTGGAGGGGATGGGACAGCAGCAGCAGATCCCAAAGGCTGCAAGACACAGATGTCCCAAGAGGGTCAGAGCCAGCTGCACCTCACAAAATGGGAGATGAGCACCAGCACCCACAGAGGAGAACACAGACCTACACAGAGGTCCAGCTATGAAAGTGGAGATGATGTTACCTATAGGATGGGGAGGAGGGAAAGCAGTCACCCAAAGCATTGCAGTGGGAACATGCAGCACCTCAGGTGTGATTCCTTGGTGCTGCCAGGGGCTGGTAAAGCACTCCAAGCTCCTCCATGAAGATTCATGGGGTCAAGGCTTTCACATACCAAACAAGGAGGACCCATGACAAGGCGGAAGATTTTGTGGGCCAGGCAGCCCCTGCAAACCAGAACAATTTATTGGTTTTTTCAGACACAGGAGTACAGTGGCCAGGGCAGCACAGCTAGGCCAAACTCAAGCAGAGGACAGGGTCTAGATGGATACAAGGATACAGGTTGGAAAGAGGAATTGTGAGCTCCTCCATTCTCAGGGAACATTTGCAGGCACCAAGACGCTGGTGAGATGGCTATGCCAGAGCGCTGTAGAACTACCGGGACACATCCTTGCTGTCATGAGGAGGTCAACCCATGCCTTAAGCTGCTCCTGTGGTGTGGCAGAGGATTCTGGAGCTTGATGAAGAAGAAAATTTTGGGGGGAAGCAATAACTCATGAGATAATTCATTGTCATGCTTCCAGTGGTGGAGGACCAAGCCTTGAGAAGGGAAGTGCCTCAGATGTCCACTCCAGCTGCTCTTCTTCCTCACTGCTGACTCTCGCGAACAGGCAGGGGTGGGGGAAATGGCTCTCCAGCCTGGTCACACTTACCTGAGGAGAACAAGAGGACCCAGGGCTGCTGCATGCCCTCGGCAACCTGAGGAGCTCAAACTCCATCAGAGCTGGCAGTCCCCACTCTCTCTGGGCCATGTGGGGTCACAGGCAGGACAACCCATTTCCTACCTGCATCTTTCTCAGGAAAAGTTTCGATCACGGAGTAATTATCCCCCTGTACATTCTCATAGGGCTGGAGCTCTGTGGGGGGACAAGAGGACAGAAACAGCCTGAGGGACCTGGGGGCTGTGAGAGAAGGAGCAGGGCAGCCTCAGGCAGGCAGCATCACCGAGGGCAGCAGATCATCCTGGGATGCACACCATCAGGACACCAGGGCTGGGAAGAGTTGCTGCCTACCCCAGAGAGAGTGAGAAGGAGGAGCAGTTCCCAACCCTCTCTGGCACTTCAGGGACACCCCAGCCAGGAGCTGCTGGAAGAGGCTACTGAACAGGGTCTCAGCTGGGAATAGATGTGGGATGCATTGGTCTGACAGGTCAGCCAAAGCCAGCTGGGCTGCCTGGAGCTACCTCAGAATGCCTCTGGGCCTTCCTGAAATACACCTGCTCCCCTTGCAGCTCCAGCCCTACAGTCCCCTCTGTGCTGGGGATCCTACCTGTGTACTGATCCTCCTCGACTTTGCTGGGCAAGGCCTTCTTTTTTCTGGGAAAGAAAAGGGCAGTCCTGAGTCAGGGAGAGACTGACCTGGGCCAGACCCTGCTGAACCCAGCAGCAGTGGCACAGAGGGTTTTGCACGCCCTCCCCCTGCCCTGGCAGGCATTGCCACCCACACCCCAGGGGACAGCAGTGGTGGCTGCACCAGCAACAAGGGAACAGGGTCTCTCAGCACACACAGCCCCATCCCAGCCCTGAAGAAGACACTTAGAGCCCCTCTTAGGAGCCCTAGAGCAAATCTGTGTTAGGACCAGCCAGCTGCACCTTCTGCACCCAGAGAAGGGTGGGAACAGCTGGGGAACCTCTCTATCCCCACCCACCCCACAGCACAGCATGGCCTGAGACAGAACCGAGACTCCAAATCTCCTGCAACTCACCTGCACAGCACGAACCAGATGATCCCAGCAGACAAGGGGATCAACAGCCCCACCACCACGACTACAGTCACTGCTGACCCAGGCCAAGAGCCCATAGGTTGCCCTGAAACTGACACACAGAGAGCAGTGGGTGCCACAGCCAGGGCCGTGCCCCAGCAGTGGCCCCAGCCTTGCTGCTGGGTGTCTGCACATGTAGAACAGACCCTGCTGCCCTGGGTGCTGCAGGGACGAGCAGCAAGCCTTCCCCTGCCTGCACATCTGCTTGGGCAGGGCAGAGGGAGGCTCTGGAGCACCGAGCCTTGTCCCGTGGGCCCAGCTGGAGGGCCTGGCAGCCTGCTCTGCCATCCTGCACTCAGCAGGAGGACACAGACCCAGGCTCAACAGCCCTAGTGCTCTCTGACCTTGAGCCCACCTGTGCACCCAAATGCAGGGATGGGTGTCACCTTCTTCAGTGGAAGAGTAGAGGGGGCAGGTCTGGTATCAAAGGCACAAAGAGTGGCTGAAGGGGTGCAGCCCCTCTGCAGACCTGCCAGTGAAGGCCCTCAAGGAAGGGCTCCCCCAACTTCATGCCCACTGCTGAGTCAGGTGCCCACACTCCCTGCGTCTGTCTGAGCTGGGAAGGGTGGGTGCACACACAGCTGTGGACTCAGCACTCACCCCCTGAGAGGCCACCCCAACCAGACACAGGGCAGAGGAACCATTACCCAGGACGTAGGTTTGGAATTCCAGTTGTGATGCAGGCCCAGCTCCAGCAGCTGTCAGGCCCTGCACTGTCACCAGGTATTTGTTGCCAGCTGTCTGATGAGGTGGCACATACTCAGACTGGTTCACCAACACCGGGCAGACGTCAATGATGCTGCCGTCCTCTGCTCTCATGGTGGTGATGTTCAGCTGGAGGAAAAACAGGGAGCTTCTAGACAGTAGCACACGCATCCTGCTTCTGTACTGGGCAGCTCTGTGGAGAGGGGCTGCTACCACTGTCTGGGCACAAGAGGGGAGCTGGCCCTATCAGGAACACCAGCAGGGTACAGCCTGTGGGCCCTGGCCAAGGAGGGTTCCCAGCTCTCCTGAGGCTGCCTGCACAGAGCTCCAGGCACGGTGAGGGGGACCAGGGGCACTTCATGGACTCCTGGTACCTGGTATCCAATGATCTCCCCTTTGCAGGAGGGCAGCTCCTTCCACCTGAGGGACCCTGTGCTGGTATCCACCCACAGCTTCTCTGGCTTGTCTGGCACTGGAAGCACAGGAGAAGAGAATCATGCCTGGATGGCAATTACTTGTCCCTCACAAAGGCTGCTTGTGCCCGTGCAGCCGAAATGGTGTGGTGAGGAGGGGGAAGGCCCTGCTGTAGGGCCCTGCACAGCTCTTTCCCCAGATCCCCACAGGCTGCAAGCAGCTCTGATCCCAAGACCATCACAGCAGGGAGCAGATGCTCTGGCTGAGCTTCAAGGTGAAGGGCATCCTGACATTTCATGTAAACATACCCATTTCCTTTGTTGTGTAGAGGTCTGCATACAGGATTGTGCTAGGCAGACGGGAGATGGTGACACTGTAGACAGTGAAGGGCTGCAGAGGGGCGCAGATGAAAGTTCCCTCCTGGCCTTGCAGCATCTCCTCTACCTTCACCTCCTCAGTCTCACAGTCTGAGGAGGAATGCCACTCCATCTGGCACCTGGCCCGAATATTCTGGCACATATGAGGGAACCTGCAGGTCCAGTTCAGTTTGATGCTGGTGCTGGAAATCTCCGGGATCTTAGGGACAACCAGGGGGACATCTGTGAAGGGAACATTCCGAGAGGATCACTCTGTCCCTCCCCCTCCAAGCCTTGACATCAAACTCCCCCAACCCCACCATTCCCTCACTAGCCTGTCCCCAGTACAGAGTAGGCAAGGGCATTCTGCCTTCTCCCAGACTACACAAGCCAGAGTTACCAACAGCACAGACATAAACCTGGGATGCATCCAGAATTTTCTCTGGATTTCTGTGCCATGCCCTGGGCACTGCCATGCCCTGGTACAGGGCACTGATGCTGTGCCACACGTGCAAAATTGCTCTCCATGCCTGGGGAGCACAGACTGAAAGCACTGGGAGAGTGTCTGGCTTGTTCACTTACCCACACAGGTCAATTTCCCTTCCACAGGGTGCCAGGCATCTGTGCCACTCCTCATGCTCCAGCCACTACGAGGAATCATGGAACCTTCCCTTGGCTTCAATGTCACACATTTGATCTCCATGGGTGGAGACGAGTACCCCTCAGGACACCGTATCTTCACCACTTCATTTGGGTTGAAGATCTCCTGTTCTTTGTCAAAGATAAACCTGGAGTCCCACTGGGGCTTCTGGCATTTCTCTGCACCAACAAGATGGGAAGGTGTTAGCTGGGCAGTGTTGCTCTGCAGGGCATGAGTAGAGCATTCCCTTCCCTGGCTCATCAGAGCTAGAGGTGAGCTCCAGGACACTGCACAGAGCAGCCCCCTTCCACATCAATTCTTGGCAAGAGAATAAGGACAAGAAGGACTCCAAACTTTTCCCCCCAGGTCTCCTGGGAAGGGCTAGGAGGAGCTGGAGTCAGGGACTGAGGGGAAACCATGAGGGGTCTGTACTGTGCACAAAGCCTACCCAGAGACTCTGGTGCCCTGTTTGTCCCTCAGGCAGGATATCAACACCTTGATTCCTCCTGAGAAGACATAAAGTCTGAGCCCCAAAGCTGGCTCTGCAGTGACTGCATGCAGTAGGGACAGGGAGGGGGAAATGCCTTTACCCTTGTCCCCTGTGCCACAAACACCTGTCAGACCTACAGCACTGTTGCCCTGACTTTCCAGCACATGTTCTTGCCAGAAGCCCTTAGGGAGACCTGTGTCTCCCACATACCACCCAGCCCCCTGTGAGCACAGCCTGAAGCCCTGCATGGTCCCTGACCTCCTGTGCCTTGGGCAGTGCTGCTTACTGCCAAAATGGCTGCTTTGGTATCAAGGTAGAGACCTCCGTACCAAAACTCCCTCCTGACAGGACCCTTGGGGACTAAAGCTGGCATCAGCCATCTCCCCACCAGGGCACCCCTGCAACCCCAGGGCAGGCACAGAGCAGACTCAGGAGCTGCCTCGACACTGTCTTCAGCAGCACCTGCCATTTGCCCAGGCAGCACAGAGCCAGAAGCTTCTTGTGCCCCCACAGGCTGCCTTCCCTGCTCAGGTAGGGCAGAGCAGGGCTGTCAGGAATGCTCCTGATGCCTCCTTAGCCAGGCACTGTACCCTGAACCTGGGCTGAATATTGATCACATTGCCTCTGCTGTCCTTTCGAGTCCAAGCTTCTCTGTGTATAGGTTTTCCATTGATAACAGACAGAACTTTTCCTGTACATTTGGCATGGGTGAAGGGTGGCTGGAAACCCTTGGGACAGCTTAGAATCACTTCTTCATTCTTCTGTAACTCTCCTAGTCTGGTGCCAGTCTGATGTCCCAGTGGGGTTTTTGGCATGTTTCTGGCAGAGGTGAAAGTGCATGTTAGTTGGGCTGGGAGGTTTCAAGGAGGAGCAGGGTATGTGGTGGGGCCTCAGCAATCCCCAGCAGTCCCCCTAGCCAGCGAAAGGAGAGGGAAGGTGACACATCCATCTGCTATGATGGGACACCTTGGCAAGGCTAGTTGGGATGGGGCTTTCCCTGTGGGTGTGTGTCAGCTGGGCCTGGGCCTGTCCAGGCAGGTGGTGGACAAGGATGTACCAAAATTCAGTAGGGGAATAGTCTCAGGTATTCAATGCCTGAGATCCAAGTGGCCCCGACATGGCATCAGCCTGGCCCCAGTGATGATGGAAGCTCAGAAATGGATGAACGGGGCAGAAATTGACCAAGAGTTTGGTAGGAAGCACTTCCTGACACCCTGCTTACCAATGCACACTATATTCCCCTGAACTTGAATCCACACACCACTTCTGTTTCTCCCCAGCCACACGTCTTCCTTTGGAGATGCAGAATAATTCAATGTCTGAACCCCGCTCGCACATTTGACATGGGTGAAGGACGGCTGGAAACCATTGTTGCAGCTCAGAGTCACTTCTTCATTCTCTGTGTAACTGTCACGGGCTGGTGCCAGCTGGAGTCTGGGGTCCCACCAAGCAGGCCTTTGGCATGTTTCTGTCAGAGGTAAAACTGGGTGAGGAGTATGTTTGGGAGGTTATGAGACAGGTAAAATTGGGTGAGGAGTACTTTTGAGAGGTTATGAGAGGAGGCTTGGGACCGGTCTCTAAATGACTGACTGTTCACCCCAACACATACAAGTGTCATGTGCCCAGGCACTCTCCAAGCACACAGGGCTCCTCATCACCCCATCCCCAGGACTCACAAGCCTCCCTTGGATTCTGGACCCTCCATGGGGTATTTGAGCCTGCATCTTCTTGTCTCCCTCATGCGCAGCCTCCCACACCAGAGACAACCCAAACCCTAGAGAAGCTTTCCAGGGGAAAAGCAGAACCCCTGCAGCTATTCCTACTTCATGCTGAGGAGATGCTGGCTGGGAAGGATTCCTCTCCCCAGGAGCACAGAGCCCAGCAGGTGCCTACAGCAAGGTGCTGAGGCAAGAAGAGCCTTGTCAGTGCCAGCACATGGGGAAAGCCAAAGGTATCCAGGTCTGCCATTCCTGCACTGTCATCTGCACCACCAGGTCACAGAGGGTCTGCCACCAGCTCAGGGCCCTGGGTCAGGGTGGTGCAGGGCTGTGCTTACCATTGCAGGTGGGAGTCTCATTCCACTGGATCTGGGCCTCTCTGGAAATGCACTGAATCAGTGGGACAGATGGTGCAAACCTCCCAACACAGCTGACCTGCACCACTTCGTACAAGGCATAGTCTCTCCTCCATGGAGTAAACCGCAGTTTGGGATCCCAGTCGGAGGGAATTTTACATTTTCCTGTGTGGAAAGGCCAGGAGGCAGAGCCTGAGGGTCACTGGGCTCCAGCAGCATCCATGAGGATGAGGGAGTTCCACCCGGAGGGGTGCCAATCCCTCTCTCTTCAGAGAGGTGGCAGAGATGGCACCTCCCAGGATGAGCCCCATCCCCCAGGTGCTTTATCCCTCCCCACACCCTCAGGACAGTGCAGGAGGGTTATCCACAGGGTTATCCTGCCCACCTGCTGCTGAGGAGACACCCCAGCTAGAGGGGTCCAGCAGCGCTGGGGGATGCTGCTCTCTCCCACAAATCCAGGGGCTGTGGGAGTGCACCAGGCCCAGGGAGTCTCTGCTGCTATTCCAGACTCCCCAGCTTGGTCCCAGGAAGTGACTGCCAGTAGCAATGGTGAGTAACAGGAGTAAAGTTTGCAGATAACAAGATAAAGAACCAAGCAATTCTGCAGTGGGAGCAGTAAGTACAGGAATGAGGCAGGCAGAAAATGAATCGTCTAAGTCCTTGAAAGAGCAAAAACAAAAAAATAACACCCTTCTCATCCAGGATGTTTACCCATGAGCTAGAAAACACCCCGTTTTGACGAGTTTTGTTACATTATTCATCACCCTAGTGATGAATCCTTGCTCTTAATTGTAGTAAAAATCCCACGTTCTCAGTTCGTTTGCCTCCTTCTCTCAAAAAGACCACCACTCTCCTAGCATGTACCATGATTTCTTGGAACGCTGTGCTTTTACAGTGAAGAGGGGAAAGGATGAGTCATAGTAACGCAGGCAAGCAGTGACTTCAGTAAGATTGTGTCTCTGTCAGTATACCTGCTTTTTTCTGCCTTGGTGTGCTGGCTGTGTGGATTTGCCACCTAGCACAAAGATTTGCCACCTAGCAAATCTTTTCTGTGCAGAACTGTAAATAAATCAAATCCCTTGACTCTGTGTGCTAATCAGCTTTTTCTGCACTGGGTGAAAGTGCAGAAAGAAGCTTTCAACTAGAGTCTGCCCCTCAGACCACTGAAGTTCACACCAGTGACCTCAAATCTCACACCATGCTCAAGGAGCTCAGCCTAGCCTCTGCACTTCACCCAAAATGAGTCTGCCTTGTCCTCCCCTGGCAGACATGTTGCCCAGACTTGCTCACCCCGTGCAAAACAAGTCCATGAGGAGGCAGTGGGCATGGAGCTGGCCTTCCCTCAAGAAGGATAAACACCTCTCTTCAGCTACAGCTGCCCACTTCCCACCAGCACTCACCACTTCCCTTTTCTGGCAGCGGGTTTCCACGCCATCATGGCAACCCTCTTCCCAGGTCTCCACCCCAAAGGACAGTGGTCACCAGCCTCAGCCCTTTAGACCACATAGTGCATACAGGAAACTTCTTCCCTCTCGACAGTGTCTCTCCCTCAGAGCACACACCTCACAGACAGAAAACTACCTGACAGACATGAAACGCTTGACTTGGTTCCAGCCTCATCAGGCATCCCCCTCACACACCTTCCCCCCTCCTGCCATTAAACACCCTGAAGTGACACAGACCCTGCCCAAGGGTGACATCCAGGATCCTTTTGGGTCAGTCCCAGACATGAGTACAGAGTAGGAGAGAAGAGGTTCCATCCTGCCCTGGAAAGCTGAGAGCTGCCCACTGCTGGAAGGGCAGCATCCCTTGAGCCACCAGTGATAGGCAGCATGACTCACAACCCATCTCATGATTTGGCTAGCCACTTCTGCTCCCATTTCCCTACAGAGAGAATACTCACAGCTCAGGTCCCCCAGCCATGCTGTGCCCCATGGGGACCTCAACAGGTACCAGCAAGCCCAGGGCACAGCATATAATCACCACAGGAAAGCCCACATTCTTTGGAAAGCCCACATTTGTAGGAAGAATCTAGCAGAGATCCAGGAACTGCCCCTAACCCTGCTGGCATGTAGAAAGAGCATAACAAGCCTCTTGATATGAACAATCCCATCAAACTACAGCTCCCTGCATCCCAGGGACTATGGGAGAGAGCAGGCATCCCAGCTAACAGAGCTCACAGGTCACACCTTTGATGAACACCATCATCACCTGTGACAGGGGTGCTGCTTGAGCTGCCCAGAAAGGCCATCACTGCTCTGACTGCTCTGGGTTCATCTGTCTGCCATAACAAGACCCAGCCACCTCCTGCTCCCAGCAACACTATGCACTTCCTAGAGGGACACTGCAAGTCCCACACTCACGACAATTCCCAGCACACCCAGGCTTGCTGCCCTCCATCCCAAATAGAGCTTTGTCCCCCCACAACATGAGAGATGCCTGAGTGTCTCAGGCATATGCAGACACCACCTTCAGCCCTTCCACAGCCTCAGCTATGGGCTGAGCAGGGTAAGGCCGTGTAGCAAATACACAGGTGGAGGAGCAGCAAAGCCATTTCTCTAAGAGAGAGGCACAATCCGCTCTTACCTGCTTCCTGATGTACCCACGGAGTCACAGGGCCACGCTGCGTCTGTCCCCGTGCCAGCAGCAG
This sequence comes from Melospiza melodia melodia, assembly GCF_035770615.1. Taxonomy (NCBI): domain Eukaryota; kingdom Metazoa; phylum Chordata; class Aves; order Passeriformes; family Passerellidae; genus Melospiza; species Melospiza melodia. Next base: position 9,465,690 of record NC_086226.1, read on the forward strand.
AGGAGCAAGGGCCAGGAAGAATGTCAGGGCCAGCTGTGGCAGGGCCATGCTGGCATGAGGTGCCCGGGCAGGACTCGGCGAGGGTCACTCAGGAAAGGTGTCTGCACAGCCCCGCGCAGGAGGGGCGCTCACACAGAAGTGAGACAGCCCCACAGGGGAATCGCGTGTGGTGCAAGAGGCTTCCTCTTTGGAAGGAGAGCGTCCCACCAGCCTCAGTGTTGAGTCTCACACATCCTCCCACAGACAGTGGGTACAGGCTCCCAGGTGTCTTAGTCCAGCCTCTCTCCTGGCTACCTCAGGCTTCCATAGCCCTGCTCCAAAACAAGCACCTCCAAAACCTTCTCAGGTCTGTCTCTCTCCTCTCTCCTTCCAGATCCAGTGGAGGATGTTGAGGAACACACCCCTGATTCATGTGCCCAATGCCACCCTAGGCCACATCATCACTTTCTCTTTCAAATCCTGGAATGATTTATGTTAGAAAACACTTCCATGATGATCAAGTCTAACCACTAAGCCAGCACAATAAGCCACCACTAAAACATGTTCCTAAATACCATATCTACCTATCTTTTAAATAATTCCAAAAATCTCTCTTCCTATTACCTTGAACTGACCCAGCTGCAACATTCTTGCTGTTGAATGCCATCAGTAGAGTTTCCAGATCAGACAAGCTCCTGAACCTGGAAGTGTTCTCTTTTCCTTTCTTCTCTAAACCTTTCCTGCTCTGAGCTACTCTTTGTCAGTGCCTTTTAGGATGGGAAGCACTCGACAAGGACAGCGGGGACAATGTGGGGATAAAAGGGTCTCCTTGGACATGCATGGAGGTGTCTTGTTCCTGTTATGGTTGAGGTCAGGTAGGGTCTTTGGCTATGGGAAAGAATTCCCTAGGTGCTCTTCATTTGGGGCACACTCACACTCCCCCAAGTCTCCTGTTCCTGCAGATGTCACCACCAAGCTCTCCTCTGAGCCCCTTTTCAGCTCACAAACTCTTGCACAACTTCAAACTTCCATGAGTCCTGACTCCCTGTGCTGTTGCAGCTCTCCTGGGCCATTCCTTTTTCAACTCTGTGCTTTACAGAGTCTCTGTGTGTGTGTTTTCCTAGATAGACAAGCACAATTGCCCTACAGTGCAACCCTCAGTGTTCCAGGAATGGGTGCTCTCACCCAGGGTGTTTTTCACCACTCAGCTGGAAGTCATTGGCCTGAGTTCCCTGGCAGATCCTTTCCCAGGAGCCACCATCCTCAGGACAATGCTTGGTACATCTCTCTGTAATATCCCAGTAATCCAGCAACACTGAGGGCTTTCTGTAAACTAGATGTCTCCTAAGGTCCATTTGGGAACGTCATTGCATCAAATCCAGCTGTGTCACATGCCACTGTTGTGAGGTTAATAGGTGAAGTCTTCCAGAAAGCTTTCAGCAGAACTGAGTTACATCCTTCTTGTTTCCTTGGTAGATCCCTGTCCTTTGGGAACCAGGTTTTTCTTGTTCCTGTGCAGGAGAATGGCCACAGCCAGCACTCACTGGGTCTTGTCCTGATAAAATCCCAGAGTTAGACACCAACACTCTCACTGACTCTCTTTGGTATGTGAAAGAAGCAAAACCAATGGAATTAAACAACCAAGCTTCAACAATTCACAAGTGGTACAACAGACTTCCTAATACCCCTGATGAGATTATTTCTTTTCCCCTGTCCTGAGGCCTGGAAATCTGTGTTTGGCCTGTCCCTCCTTAGAAATTTATCATTGTTTTGAGATTTGTTCTTTTCTTCGTGTATAGCATCCATTAGAAAAATGCTGAAGAAATTTTGATAGCTAGCACACTCAGCCATATGCATTGAATTCAATATCATTGCAAATGTGATTGATGGGCTGTTTCATGAAGGCCCATTTGGTTGTCAAAGAACTAGCAGACTCAAACTTTCAGTCTGAAGACAGAAAAACCCAAATCACCTGAAATTTACAATCAGATTTAATTCAGATAGAGAAGAACATTGGAGGCTCAAAACCATCCACAAAATCACAAAGAAAAGGAGAAGTAGCTGTGGCTTTTGAGAATCAGGCTTCATGGAAAGCACTGCTAACACAGCCACCATGTTCCCCCATAGTAAAGTCTATTACTGTGTCACAACTCACAAACAGCAGCAATATGTTAGGGTCTCAGTGTCCTCCCGAGCTCACACCTGTCCCAAGGGAGCCCACTGTGGGTTGTACCTACAGATGGTGGTGTCAGATGATGGTCAGGTGATGGGGTGGGCTACAGCCAGGCTGACCCAAAGCTGCTGGGTCAGGCTCAGGCCTGAGGAGGGTAGCCCAGACAGATCCATCCCTGGGAAAGCCAGGAAGGGCTCTTTTACCTGCACATGACCCTGTGTGACCTGGTCTGGGTCCCCACATGGTGCTGGTCCCTCTCCAGGACACAGAGTCTGCCTCAGTCAGGGCTGCAGCCTGTGCTGCTGGAATCTAGAGCATGTTCTGGCAGGGAGAACTGGAAAATGCCTACAGAATCCAGCCAGAATCCAGTCTTGAGCCCCACTGTGGGTTCTTCCTCACCACTCCAGCAACTTTCCTGTAGAGGGGCACAGTATGGGTAAATGAAGGTAATGTAGAATGTAATCTTATCCCCCAACGAGTTGCAGCTGAAACCAATTACTGAAGACTAGGAGCAGGCTGGATGATAACAGGCAACACCTGTAGCAAATAAGAACAAGTGGTATAACAGAGTGGACTGGTGGCAACTGAAGTCAGATGGCTGCTGCAAGGACTAAGAACAGGCAGTGCTCAGAGGAGCTGCCTGTGACAGACATCGAGGAGGTATGAAACTCTGGCGCTATGGAATCCTTGCACTACAATGATAATAGAACTGTTGTAATATATAAGACAACACTTTCCCAACCCCACCAGACCCAAACCTCCTTCACAGGGATCTTGCAGTGCCATCAATGAGACAATGGCCCATGCTCCATGCCACCCTGAAATTAGGAACTGTCCAGCCCCTTTCCCAAAATGAGGATAGAATACAGACATTTAAACCCCTACAGCTCATCTACAGAGCTGGGAGCAGAACCTCAGACCTATGGGCAGGAGGAGGGTAAGGGGAGCCCCAGCAGTGCTGGGGTGCAGAGGGATCAGCCCTGGTCCTGACAGGTGACACCCTGGTCATGATCAGTTATCATGGTTTGCCTTGGACCCAGGAAAATATGTGGGAGGTCTGCAGGGAGCTTTGTTGGCCTGAGAGAGGGGTGGCACTGGGGCACCTTTGTTGTCACCCTGTTGGGGACAGTGGCAGGAATTCCCTCTTGTGCAACTGTTCATCTGAGGCTACAAATGCCAGCACAAGGCTACCATCTCTGCTCCCATGGGGACTTGAGGAGCTGCCAGGTCTGATCCAATTTAGGTGTGCTGAGAGCAGAGCTGTGACAGGCCCAGCATGCTGCAGGGTTCCCAGGAGGGCATTCCTGGGTGCTGGGCAGAGCAGGGATAGGCCCTGAGGGTTGGATAATCCCTTTGCTATGACTGCTACATCATCTCTTCCCAGGGGAGGGAGCAGGACCTGCTGAGTTCTTTCCACAGGGATCATCTCCCCACCTTTCTGAGTCCACTTGTACATGCCTTCTCCACAGAAGCACACATTCAAGCTAGGCAAGACTCTGCTCTGGCACTGCCACCATGATCAAAATCCCTCTGGAAATCTAAAAGCCCACTGCCCAGGCCATCCAAACCCTCCTGACCTCGTGCTGCAGCCCACACCAACCCTAAATACACCCCAAACACTCTTCATGCTCAGACTGCCAACATCTCCCATTTGGTTGCACATTTGCTGACTGCCCAGAAAGGTATTTTTAGCACATAAAATTGGACATAAGCAGTTCACAGCTGGGAGCAGAGTGGAGAAAGGCTGGGGGGGAATGGGGGGGTGGGATGCTGCATTTTGTTTTGAGGACGATGTGCTCAGAAATGAGGTTTCCAGCTCTGGCATCCAAGCAGTTCCACCTCTGGCCCAGCCACTCCTGTTCCCATACCCAGAACCATCTCCAGCACATCCCACCCTGGTTTTTGACAGGGATCGTGGCTAAGCCCAGGAGGTGGGAATTTTAAGATTTGGGGTAGTATGTCAGGTCAGACTAGCTTCCCCCCAAACCCTGCTGCCTAAAGACTGTCTGCACCAAGATCAGAGCTCCTGATCTGCTCTTTCTGCCCTCGTGCTTTATCTGCCTTTATTCCCACCGTCTGCTCTCCATCATGAGTGGCATATTGTGCCAGTGGTCTCTCCAGCTGCCCGAGCAGCTCTCTGTCTCCTTTACAAACCTTTCACCCTGCACCTCCTTCTCTACTCAAGCCTCTGTGCTTTGCTCATATTCAAATGTTACACCCCACCCCGTGTGCTGACCCCAGCCATCACAGTTCTCTTTCCTAGAGAACTGATGGAGTATTTGGTGGAGCCTGGAGTCTCTCCTTCTATCCCATTAAACAAAAAGCTTAGACTTCCCCATTTTACAGTTCTTAGCCTGTACAGCTTCCAAGGAAAAGCAAATCCTGAGTAACCATATATGCCAATCAGATATCTGAGAGAAGTGACTGCAAAAGGAACCATACAAAAAGGGAAGAAAAAGTCAAACTCTGGTTTCTCCAGTGAAATGAAGCCACTGGTGTGGTGGAGAGGATAAGGTGGCCCACCTGGTGGTGTTATCTGGTATTTTGTGGTCTTCACAGTCCCATCATCCTGCCAGGTGCTGCACCCGTTGTGCACTGGAGGAGGCATCACTGCTGCCAGTGGGACCTGGAGCTGGCACAGCTCCTGCCTGACCTGTCCTGGGATGCCTGTCCATGTCCTGGCTTTGCAGGTGCCAGCCGTAGAATGCTACACCTCCCCAAAGCAGCTTCCTTCACACAAGGGATACTGGAAAGCCAAGGTCATGTCTGGACCCCTGCTCACTCCTTTCCTCTTCTGGCCCTGCAGAAGTCCTGGGAGCCTACTGTCTTCCCAGCACCCAGCCCCTGACCAAAGCTTGGGCGGAATGATCCTCCACAGCGGCTGGGCAGGTGGGGAGAAGAGGACAGAAGAGGTCACTGTGTCCTGGTAAGTCAGTGTGAGTGGTGTGGGTGGCACAGTGCCCAGAGCTTAGAGAGCAGCTGCCCTTTGTTGTATAAATATGTGCATAAAGCCACGTGTGCTCCAGCCAAGATCAGCCCAAGGTCAAGATACTGAGCAGACCTACAGCAGCATCACAGCAGACATGGGGGAAAAGGGAAGGTTCTGTCTCATGCCACAATCTCCTGTGGAGAGCCCTATGGCCCTTCAGCCAGCAGAAACATGCGTAATGCCTTTTATGATCCCTTTTTGTGAGAATCCAGGCTACAGGGCAGCCACAGAGATGCTCCTGAATGACCCATAAGGAAGGGCCTGCCATCCCTCATGGTGTGACTTACATGCCAGGCACTGGCTGGTGGTGACACACTTGGCTCACCCACAGCCTGCAGCACCGGGTGTCTCTTGTAATTACCCCCAGAGACCAGTCAGTCCAGGGCTGGTGCAATCAGCCACTAGAGAACAAGGGCTCCGCAGGGTGGGGTCAGACACAGGTGGACAAAAAGGAGGTCAGGGCAATCAGAGGCATTAATAGAACCAGGCTCCAGCATGCAGGACACATCAGATCAAAGCCCTGCGCCATTTGTCTCAGCTCTGCCTTGTGCTGGAGCCAGCACATATTCCACTTGCTGCTATTTGTCCTCTGCTTATCATGCTACTGACCTGGGACCATCAGCCTCACATTCGACACTAAGAGAGCCAAGCAGGACCCACCCTCTTTCCCCATTTTTGACCCACTGTGGAGTACAAGGCTGCTGTCTGTGGGTAGCCCTGTGCTCTTGCTGTCATGCTGTTGAGATGTCCCCACTTACAAAAACACATGCCCCCTTCCCTTGCCTTTGTCTTCATGGAAAATCCCAGTACACCTTGTCCATGCCAGATCCATCTATATATGCTGGGGTGCAGGTTTTTCCTCTCAGGCCCCATGGAGTATGCACATGCCCTTCCTCAGCAGCCAGGGTGCCTGGACTCATGGAAGAAGACAGGACACAAGGAAGGTTGGCAGGGCTGCTCACGGAGCTCGCTAAACATAATGAGATTTTCAACAGCTGGGGGAAGCAATAAAGAGCTGTGATTGAATTGGCTCCAAGTGGCAGCTTCCACGACAAACACAGCACAGCTGCCTTCCCCCCCCCACACTGGGAGGCCATGCTCCAGCCTGGGCTGCCTCAGCCTGCCCTGCCTGGAAAGGGCACAAGGACATGGGAAAGGGCTAGGAATTGCCTGCAGTCACAGGGAGCTCCCAGTTTTCTAGTGTGCAGGAAACTCATCCTTTGCTTTCCAGCTCCTCCAACACCTGGACACAGCATCACCGCCCACACATGGCTGTGGCAATGGTGACCTCCAGCTGAAGGGCTCCCATGGGCATCTAGAGTACAGCATGGTCACACTGCTCCCCTGTGCCCTGGCACAGAGGGGGGAAGCCAAAGGGGAAGGCAACAGACACAGGAGGACAGGCACACAGACAAATTCTCTACATGGAGGTGGCTGTGTCCATATTTTCTCCTGTGAATAATCTGAGCAATGACCTCCCTTTAACGGGCCCTATTTAGCCCAAGATGTAGCTTGTTTTTGTCAGGAAACAAAAATCCATGGTGTGGATGATCACAGGACCATGCGCCAGCTGAGGAGTTACTCAGGGACGTGTAGCCTGGCTGACCACTGGCTCAAGGGTGGGGAGCTCCTTGCAGCACCCACCTCTTGCTCAGGCATCTGGGAGAATAAGCAGGGTTTCACCATCTCTGCCTAGGGCCAGGAGAGCAGAAGGGATGGGGAGCATCTCTCTCACTCACGCCAATGGGGCTGGGGTGGGACATGTCCTTCTCAAGCAGAAGCTCGGCGCTCAAAGGGGAATGGTTCTCCAGTATTTCTTTCCCCAAGCAGGTTTTCTTTTTGTGAGTTCTGGATGGGAAAGAAGGCCAGGGGAAGCAGATGATGCTGGTTTGCTAGTGTCAGGATCTCTGGGGTGAATTGTGCCTGTGGGTGTGTTCTGTAGGGTCTCTGGCAGGCACTGTGCTGAGCTATGCATGCCCTCACCAGACTTCCCCTACACATTGCTTTGCTGCTTCTGAGCTCCTCCCTGCAGCAGCATCAAGCCATACAGATCAAAGGGCAGTAATGAACCAGGGTGAAGGCTCTGGCTGCCCTGATGTCCCAGTTTATCCACAGCTGGCAACTCAGAACCACACAGATCCTTACTTACTCATTTCTCCATAGGGAGAAAATTCAGGGGGGGGGGAAATTGTGGGTAGAGATAAGAGCAATTTAATAATTTAAACAATATTGTTGTTGATGTTGCTGCTGTTGTTGTTGTTATTAATAATAATAGAAATTAAAAATCATAATTTTAATTAAAAGGAGAAGGATAAAACCAGAGTGAATTAAATGAGGCACAACACACTTGCTTACCACCCACTTATTGGTACCCAGCAGTTATCAGCAACTCCTGGGCATGGTGTTCTATGGCATGGAATATCCCTCTGGGCAGTTTGGGTCAGCTCTCCTGGCCCTGCCCCCTCTTGTTTTCTTGTGCACCTGCTCCCTGGCAAAGCATGGGAAACTGAGCAGTCCTTGAGTTAGGGTAAACAGTGCTGAGCAGCAGCTGGAACATCGGTGTGTTATCAGCATTATTCTCAACTGAATCCAAATCAGCACTGAAACAGCTACTGGGGAGAAAATGAACTCTACCCCAGATGAAACCAGGACATTTGCTCTCCTGTAACTGGTGCTGTGGGTCACAGGCACTGCCTGGTCTGAGGCCAGCCCACTCTAGTATGGCCCTGCTTGCCCCAGCACTGCAGCCAGACCAGGTTCTTGGCATCTGGGCTCCTGCCTCACATCTGGCAGAACCATAAGCCCTTCAGGTGTGCTGCAAAGTCCCTGGGGAGTGTTACTAATTGCTTGGCAGGAGATGAAGAAAGGCTGACACAACCTCATGGGATGAGCGTGGAGCTGTTGAGAGCCACATTTCCTAGGTCCAGGTCAAGAGGACAAGGAAAAGCCCTGTTATCTGCTGGGCTGTGTTGAAGGATGGGAGCATGGCCGGGTACTGTGGGATAAGGTTTTCAGGCTGGTTCAGGAGCAGGCTGGGTAATGCTGGAGATGGTTGCATTGTCCCTGCCTGGCAAGAAGTGACCAGCTCTTGGTGATCTGTGAAGGTCCCTGTAGTGCTGAATCTCTGCAAGAATGTGGACTTGGAACTGTTGGAGCAAGTCAAGGAAAAGGCTTTGGAACTAATAAGGGGACTAGAGCATCTCCCCCATGAAGACAGGCTGAGAAAGCTGGGGATGCTCACGGTTCAAGAGAAGGTTGTGTGGACACCTCAGAGCAACCTTCCAGTGTCTTAAAGGGGGCCTACAGGGAAATCAGAGAGGGACTTCATCAGGAACTGTGAAGTGATAGACAAGGGGCAGTGGCTTCAAACTCAAAAATAGTAGGTTTAGATTAGATATTAGGAAAACAATTTTCTCTGTGAGGATGGTGAGGCACTGAAACAGGCTGCCCAGAGCTGTGGATGTTCCAGCCCTGGCACTATTCAAAGCCAGGTTGGATGGGGCTTTGAGCAACCTGGTTAAGTGCAAGGTGTTCCTGCCCATGGCAGAGGGACTGGAACAAGATGATCTTTAAGGTCTTTTCCAACACAAACCGTTCTGTGATTCTGTGCAGTTGTGCTCACGTGGCCGCACACCACATCACCCCGGGTTACACGTGGTGCAGGCACAGCCAGAGCTGCCTGTCCCTCCTTTCAGAGGTGATGGCTGGCTTTCTTTTATCAGTGCTCTCAATGTTTTCAATTTCACTGCCCCCATGGGGCTCCCAGGAGGCATGCACTCAGCTGGGCTCAGGCATCAGTGCCTCCCAGGCACAGCCACCAGTGTTTGCTTGAGGAGAAGCAGAGCCGGGAGCTGAAATCACTGTCTAGCACTAGGAGACAGGGATGGATGTGGATTCTGTCTCCATGGATGTCACAGCTCTGGCACCCAGGCATGAGAAGCATCAACGAGATAACAGGAGGCAGCGAGCAAATGCTGCCAGGTGCTGTGCTGACTATGCTGGGAGAATATTAATGACACAACAAATATTTGCAGCCTTTGTGCTGCACACAGCCCCTCAATGGCTTTGCAGCTGGAGTGGCAGGGAGGCAAAGGGGGCATAGCAATGTGCCTGCACAGCAGGGACCTTGCCAGTCCCTGCTGGCATCTGGATGAGGGCTGCTGCAGCCTGCAGCCATGGTTCTGGGTGTGGAACATGCATGGGCCTGATGGGCTCAGCAGCACACAGGGCACTGGGAAATGTAGTCCAGCTGCATCACTGGACTGGGTGCCGCTGGACACCACCAGGCTGAGGCTGAGACCTTCTCCCGAGTACCCTGGGGTCCTCAAACTAACCAGGCTCCTATCACCCTGTAATGGCCCCTGCTGGGCCCTCAGCTCCCATTTCCTACAGGACAGAAAGGATGAGATGTTTTTCAGGGAACAGCTGTCTCATAAACAGGGAGCTGGGGAACATAGAGGACTTGGGGGTGGAGATCTGCAGGGTGATGTGTGGTAGTGTGGGAAAAGAGCAGAGATCTCCTGGCACAGAAGGAAAGAGGAAATTTGGGACCAAGAGGCTGCCCCCACATTCTGGAGACAAGCACCAAAGGGAGTAATTTGAGTCTGCCAGCGCTCTTTGTCCTGCTCACCCCTGTGTCTGCACAGCCTCTCCAGGCTGGAAAACCCTCATGCACTTTAGCCTTGTGCCTGCTCTGGCAGCACACCCCTGGCAGCAGCAGCCATTGATTTTCCAGAGCATTTGCAGAGAAGGAGTCTCAGGTAGGGATGGGCTCTTGCACATGGGTACAGAGGAGGGCACTGCTCACATTCTGGCTCTGGGGCTCTGAGCAGGGCAAGGCTTTGGTCAGGGTGGATTACTGGTGGCTCATCCCAATCAGAGCATTGCAAGGACCCCAGTGCCACCCCAGTGCCCCCAGTGCTGTTGTGGAATAGAGGTGGGAGTACAGCAAGGACCAGGTTTCCTGTGTGGAGAGCCCCTGCATCCCTCACTGCCCTGCACAGAGCCTGGCCAGCCCATACCTGTGGTGTGCCCTGATCCTTACAGGAGAAGTCTGCACTTCTACAGCTCCAGCCTCCATAGGCTGGTTGAAAGCTCCCACCCCTGCTCTGCCTGGGTGATGCACAATTCCCAGCAGGCAGGGTGAAGATGTTTACTAATCCCTGAGCCTTTTCTCTGCAGGAGAGGAGGGGTGTAGAGCCCAGAAAGAGAAGGGCAAGGAGGACAAAGCCCCCCTCCTCTCTCCCCTGCAGATCCACGTGAGCAGAGTACAGCCAGGGAGACCTCCTTCCTGCTTTTCCTCACCAGGGATTGAGGAGCTTAATTCAGGGTTTGCTGCAGGCTCAGCCCAGCCTGACTTTGCACCCAGCTGCTTAGTGTACTTGCCTGCACCATGGGAGGGATTTGGGGCACTGGAGACTTTTAGCCATGTCTCAGTTCAGCCCTGCTGTGCCAGGCAGGAGCAGAGCGTGATGGAAATAGCACAGTAGAGTTACCAGTGCTGATGAGAGAAGGGACTGCAAATCCTGCAGCAGCAATTTCCACAGTCAGAGCCATCTCCAGGGCTTTAATTTATCCATTACAACTTAATTGGATGTAAACCCAGTCACTTGTGAGCAGCAGGAGCTCTGATCAGGCAGTGGTCCTGAGTTTCTGTCTTCAAGAAGCCTCACCAGGCCTCCCCATCCCTGCTGTGGTGCCTTGACCATCAGGAATCTGCTGCACTCATGTGGAAGGGAGACCTGGCTCTCCTTGCTGCCCCAGGTGTGCTGTGCTCCTCTGAGCAGTGTCCCACATCACTGAGGAGCTGCTCATGGGGCTCATGTGGGTGCATCAGCATGCTCAGATACCCAGGGCTGAGCCCAGGTGGGCACCCACTGCCACCCATCTGAGCAGCCACAGCTGGACACCAAGGCAGGAGGGCACAGACTGAAGCCTCCTGACCCCACGGCCAGATGCTGTTCTCTCCTCCCATCCGTGGAGTTGCTCCTGTCATTTTGTCAGGCTGCTGTCAGCAGGACTGACATGTGAGGCTGAGGAAATGTAAGAATGTGGCCTGTTGCACAGCACTCCACCCCATGGCTGCAAAGCCTCGCTGGCACATGCTATCCAACAGCCTGGCAGGCTGGAGTGGTACTGGTGAGGGAAAGGATGGCTCAGACCCCTGAGACAGGGACTGGCTGAGCCCTGTCCCCAATCTCTGCATCCCCACATGTAGGAAACTTGCCCTGCACAAACCCACTCCCTCTGCAGGCCTGGAAGAGCAGGAATACCATGAATTCCTAGGGCGAGGGCAGGGCACTGTTCCCACTATAAATAAATGGGAGGCTCAGTTCTCTGCTCTAGCCCACAGGGTTATTCTCCCTCCTGAGACAAGGAAGAAAACTCAGCTCATGGCCCAAGGTGTTTATGTTGTGCTTGATGGCACCTGGAGCCGAGCGGTGGCAAAAAAAAAATGCCACACCAAGAGATACTCCATGTGGCTGCTTTTCCCAGCAGGAAAATCAGCTGGAGTGGTGCAGGGCATGTGCAGCCAGTCCTACCACACAGGGAAAAAGCTGTTTGAGGGGAGCTGCACAGCTGTGGCAGCGCCCAGAGTGGAGGCTGGGGCAGGGCTGGGCCAGCACAGGCAGGTGGATGCCAAGGAGAGCGTCAGCAAAATGTGTGGGACTGAGCAAGGGCAGATCCAGCTGCAGAAAGTCCCTGGGCAGGAAGGACAGGACAGATCAGCCTCAGAGCAGGCAAAAGGCCTGAGGTGGGGGAGCAGCAAGCAGAAGGAAACCAGGGAGAAGTGGAAGAGCTCAGGAAAACAAGGAAGGCAAAAGGGTGCCAGAGGCACCGGGCATGCTGTCACTGAGAGGCTGCTCCTGCCTGCTCCTCCGGAGGACAGATGCACTGCCCCTGGAACACCACCCAGGCTGGGTGCAGGGGCAGACTCCAAGCCCTGATCCAAGGGCAGAGATCCAAGCCTGTATCAAGGGGGCTCAAACTGCCAACAGCTACTGTATGGGGGAACTGGTCCCACGACACTGTATAGGGTGGGGCTGGATATATGGGGAGATCCGATCAGATCTCCGTGCCTTTTGTCCGTCCATCAGGAACTGGGTGCTACAAAGACAAAGAGAGTCCCGTAGTTAAACGAGAAATCCCGGCAGGGCCCGGGGAAGGAAGGAAGTCCCGCACCTACAATGTGCATCCAGGTGGGACCCAGGGGAGCAAGACTCCCACGCCTCTAAGGCGCATCCAGGGGTTGAGGACAGTCACAGCCCTGTGTCCGTGGGGTGTGCCCAAGCTCTGCCCCGGGATCTCAGGGCCTCGCAGCACACTCTGGCGCGCAGGGAGACGCCCTCTCGGCACCCACCGGAGCCCGGTGCCGGTGGACGCGGACCCCGGGGCGTCCGGGACCGGGCGGGCAGCGCGGGGCGGGGCAGGGCGGTGGTGGGGGGGCTCTCCCGCCGCGCTCGGCGGCGACGCCGGCGGGTCCCAAGGAGTTAAGGGCTGTCCCCGCCCCAGCCCCGCCCCGCCGGTGCCAGCGCTCGGGGCGGCGGAGGCACAGCGCCGGGCCGCGGCGGGGGTCGGGGGGGAGCCGGCGCCGGGCCATGAGCGCGGAGCGCCCCGGAGCGCCGCCCGCCCCGCGCCGCCGCCGCCGCCGCCGCCGCTGCCGCTAGCATCGCCCCGGGGGCCGGGAGAGCGGCGGCGCCCCGGCCGCGCGGCTGCCCCGGCGGGGATGTGAATGGCGCTGGGGGTGCTCGGCGGGACCGACATGGAGTGGGAGAAGCTGCCGCGGCGGCCCAGCGAGGGCGAGGGGGAGGCGGCGGGGCCGTGGCCGGGCTGCGGGCGGCTGCGGCCCTCCTCGTACCGGGCGCTGCGCAGCGCCGTCTCCACCCTGGCGCGCATCGACGACTTCTACTGCGAGAAGATCGGGGCCGGCTTCTTCTCCGAGGTCTTCAAGGTGTGCGGGGCGGGAGCGGGGATGGCGGGCCGCGGGGCATCCCGCCGCGATCGGGCGTCCCCCGGGACCGCGGCAACAGCGCAGCCCCGGCCGCGCCCTCGGCTGGGGAGCGCGATCCCCCGGCAGCCGGGCGAGGCCGGGGCTGCTCCGGGCGGTGCCGAGCGGAGCGGAGCTGGGGACGCCGCGCTCGCCCCGTCCCGGCCGGGGCGTTGTGCCTCCATCGCCCCGGGCAGGGGGAGGGGAGCGCCGGCTCTGTTTACAGCCGGGGAGGCTGAGCGCTCCCAGCGCCGCGCCGTGGGGTGCGCGGGGGGCCGGGTGGCGGCAGCCGAGCCGCGGGGACCCCCGTCACAGGGCTGGACAGCCGAGCCCGCCCGGGGTGTGCCGGTGGCAGGCAATCCAGGTAGCGCTCCTAGGCACTGCAAGGTGATGTCCGGCGTTGCCGGGCCTGCCGAGCAGGTGATGTGCAGGATTCCCCGCGGGACCCCTACGAAGGTGTTTGGCTGTGGGACAGGGGTGTGATGCCGTAGAAGAGCAGGGGGCTGGCTCCTGGCGGAGCCCCCAGAGCTGCCTTTGTCCTCCATCCTCTCAGGGACTGTCAGGGTGGGGATGCCTGTGTGTGGCCCGTGCCCAGGATACCGGTGTGTGAGTGCTGATGGGGAGCTCGGGGTCTCCAGCAATGAGGCAGAGGTGCATGCTGGCAGTATCCTGCCAGGCCAGTGCTCTGCTGCTGGTGATGAAGGGCTGTGCCTCGGTGTCACCACTACCTCTCCCGGCAGAGGGGAGGTGTGTGCGTGTGTTGTTTTCAGCGTCGGCATCACTTAAAGTACTGTAAGCCACGGGCCAGGACTGCCCTTAAGTGATGATATAGAAGCTTCATATCCCTCAAAGAGCAGCTTAGGGCTGGGCACAACCCCCACTACCTGCCACCACAGTCAATGAGGTTACAGGCAGCACAACCGTCAGGGCATTCACATCCTGGCAGTACCCTGGGGTCCCTCTCCAACCCTGACACCATTCCCCACTCAGCAGTTGACCTGTTTCCTCCTCAGCCACCAAAGAGGTGTCCTGTGAGGGGCCATGGAGAATGTGCAGAGAGGTCCCTTTCCTCCATGCTCCTTCCTGGAGCTCCCAGTGGAGCCATGACCTCCCTGCTGGCTGGGTTTCTGCTATTGATCTCTGGCTTGGAGTGCACAACAGCACCTTGGAGCAGAGGGAGGCATTTAATAATGTCAGGCGTGGATATGGCTCTTTAATAATGGATGCTCCCGTGTCTCAGCGAGGCCACAGTCTCTTCTTGCCTCACTGTTTGTTTTCCCACTCTCTGCAGGAGCCACAAAATGCTCCTTCTCCCATACACTGTTCAGGTTCTTGTAGGGCCACTGGCACGTAGGATTTGGGGGATTGGCGAAGGTTGAGAGGTGGGAAGGGATCAGGATCAGTAATCGACATGTGTGCATGGTGGCAAGGAAGCAGGGATGGGAGGGGGCCAGATGGGGCTTTGTGCTTGTGCGGTGGATTGAGTCCAAGAGCTCAGTAGGATGGTGGGGTAAGCCTGGGATCTGAGCTGGGGTTTGGCCGCCAGAGCTCGTGAGGAGGACAGAGCTTGGCAGGGCAGCCCAGGACCCATTTTCCTCCCACCTCCCTTGCTCCTTCTGTAGCTTTCCAAGGCTGTGGGCACTTGAATTTGCCTGCTCTGTGTGGCTCCTGTGCCGTATGTCATTCCAGCCTTGGTGGGTGAGGGGGACAGGGAGGGGACCTTGACATCTCTGCCCCTGCGCAGGTAGCTCGGTCCTGGTGTGGAGCTGAGCCAGGGCCAGGCAGGGTGCTGACACTGTCAGCATCTCACTGTCTTCTCAGCATTAAAACCAAAGGGCTCCGTGTGTCCTAGCCCTGGTGTCCCAAGCTAGCCCCTCCAGTCAAGCACCTCTCTCAGAAAGGCTGTCCAGAGCAAACAGGAGACAGCAGTGACAAGAAGCTGCTCTTTTTCATGGCGCTTGTTCGTAGCTGATTCCCCACTGTGCTGCAGAGCAGGGCTGTTTTCCCTCTGGAGCAGCTGGTTCTCATTGCCTTTCCCTGTGCAATTTCAGAGGCACTAGCCCCCCCATTTTCTCAGATACACAGACATTGCAGGAAGCCACCTCTCTATTTCCAATTGACTGAGCAGATTGAGCCAGGTCTGTTTGTGCCAGGCATTTTCTCCAACCCTTAAACCATTGTTGCATCTCTTCCTCAAATCCCTGTCTTACTTTCCCATGTTCTGGCTGCAGCAGACCCAGGGGCTGTGGGCAGCATCCTTGGGGCTCTATCCAGAGGCCTTCACTCATCTGAATCTCAGCCTCATGCCCTGATGTTGCACATCCTCTTGGAAATGCCATCTCCCAGGGTGCAGCTCTATGATGTGCTCTGTCCAGCACCCCATTTCCATGTTGTGTGTGTGTGTTTGTGTGGTTTAGCAGCTCCCAGCATGGGCATAGCTCAGGAGAGGGTTTTGGCATCACTGTCACTTGCCCATCTCTGCTCGCTTCCCCACCAACCTTTGGAGTTTTCTATTTACTTCCAATTTTCCGGTGCAACTAATGGAGCAAGTCCCTTCCTCTTATCTGCTGCCCTTCATCAGGGACCTTGCCTCGTTTTACAGAGCAGAGTGAAGCAGCGTGACACTGATGGGGAAACTAAGGCAGGCAGGGAGGAAGTGAATTAGCCAAGGTCAGCCAGCCATGGCAAGGCTGGGAGCAGCCCTGGCCCCGCAGCTGCTGCTTGGGAGTCCTGGGCACAGGAAACGTGTTGTGCTGACCAGCTGGAGACCTGCCAGCCACTCTCCTGCTCTGTCACAGGGCATGCTCCAGCCTTGCCAGCCAGGCCAGGCAGTGATCTGCCACCACAGTGTAGCACTGGCACTGCCCCGGCCCCTGCTGTGCCCTAGGAGAACAGGAGGTGGGGGTTGCTGGTGCTCAAGCACCCTCCAGGAACAGGTGCTTTGTCTCAAAGTCTGTCTTGACTGATTCTGCCTTTTCCATTTGATGAGCACGCTTTCCAGTCCCAGCCTGTTGTGTTACTGTGATTCCTGTGAGCTCAGATGCAGTTGTTGTGGGTGGCTGTGGGTTACCAGTGCCATTGCAAGCTCCCTTGTCCCCTCCTGTATCCCCCACAGAACTCTCAGGGGTGACGGGCGCAGGTTGGTGTCCCTGTGTGACTGTGCCCTGCCTGTGTGGGGCAGGGCAATGAGCAGAGAGTGGGGCTGTGTGCCAGGCTGTCCCCAGTGCAGGCTGCCGGGGGGTGGCTGCTGAGACCTCCGGATGGGGAGATGTCAGGGAGCTTTGCCCCATGTCTAGACGGGAGCGCCGGCTGTGGGGAGGGAGCAGGCCGTCTGCTTGCTCTGATTAGCATGCTCTTTAAATAAGACTCTAATTTCCGCTGTTAAAAGAGCTCAGATCCCTTGTGCCCAGGCTGGGGCTGCCGCCAGCCCGGCCCATCCCCCAGCCCTGTGTGCTGGCGGCAGATGGGATGGGAACCAACATGCCACGGCACCCTGGCTCATCCGCGGAACCCCTGAATGCACCAGCCATGTGGGATGCCGGGGAGCATCGGTGAGGGGTGAGGGCTTGCCTGTTTCCTGGGTGGGGGACAAGTGGCATGTGCTCCCCCTGCAGCCCCACACGGCTGCCCGGCTGAGCTCAGCTCCGGGGAATGCGCTGGGATTCCTGGGCACCATGCCAGGGTGCATGAGAGAGGCGAGAGGGGACACCTTCCTGCCCGAGGAGGTTGTGCTGCCTGCTGCCTTCTCTGAACGGCAGTGAGGGAGGAAACCTCCTTAGTGGGGGGCTTTGAGCCCCCTGCAGCCATGGCTGATGCCCTTTGCTGCGGGGTCTGTGTCAGGGGGTGCCAGGGTGCTGGGCTGGTGCTAGCACTTGGACAGACTGGGTAAACTGGGCAGTGCCTGTGGGAGTCATGGAAAGGGAGCATAACTCCTTCCCTGCTGTCCCAGGTCTGGGCTGGCCTTGAGCTGTCCCAGGTATGGGCTCACCTTGCAGGGCAGATGGCAAAACAGGGCCTCACAAGTGAGTTCATCAGACAGCCTCAAGGACATCATGCCCCATGGGGGTGGAATCACGGAAAAAGACATTGGGGCAGGGCTGTACTGGGCAGGAGCTCCTGGGATCCCTGGGATAATTCCTGAAGAAGCGGCTTCGGCTTTCGCAAGACCTTCCCTCCCCCAGGCTGCCTCTCCTCCAGTCTAAAGGTGTCCAACCCCATGTGACTGCGCTCAGCCCTCACTCAGCCCATTCCAATGGCAGGTGGCTTTTTAATGAGGAATTCAGCCACGGCACCTCCCGACTGGACTGACCGTGTGGGGCTGAGCTGGCGCCCACCAGATGCTGCTCCCTGATGCAGGGCTGCCACTGCTGGCAGGGAGCTGGCCAGCCCTGCGGCCATGGCCACCGAGTGCCAGCACTGTGCATGCCACACGGCATTCCTGGGCATTCCTGGCGTGGGCGCGTGGCGCCGGAGCCTTGCCGCCTCCAGCCATCCCAGCGGGCATGAGCCTGCCTGCGACACTGAGCCCGGTCCTGCTGTCTGGCAGCTGCTGGTGCCAGCCAAACTGACCCAGCCAGTCCTGCCAGCCCCACGTGGCGTGGGAAGGGAAGGAAGCACTGCCACCAGGAGAGCTGGGTCAGGAATGATGGCTTTTGCTGGGCAGCACCCAGTGCCAGAGGCTGGGCAAGGCTGTGGATCCTGCTGGCCTTGTCCAGGCTCTGCCTTCCTCAACCCCCGGCTCCATGGGGAGCTGGAGGGACCAAGGGAGACTGTGCCCACCCTGCTTTGGTCACACAGGCCACCTCCTTAAAGCCTGCACTGAAGCCTGGCTGAGAGCCCAGTTTCTGTTTCTGGTGCTGCCCTCAGCTGCCCCACCGACAGGGATGGGTGGAGGAAGGACAGTGATGGGTGAGATGGGGTGGGGTTGCCCCTTGCCCTTGGTCCAGGTGTGACCAAGGAGTCCTGGGATGTCAGGGTGGCATTGTCAGCAGCTCCAGGTGCTGCTGGGCAGTGGTGTGATGAGCAGGGCAGTGAGCACAGGGAGGATTGGAGCCCCATTAGAGGGAGCGCTCTGGGTGCTCCCCACAGCAGGCTCTGCAGTTTCACCCTGGGACAGGCTCTCCCTGAACCCAGGAGCTCAGTATGTCCCGTGCTCAGCAAGGAGGAGGCGTGGGGAAATCCACCCTGCCTTCTCCCTGCAGCATGGTGGGTGCCAGGATGGGGGCCTGTGGTAGCAGGTGTCCAGGTGTCCCCTTGCCACTCGTCAGGGTCCACTCCGAGCTCTGCTGTCACGTGGCCCCTGTCGGTGGGTCAGCTGGCTCTCTGGGGCTGGCTGGAGGTGGCACAGGTGTAACTGGAGCAGGGTGCCCACAGGCAGGTGTCTGCTGAATTATTCAAAGCCTCTGCATGAGCTCAGGGAGCTGATGGTGGCACGGCACAATTACTGCCTCTCGCTTCCACTCTGACTGGGACTGGTTTGGCATCAGTGCACACAGACATGTAGAAGGACTTTCATAGAGCACTCATTTTCCCCAGGGCCTCTTGAAGGGATGTGCTGCTGCTCCATCCCCTGGGTGTTTTCTGCTGGATAGATCCCCATCATGGCATGCACCCCAGGAGCAGTGCTGGCCATGGGGCGAGAGGAGAGCCCTGGAGGGGCCAGCATGCCAAGCTCCCTCTGTTGTGGTGGGGACAAGGGCCAAGCTGGGAGCAAGACAGGGGTGCTGGACATCCTGCCTCCTGCCAACCCCCTGTGTTTTTCCTGGGAAGGCAATCCCTGACGTGAGGGGTGTTGTGGGGGTGTTGTGGGGCTGGCCAGGGCTGGCACCAGCTCAGCAGCCTCAACCAGCATCGACTAAAAAGGAGAAGAGCAGGGAGCTGACGGCAGCACTGAGGAATGCCTGTGCCTCCGTGCACAGCTCCGTGTGTGCTGGGGGGCAGCTGGGATCCACTGGGTTGTCCCCCCGGGCAGCTGCTCCTCCGAGGCGGGGCTGGCATCCCACCCCCAGCACCTGCTCAGGAGGGGACCCTCAACACTGGTTTGGTCCCCCCACAACGGTGTTAGGTCAGGGCATCCCGTGCTCTTCCCTTGCCCTGCACATGCCAGGGAGCTGCAGATGGACGGGGTGTCTGTGCTTGGCCATGCTCCAGCTGCTGTTCTTGGCGGGGGACCAGGCCCCCAGATCGCATGACAGTGTTGGGCTGGGGCTGGCTAAATATACAGCTCATCCAGGCTCCATGCCCTGCCAGACTCGGGTCAAGCGCTACAGCTGGCCACACCTAGAGCTGGTTCCGAGGGGCCCCCTCTTTGCTCCACCCCGTGCTGGTAGGGTCTGGCTGGGTGGTGCTGACCAAAACCAGTCCTCCCTGATGCTTCCCAATCCTGTACCTGCCTGTTCTTACAGTGGAGCTGGGCTCGCAGCTTATGGAGCTGTTGTTGCCTCTCAGAGTTCAGGGCAGTGTAGCATGGTGGAGGGAGCATAACGAGCAGGGTGCCCCAGGAGGGATGGGGCTGTGTGTCATCAGTCCTGGGAGTGCTTGGAGATGTGGGGAAAGTGCCCCCCTAGCCCTGGTGGTCCCTGGGGTGCCGTGGGATGCTTAGCTCCCCTCTCTGGGCTGGGGTGGGAGCCGGGTGAAGCCTCGTGTCCATGGGGGCTGCAGAGGTGAGGCTCAGCCTTCCCTGCATCCCCTCCAGGTGCGGCACCGCCAGTCGGGGCAGATCATGGTGCTGAAGATGAACAAGCTGACCAGCAACCGGGGCAACATGCTGCGGGAGGTGCAGCTCATGAACCGCCTCTCGCACCCCAACATCCTCAGGTAGGACCTGCTCCCCCATTGCCAGCCCCCCTTTTCCCTGGCCTGGGAGTTTGGAGCTACTGCTGCTGCTGGATAAGCTGTTGGGTCTGGTCCCTGCCACAGCCACCCTCAGATCTCCTCTGTCTCACAGGTTCATGGGGGTATGTGTTCACCAGGGACAGCTGCATGCACTGACAGAGGTAAGAGTGTGGCAACAGCCGTGAGTGTCGGGGTTCCTGCAAGCCTGGGGAAGGGACAGTGATGCCTATGGGGACACATTCTTGGCCTGTGACATGTGCAGACAAGGCCCGCTGGGAGGCTGTGGTGTGGGTTGGTTGGAATATGCATTAGGAGGAGAGATGGGCATCCAGTGTTACAGGGGGAGGGATGCTGTAGTGCAATGGCCTGGCTCTCCCCATCAGTACATCAACGGTGGGAACCTGGAGCAGCTGCTGGACAGCCCTGTGCCCCTCTCCTGGTCCATGCGTGTCAAGCTGGCCCTCGACATCGCCCATGGCCTACGCTACCTGCACTCCAAGGGCATTTTCCACCGTGACCTCACCTCCAAGGTACAGGATGTCCCCGGGCACCGCATTCCCATGTTGTCCCGTACCCGTGTTGCTTCCTTGGTGCCCGAGGTGTGGCAGGCTGGGGAGCAGGAGGCTGTGCTGGGGCATCCTGAAAACACTGGCCAGGGAGGTAGGGCTGGTGCGCTTGGTGTGACAGGTCCTCCTGTGCCCACAGAACTGCCTGGTGCGCTGCGAGGCCAGTGGCTACACAGCTGTAGTGGGTGACTTCGGCTTGGCAGAAAAGATCCCCACCTACAGGTACGTGGGCAGCATCCACCTGTCTATCCCCATCCCTGGAGCCCACTCAGAGCAGAAGCTGGAGAGGGATGGACCTTGGGGATGCAGCTAAAAGGGTGGGAATGACCGCAGGGCATTCCCTAAGGGGCAGTAATTAGCATTGACTCTCAGAAGGCTGATCAATCACTTTATTATACTGCACTTATTAAGAAACCCATCACCCTCACCAGGTGGTCACGATACAGGTGAACCCCATCGTTCTTTCAATCCAAACACCGCCACCAGTGGCCAGTTAAGAAATCACCCTTTGGTAAACAACTCTCCATAACACATTCCACATGTTCTCAACAACAGGTGCAGCAAGTGAAGATAAGAATTGCTTAGCATTCTTTTCTCTGACCTTCTCACAGCCTCTCCCACGATAATGTTGTCTGTAGCCAGAGAGGTGCTGCCACAGGAGTGGGAGTGGTGAGATAGTCCCTGGCAGGGCAGACTCCAGGAGCAGTTTGGGAATGGCTAGGAGGAGGTGGAGAAGAGGGGGGTGTGACTGGGGAGAGATAAGTTTGCAGAGTGCATGGAAGAGGCTTAGCCCAGGAAAGGAGATAGAGATGGTGATCTGGTCTGCTGCAGCAGGGGGATGGGAGGATGGGCATGTGGGGGACTGGGCAGCTGATATTCCCCTTATCTCCCAGTGAGGGCAGCGAGAAGGAGCCGCTGGCCGTGGTGGGGTCCCCGTACTGGATGGCACCCGAGGTGCTGCGTGGGGAGATCTACAATGAGAAGGTGAGGCTGCCCTGTGTGGGGTCTTACTCAGGCTTGCGCTGCCAGTGGTTTGCAGTCCTGGGGTGCATCCGGAGGTGACAAGGTGCCAGAGCCCCAGTGTGGTGCTGCAGGGAGGAGAAGGGCTGTGGCCTTGCAGTGGTGGGCACATCAGCTGAGGGCTGCAGGGTGCACTGATGAGTCCCTGCTCTCTGCAGGCCGATGTGTTTGCATATGGCATCATCCTGTGTGAGACCATTGCTCGTGTGCCAGCTGACCCCGACTACCTGCCCCGCACTGAGGTGACTCTGGGATGGGAACGGGGAGTTGTGGGCAGCAGCACTGGGGCTGGGGCCATTTCATCAAACAAGGGGGGGCCATTCTGTATGGGGCAGAGACTGGTCCCACAGTGCAGTGCAGGACTGGTTCCACATCTCAGGGCTAGGGTGCTGTGTTCCACTTGCTGCCCAGGGAGGGAGGGATGGTCTCTGCTGGTGACTTCAGAACCCATAGTGAGCCTGGAAAGGAGAACAGGGCAGTTACATTAAGGCAGAGGGCAGAAGTGGTACCTGTGTCATAATATCCCCCAACCTTAGCCCAATTTGGGGTGACATCAGAGTCCTCCCCTGCTGTGTCCCTGCTGGGGTGCTTCCAGATCCACAGTCCTGTGTGACAGTGCAGGGGGTAGGGGGCCAGCCCATGTTGGATCCCCTGGGCCTTGTGGTGCCCTAGGAGACCCAGCCTTACTCTTCTTCCTTTCCCTGGTGCAGGATTTTGGTCTGGACATCACCACTTTCCGCACCATGGTGGGAATGGACTGCCCAGCGGCCTTCCTCCAGCTGGCTTTTCACTGCTGCAGTGTGAGACTCCCACCTCCGCTGGCTGCCCTTCCCAGCTAGGGCAGGCGGGCAGGACAGGCTGCCTGGCCTGCTCACAGGGCGAGCAGGGAGCTGCCTCTGCTCTGCAGGGCTCCCTGGGGTGCTTGAGGAGGCACAGCCCTGATGGCGAATCCCTGCTGCCCACAGATGGAGCCCACCTCCCGCCCCTCATTCCTGGAAATCACGCAGTGCCTGGAGAGGATCCTGCAGCACCAGCTGGGCACCGAGGGTGCCAGGACCACCCTGTTTGGCATCGGGGAGAGTCTGCCTGCATCTGGAGCTGCAGCCACACTCGCTGGTACGTGGGTGCCTCGGGGACAGGCCGTAGCAGGGTGGAAAGGTGGGGGAGTGTGGGGTTTCCCATCCCACCCCATCAGCTGTAGGGGAGGAGACAGGGGTGTGTGAGGTCTCTGGGATAGAGCTGGTCCCTGTTCCTCCCTTGGGATGCACGCCTACCTTGTTGGGTGCCCGACACCCCATAGCACCCCACAGGGGCAGCTGCTGGCTGCTGGTGACACTCTCCTGTGCCCATGCCCAGGGGTGGCCAGGAGGTCAGCCAGCCACACCGAGCAGTCGCCCCTGCGTGAGCCGGGGACACAGCACCTGCAGCCAGACCAGCGCCTGTCCCGCAGCCAGTCTGACATGTTCCCTTCCAAGTCACCCACCCTGCTGCGGCCACTGGAGCCTTACAGCGGGGCCAGGTCCAAGGAGACGTCCCCCCGTGTCAACCCCTTCTCCCAGCGTGAGGACCTGAAGGGGGGGAAGATCAAGCTCTTTGACACGCCGAGCAAGTCGGTCATCTCGCTCACCTTCGACCTGCCGCCCCCCGCCCCGCTGCAGCTCAGCAACCCCGTGACGCCCGAGCCCGCCGTGGAGGTGCAGTGCGACTTCTCAGCGCCCGCCAGCAGCCCCCGCAAGTGCCACTCTCTGCCCTCTTCTCCTGAGCTGACCCACCGGGGGGGCCTGGAGCTGGCTATGGGGTCCTCTCATCCCACTGACGACCCCCAGCCCCCCGCCCTCCTTCCTCCCCCAGCGTGGGGAGGAGCCCCCAGCTCCAAGGCAGAGGAGCAGATGGACCGCGGCCCAGACTGCTCCAAGCCGCCGCAGCCCGGCCCACTGCCCCTCAACAGCAACTTCATCCGCACCTCATCCTCGGGCACGCGGGCCTGGCAGCCAGACGTGCGGGCCCCCAACGGGCTCCTCATCAACAACAACCACATGATGGTCAGCAAACCTCTGGCCTGGGGCAGTGGGCTGGAGCATGGCTTCTCTGAGCTCAGCATCTCCTGCGCAGCAGCACTGGAGCGGACGGAGCGCTCGGCCATGCTGCCTGGGCACAGCTCCGGTGCCATGCTGGAGCAGGATGAAGTGCTACCCTGCCCTGGCTGCTGCCTCAGTCCCTTCAGCTTTGCCTCCATCTGCCACCGGCCAGCGCCCAGCCCGCCCCGCTACCAGAACCTCAACTGCGAGGCCAAAAGCCTCATCTGCCACGACCGGGGCCAACACCAGAAAGCCCCGGGGCCAGTGCTGGCTGAGCCCAGCCTGAAGCTGCCAGAGGCGCAGTCCTAGTGATGGGGGCCCTGGGGAATGGGGCTGAGTCCAGCTGCCCCTTGCACCCCTCTGCAGCCGCAGCACTGGGCAGTGCAGGAGCCTGGCACACCCCCACGGTCTGTCATCACTCGGCGCGTGGTGGCCACCAGTGGCCGTGGTGCCAAGTGCTGTGGCTGCTGCGGCGCTGCCCAGGCACTCAGGCACCCACCCCACCAGGATCAGCCTTGGGGATCTGCAGGGAACCCTGGAGGTGGGCTGGGTCTCTGCTGGGGACCAAAGTGCAATAACACTGCTGCCCTGAGCACTGCCCCGAGCGGCAGGGCTGGTCCCCCGCGGGGGCCACGGGGCTCAAGCCCTGGATCCAGGACCCCCTTTCCCCAAGGGCTCACCTTCCTGCAGGCTCTCGCAGAGGGGTTTACAATGAGCCTGCTACCTTGGGAGAACTGGGAGTTCCCCGCACCCAGGCGGGTGAGAGGGACTGGGCTGGGGTAGAGAAGTCAGCGTGTGTATGTGTGTTTTTGGGGATCCTGGGGGGCTGGTGGGTGAACCCATGTGTGTCCACAAGCATGGGGAGCACAGCCAGTCCCTGACATGGGGAGAAGAGGGCAGGGGACCGTAGAGGGGCAATGCCTGTGGGCAGTGCACGAGGAGGATTGCCAGCACTAGGGTTGTCCCTGCCTGACTGATGCTGAGGGTTGGGTGCTGAGTCAGCACAGCGCCTCGCATCTCCCTGGCACGCAGGTTTGGGAGCAGGATGCTGGCAGAGGGGCCAGGATGCCATCCTGGCATCATGGGGATGGGGCCAGTGGGCAGCACAGCTAGGCTGCCTGGCCCCCGGCAAGGGTGGGAGCCGGCTTTCCTCCCTCCTGCACAATGCACTGGTGAATGCAGAACTCTTTGTGTTTTTTATTATTATTAATAATAATTGCTAGTAATATATACCCAGCTTATTTAAAGTGTTCAATAAAAACTGAATGTCCCAGCAACTCTGACTGCTGGCTCTGTCTCTTGGATGCATGTCAGATGTGGGCCCAGAAGGTTGCATGGTCTTGCCTGGGCACTCTGGGGAACTCCTCCAGGACTGCAAACCAGCCTGGCTCAACCCAAGATCTCAACTCCTCTAAAGCACCCATTGCGATTGAGATGCCTTCAAACAAATTCTTTTTCATTATTTAGGTTCTTTGGGTTCATGCCCTTGAATCCACAGTGTTTGCTGTGGTGTACAAGAAAACAAAGAGCAGAAAAACTGGGTCTCTTTATTGGTATAAAGTGAGTTTAGCCAGCAGACAAGACAGATGAGTGACACGTGCCCCCTCCAAAAAGCCTGCCTTTAACACCCTTTTGCTCTTCATGCAAGCTTACTCACACAGCAGTTCATCAGCTATATATGGCACACACAACCTTATCGTAGACCAAGAGCATTTTCGCCTGGCTGAACATCACTTCCTCTGCTCTCACCTGGCCACAGTGTTACATCAGGGCTGCTTTGCTTAATCTTCACATGTGCACGTTTCTAGCAGCTATTTTAAGTCCTGATGAGTTGTCTTGCAAAGCGTCAGCCTGCTACAAGTGCCTGAGTTAACTTTTGCTTTTGAAAAGCACAATCACACCATGGGACCCTAAGGGTCGTTGCTCTACTTTCTAATTAGCGCAAAAAAATCCCCAAATGTCAGCACAGGCAGGGGCCAGTTCGGGCTCAGCTTCCCTCCTTGGGTGCTGAGCTTTGCCGAGGCCGCCGAGTGCTGGGTTGTCTGAAAGCCACGGCCAAGCTGCTCCTGCGATGGGGTGAAGCAGAAAACTCCTGCTGTGGGGATGGGGCTGGGCTGTCCCCAGCTCCTGCTCCTGACATGCCACAGCACCGCAGCTCTCTCCATGCTGGCTGTGTGGCACGGCTCCAGCGCTGAGTTCCAGAGCTTGATCCATTCTGCAGCTGGTTCTGAGCTCCCCACTGCCCACAGCTGTTGTGCTCAGGAGGACCCAAAGTGTCCCATGCAGGTGTGGGGTTGGCTGTGGAGCCTGTGCCACTCAGCCAGAGCACACCAGCTGGAGGCATCCATGCTGCTGGGCATCGCGGGGAAGGCCCTGGGTGGCCCAGGGGCAGTGGGGTGTGGGAGGGAAGGGGTTGGCTGGAATGGATGGGACATCCTGGGCAGGGGCACAGCGAGGCTGGAGCAGAGGCGGTGCAGGGTGCAGGTGCTGCAGGGGGAAGCAGAGGAGGGTGAGGGTGGCGGTGAAGGTGAGATGCTGCCCAGCCTCCAACACATGCAACGGGGCTGGGAAAGCACCTTGCCAAGAGTTTTCCCCCATCTCTTTCCTTAGCTGAGCCACAGCTTCAGCTCTTGAGCTACCTCAGACCCAGAACGCCCATGGCAACAAAGGGATGGAGGCAGGGTCCATCCAGCACAGGGAGGTGACTGCATTCCTCTCCCTTTCCATGGGAGAGGGAGTCGATATCCCAGAGGCAGAGCTGCAGGCTCCCTGCCTTCCTCCAGGCACACCCCACAGGGCCCGTGTGTCCCTGTCTCAGCAGGACTCACCACAGCAGTGCTGGGACAGCAGCCGTCCTCACTTGAAAGGGAGGCTTGGCCCTGCTGCCTTCTCACAGATCCAGAGGTGCAGGTCACCGGGACCAGTGCACTGCGCGGGTTTGATGCTCCCACGGCTTATTATGGCACAGGTTCCGTTCGATTTTGACTGCCACGGCCTGGATGGGGAAACAAACAACACATCAGGCACTGACATGTTCTTTCTACAAACCCTGCTGAGGCAGATGCTGCTGCTGACAACCGCCTTTTGTACACTGGCAGAGGAGGGGTTGGATGCTGCAGTCAAAGGGGGATTTCCCAGTCCTCCCCTACTGATTTCACAGGCTGAAGGCTCAGCTGATGCATTCCTGCATTTCCCTGGACAGGCTGAGAAACACTGTAAAAGGTTTGCAGTGCCTGTGACACCCCTTTAGCCTGCGCCCTCTCAGCTTTCACTGCTGGGGGTTGTTCATGCCTGCAGTGGGGAGAGCCAGGTCCTCCCTGAGGACACAAGGACAACCAGAGGAGCTGGCCTGAGCCTGGCTCCGCTCCGGGCACAGCTCCCGTGGCAGGGCTGAGGATGGAGGGCCAGCGCCCCAGAACCTGGCCAGACAGGCTTGTTCCTCCCCAGTGCTCTCAGACACTGCAAGAGGAAGCGGCAGCGAGCTGAGGAGATGGTGCACGTGGCAGGGAGGAGCCCAGGATTCTCCACAGAAGGCTGTGATCTCCCTTTGGAGAGGAATTAAGAAGGTATGTGGGAGATAGGCATGGCGCTCCAACACCTTGCTTAGGCCCCAGATAAAATTTGGGGGTTCTTCTGTCCATTCCTGCTGGCTCCTGCTTCTCTTGCCCTGCATTTTACCCACCCACGTGTCTTGGCTTTCCATATGCGTGTCCTCTGAGCACCTCATCACACCACTGCACCCACCTTCCCTCAGTCCCTGCTGCTCTGATGCTCCTTGTTCCCCAGGGCCTGTGCCTCGAGCTGGGTACTGGTGGGGTTTAAAACCCTTCCTAGAGCCATGCCAGAGGAGGGGAGTTTTGGGAAAAGGCAGTGCTGCCATGTACCTTTCATAAAGGGAGCCATCCACCCAGAACCAGGCCTCTGAGCCTCCCTCACTGTCTGGGTCCTCTTCCTCCAGCCAGCCATAGTCGTACCAGGGAAAACTGCCCTTCTGCAATCCAATCCAGTATGGGACATCTGCATTCTTCAGAAAGGTCTGGAGAAGAAGAAAAAGTGCTTTTCCATGTTTTATTCCATGGCACCCATGTACTGCAGTACTATTTACTTCACAGCAGGGTGACCATCTTCCCAAGGAGTCCCTGGGGCTGGAAGTTCTCGAGCCCTGGTGCCCTGGTCCAGCTTGGGAAGGACCAGGGGTGCCAGAGACCTTCTATCCCATGTCAACCACCAGCCATGTGCTCCAGAAAAGAGCCTTGCACTCTGCAATGTTTTGGCAGGACAGGGGGCCCCCAGAACCGTGCTAGCCCACCTGGGGACCTCATGGCTGGACACACCATCCCCTGCCCTCAGCTCCCCCAGCACCCTACCGGCACAGTCCAACGAGTCCAGGATTTGGTGACCAGGAGCTGAGAATATGTCTTCTCACACTCATCTCTGCTGTCTTCCCACGTCTTCTTCTCCGAGGAAATGAAGAGGCACTTGCCCCTGTACAGCAGCCAGCCCGAAGGGCAGCAATCTGTGGGTAGGGGCACAGCTGAGGGGCTTGCTCAGCCACAGATGCCCTGGAGGGTGACAAGGAACAGCCCCACACCTTCCCAGCAGGCATCACAAGCCCAGTGTCTGCTCCAGCACTGCTTCAGCTCTTGGACCATTCTGTCCCCGCCATGGGGTCAAAAAAGCCAGCACTTGGCCCTTGGCACCTGCTGAGCAGTGCCAGTGCTGGAGCACCCCCTCCCTGCGCCATCACCACCCTACCTATGGCTGTGCAGGAGCGCAGGAAGGCCACGGTGCTCTCGCTGCTGTTGAGCCTCGCCTGCACCTCCTGCATCTCCCTCTCCGTCCTGCCCAGCACCCCCGTGACGCGGCGCAGCTCCAGGCTCAGCCTGTCCAGCTCCAGCTGGCTGATGTTGCCCTCGTGCCACGCGCGCTGCAGCTCCTCTCTGGCCCACACCAGCTCCAGCTGGGTCTGCTCCAGGCTCTGCCCCTGCGCCCTCAGCTCCTGCGACAGGCGGCCCTGCTCGGCCTTGTGCTCACGGGAGGAGTCCTGCAGGCTGCGGGTGACCTGCCAGTCTGGGGACAGGGGGGGTGAGCTGGGACACGAGCATGGGACAGCTCGGATGTGGGACTGACCCTGCTTGAGGCAAGTGGGGTGGGCAGGGTAAGGCAGGGGATTATCCATGATGAATGGGAAAGGTGGCAGGGAAGGATGCAGCAGGGAAGTGCACGGCTAAGGGTTGGGTAGGATCTGGCAAGGGACGAGGCAGGATGGGCATAGGAGCAGACACAGCAGGTGAAGGGCAGGGAGGGTACAGCAATATGAGGCTGGACAGTGCCAGGATGGGAAAGAAAAGGGGCAGAAATGGAAAGTAAGGTGAGGAAGAGGGATGATGGGAGGCAAAGGCGGTGTGAGGGACGTGCGAGGGATATAGGCCAGCTTGTGGCAGACAGCACAGGGACTCAGCAGTGAGTGTGCATGAGCATGCCTCCATTCACCCACAGTGCCCACCCCAGACAGATGCCCCCCAACCCAACCCAACCCAACCCAACCCAACCCAACCCAACCCAACCCAACCCAACCCAACCCAGGGAGTGTGATGCTCACATTCCCAGCCCTAGATGCTCACAGTCCCCCAACTCACAGCAAGTCCCCAGGGCCACGGTGGCCACCAGCAGCAGGCAAGTTGTCAGCAGTCCCACAGGGATGCACCACCGACGGGACCAGCACCCTGCACGACACAACAGACATCGCCTGAAGAGCTGGAAAACCCCTGGCAGCCCCCAGACCTCCCTCCTGGATACAAGCAGGAGAGTGGTGGCATGACAGCACAGGTGTTGGTGATGGGAGTGGGAGTGGGAGGACCCCAAAACACCACCCACAACCCAGCCCAGAACCACCCTGGGTCTGCTGGAATGCAGCTGGATGCTCACCTGGGCTGGGCTCTCCATCTCCATCCCCATCCTGCCCTGCCAGTGCTGGCTGGCTGCTCTCGTAGGGGCTCTCTGCCTCATTCATGCTGAAGGCTGTGGGAGGAAGGCAGGGGAGGGCAGCTGAGGCCGAGGGGCTGGGCACGGCAGGGACAGCGTGGCGGGGCCTGTGGGCTCTCACCTGCCTCCAGTGCCTGGCTGGCCATGCTCCGGCCCCCCATCACCTTGGCAAACCTCAGGTCAGCATAAAGCTGGGCCATGTGGGGAGCGCTGGGCGAGCCCTGAGCCCACTCTGCCCTGGGGATGCCTCTCTGCGATGTCCCCTTTGCTCCAGGTGACTGCGCCGTCCCTCAGAGGTGCAAAGGAGAAGTGCAGCCAGCATCTGCAGAAGCAGAAGTTTGCTCTGCACTCTAGCAGATGGGACTAGTGAGGCACGGCTGCGGGGACCAGCACCCTCCCATTGGTCCCAGAAACACCAGCCCATCCCCTCCCACGCCCTAAAAGTTCTCATGGTCCCCTAGGCAGGGGCAGGGTGAGGGCAGCACAGCCAGGTGTCACAGCAGGGGCACAGCAAAGGATGGACCCAAATCTGGGGACTGCGGGGCAGAGCAGGGCAATCCTGAAAACAGGAGAAAATTGCCTGCGTGGACAGCTCTGTGGAGGGCTGGAGATCTTCACAGACTGAGATTTCCCCTCCCAGCCTCTGAGAGTGGGAATTTCCCCATGATGTATTTTGTTCCACTACCTCTCATGTTCTCCCTGGTCCCTTCCAAAGAAGACCCCAGCTTTGGCATTGCTCCAAAACAGCCCCGGAGAGTTACAAAAACCAGTGATGTCCCCTTTGCCTTCCCTTCCCAAGACCACAATCCCAGCATTCACAACACCTTCTTCGTCCCTCCAAACACCGTCTTGGTCCCTCCAGGCCCTCAGTGTCTCAGAGGTCTCTACTGAACGGCATCCAGAGAAGGGCAGGTTTCAGAAGGGATGCCCCCAAACTCTCCCACTGCTTCCCATTGCCTCCCACTGCCTCCCCCTCCATTCCACTGCCTTGCCATTGCCTCCCACTGTCTCTCAGATGGCCAGATGGGCACATCTGAACACAGCCAGTCCCTGGGACTGCACTGGAGGTGCACAGTGATGCTGGGGGAGCACAGTGTTACATAGCCACTGTCCATCATCTCTGCAGGAGCAAGGGAAATTCTTCCTCAGTGGAGAAATCAAAAGATCAAAGCCAGATTTAAAGAGGACGGGAAGGAGGTTTAGAAAACTAAAAGTTGGGCAACCTCTACTCAACCTCCTGGAACAAAAAGGAGCATGTCCACCTGGGCATTCAGGGGTCCAGATCCAGGGAGGACATGCAGGGAAAGGCCAGTGGGATTTACTGGGTGACTGCTTGGTGTGCCTTCTAGTGCTTGGAAGCACCGGCATGGGGACGAGGGGAGAGAACAGGGCCATTTATCATGACCCTTTGGTGTCTGGGATGTGGTTTTCCATAGTGTATTTGGTGGCAGAGTGGAGAGATGTGGCCTTGACGAGAGGAGAAGTGAAAGCTCATGCTGCAGTGTGGGAGTCTCTTTTAGGCAGTAGGGCAGTGATGCTCAGATCCTGCAGAGCACCAAGAAGAGAGAACCTCCATCCTGGATGGAGTCAGCAGCAGAGCGACCTGTTCCCAGCTGGAAGCCAGACCTGCTCCGCCCTGCCCTAGGAAATCTGGTGAATTCTCTGTAGCTGTGCCCCATGCTCCAGCCCCAAGCTGCACCACCCCAGTGCTGTCCCAGGGGACCCTGAGCTGTTTCGGGGAGCAGAGGGGGAGCCCAACAGTGGTGCCTGGCCAATGGCAGGATGCCACTGCCGTACTTTCCCTTCCGTCACTCCTCGCCACACTTCTGCTTCTGCAGAAACCAGCTGCATCTTCATTTGATGCGGAGCAGAGCCCGCAGGGCCGCCCGGGGCATGGCCCAGAGTGTGGTCTATGCCGACCTGAAGTTTGCGGCGCGGCCACCGTCCACCGCGCCTGACGACGACGACGACAGTCCCTACGAGAACGTGTCACCGCTGGGGCTGGTGACAGCAGAGCCCAACCCAGGTGGGGACACAGGGAGCAGCCGCGGGGATGCAGGGCACCAGGGGGATGCCCAGGGAGATGCCCACGGGGTGATGCTGCCGGTGCTCCTCTCTTGCAGGGCGCTGGAGCCGGCCGTGGCGCGTCCCCACAGCGCTGCTGGTAGCCAGCCTGTTCCTGTTGCTGCTGCTGCTGGTGGCCGTGGTGGCCCTGAGCGTTTGCCGTGAGTCGGTGGCTGCCGGGGGTGGGGGCAGCCAGGAGGGCATTGGGCTGGGAGAGGGGCTGGCTGCGGGGGCTGCCAGGGAGGAGGCCTGGGCTGGGCTCCGGGGCTCCTGCATGGCCTCCACGAGCTGCCCCACACTGCCTTAGCTTTTCTCACTGCCTACCACTATCTCCCCTTGGCTCCCCTAGTCTCTTCCATTCCCTTCCATTGCCTTTCCATTGCCTTCCCACCACTTCCCACCCCTTCCCATGGTCTTGCCCCTGTCTTCCCACTGCCTGCCAATCCCTCCCACTGCCTCCCACTGCCTGTCACTTCCTCCCACGGTCTTCTCACTGCCCAGACACTGCCATCTCACTGCCATCTGCTGCTTCCCAATCTCTCCCACTGCCTCCCACCCTCTATCACTGCTTCCTATTTCCTCCCACTGTCTTCCCACTGCCTCCCATTCTCAACCATTGCCTCCCATTTCCTCCCACTGCCTCCTACTCCCTCCCATTGCCTCCTAATCCCTCTGACTGCCTTCCCATCACTACCTCCCATTCCCTCTCACTGACTTCCCACTGTCTTACATTGCCTCCCACTTCCTTCCACTTCCTCCCGCTGCCTCACGTTGCCTGCCCATTTTATTCCCACCACCTCCTGCTGACTTCCCATTCCTTCCCACTGCCTCCCTTTTCCTTCCCATTTTCTTCCCACTGCCTCCCATTGCCTCCCACTGCCCTCCAAACCCTCCTACTGCTTCCCATTGCCTGCCACTCCCTTCCACTGTGTTCCCATTGCCTCCCACTGCCCTCCAAACCCTCCTACTGCTTCCCATTGCCTGCCACTCCCTTCCACTGTGTTCCCATTGCCTCCCACTGCCCTCCAAACCCTCCTGCTGCTTCCAATTGCCTCCCACTGCGTCCCACTCCCTTCCACTGCCTTCCCATTGCCTCCCACTCCCTTCCACTGCCTTCCCATTGCCTCCCACTCCCTTCCACTGCCTTCCCATTGCCTCCCACTCCCTTCCACTGCCTTCCCATTGCCTCCCACTGCCTTCCACAGCCTTCTCATCGACTCTCCTTGTCTTCCCACTGTCTCTTGCTGCCTTCCAATGTCTCCCCTCCACCTGCCACCCCTGGGGCTTCCATTCCCTTCCCACTGGCACTCCCAGGACAGCCTCCACCCACAGCCAGATACTGTTATCCCACTCTCCCTTGCCAGAGGCATGCCCCAGGCAGGGCCCCATGCTCGTGTCCCAGCTCACCCCCCCTGTCCCCAGACTGGCAGGTCACCCGCAGCCTGCAGGACTCCTCCCGTGAGCACAAGGCCGAGCAGGGCCGCCTGTCGCAGGAGCTGAGGGCGCAGGGGCAGAGCCTGGAGCAGACCCAGCTGGAGCTGGCGTGGGCCAGAGAGGAGCTGCAGCGTGCGTGGCACGAGGGCAACATCAGCCAGCTGGAGCTGGACAGGCTGAGCCTGGAGCTGCGCCGCGTCACGGGGGTGCTGGGCAGGACAGAGAGGGAGATGCAGGAGGTGCAGGCGAGGCTCAACAGCAGCGAGAGGGCCGTGAGCAGCCTGCGTGCCTGCGTGAACACAGGTAGAGCGTGACGGGGCTGGGGCACAGCTGATGCTGCTGCAAAGATGCGGGGGCTGAACTCAGCCAGGCTGAGCTCCCCAAGCATCCATGGAAGGATGAGCATCTGAGCTGTGCCCCCGCCTCCAGATTGCTGCCCCTGGGGCTGGGTACTCTTCAAGAGCAAGTGCCTCTACATCTCGGTGACAAACAAGACCTGGGAGCAGAGCAGGAACGACTGTGAAGGGAGATCTGCTCAGCTGCTGGTCCAGGATGAGTGGTCACCACTGACAGTGCCGGTATGGAGCAGGGGGGCTGTGGTACCCCAGGAGGGTGGTGCTGGGCAGACCCCCAGCTGCAGCACTATCTGCGGAGGTGCCAGGGTGGCACCATAAGCCCCAGGGTGGCACCATGAGCCCCAGGTTGCCATCCTGGCAGTCTGATGGGAGAAGCACAGCCAGCCCTGGGGCTCCTGGGCACCTGGCAAGTGCTGGTCATGAAGCAGGTGGCTGATAGCTTCTCTCCCCCCTAGTATTTGGTGCATGCATCTAAGGCGTACTACTGGATTGGAGGAAAACCTCCTTATGTGGCAAGGAGACCTATGTGGATGGAGAGCAAACATCCCTCGTAAGTGCAAGAATCCTTGGCACAAGCCCCTGCCCTTTGGCCATGATAGAAAGGTGCTGTTTTTCCCCTGTGACACCCCAAAAGGGTTGACAGGGTCCCCTGAGCAGTGGCCCAAGGGAGGGGGGTGAGGGTAGAGCCAAGCTCTGGGGTGCAGTGCCAAATATCCAAGTGGCAGAGAAGAGCAGGAGGAGGAATGTGACACTTCCTCAGGCTGCTCTCTGTGCCAGGTGCCTTGCCTGCCCCAGCAGCACTGGGATCTATGGGAAGCAGTGTCCATGGTGAGGAGGTTGTCACGGCTGGCCTGAGACGTGCCTTCTTTCCTAGGAAACGCCATTCTCCAGACTGCTGGTCACTAATCCTCGGGGAAATGTGGAATCAGCCATGTAACAAACCCTACCCGTGGATCTGCGAGAAATCCCCAAATCTGAGCCGTGTACCTGAGCTTCCTCCTCTTTTTCTGGCCGAGGAGTGACTGCTGCCACCCCGGCTCCATCCCTGGAGTCAGGACCAGGAGCTGGGTGTGCACCCTGGGATCCTGCCCCCAGGGCATGCTTTGCCTCAATTGCATTGCAAAACTGCTGGGGAAAAGTATCTCTATTTCAAAGCAAGGATTATGGAAAACAGTCCTTATTCCCCTCTCCCACACTCAAGCAAACACACGTTATACTGCTTTGTACTGTGCCACTGCATGTCCCTGTGTGCCCTGGCCAATGCAGCTCCAGTGCAGAGCCCAGCTCTCACCTTCTTTGTTACCCCAAGGCTGCCAGAGTGCAGGATCTGCCTTTTGCATATTTTTGACACACTGATGTCCTCAACCTGTCCATTTCGGGGAGACCTGTGGATTTACAGCCTGTCCCTTCTCTCAGCATTGACAGCTCTCATCCTGCCCTTTCTTCTGCCTTCATCACCTGCCCATGGCTGGGTCCTGCCTGGAAAGGGTGCTGGCAGTGGGGCCATCAGCATGAGAAAATGCTGGAAAGCCAGAGACCATTTAGGGAGTGGGGAAGTGCTGGGGAGCTTTGAGAATGTGGTGGATGAATGAGGAAACCACGGGAGGAAAACGAGGGCAATGAAGAGCCCTAAGACCATGGGAGGTGAATGTGTGAATCCTGAAACCATGGAAAGAAAGGGAGCACAGTGGAACTGCAAATGAAGATGGTTCTGAAAAATGGAGGTGCACTGATAAGATGGTGGGAGAGAGGAAGGAGCACTAGGGAGACTTGGGAACATGGGGAAAAAGGAAGAACCCTCCCACCAAGGGGGAAAGATCCCTAAGAATGTGGCTGGACCTTATCTGCCAAAGGAGGGTGATGAGAGACCCTAGTCCAGGACTCAGGGTGACCCTCCCTGCCTCAGCCAGGGTTTCTGCAGAGAGGGGAATGTGTTGGCAACCATTTTGCTAAGCTGGACCTGGGACAGCCAGCACAGCTTCACCACAAGTCCTGCCCAACCAACCCAGTGCCCTTCTACAATGGAGTGATTGCACCAGTGAACGAGGGAAGGGCTGCACGTGTCATCTGTCTGACTTCTGTAAAGCCTCCAACACAGTCCTCCTCTAAATTTGAGATAAATGGATTCAATGGGTGAACTGTTCAGTGGAAGAGCTCCATCCAGAAGATAGTGCTCAATGGCTCCGTATCCTCACTGGACACTGGTGATGATGTTGGTCCTCAGGGATTCAACTTGGGACCAATGTTATTCGGTACTTTTGTCAACAATGTGAACAGTGGGATCAACTGCACCCTCAGCAAGTTTGGAGGTGACACCAAGCTGAGGTGTTTGACACACCTGAAGGACAGGATGCCATCCAGAGGGACCTGGAAAAGCTCGAGGAGTGACCCATGGGAGCATCATGGGGTTTAACAAGGCCAAGTGCTGGTGCTGCCCCTGGGCTGGGACAGCCCCTGGTGCCAGCCCAGGCTGGGCATGAGCAGCCCCAGAGCAGCCGTGCCCAGAAGGGCTTGGGGGTGCTGTGGGTGAGAGGCTGCACATGGCCCAGCCATGGCACTCCCAGCCCAGAGAGCCAAACGTGTCCTGGGCTGCACCCAGAGCCCCGTGGGCAGCAGGGCAGGGAGGGGATTCTGCCCCTCTGCTCTGCTCTGCTGAGACCCACCTGGAGCCCTGCATCCAGCCCTGGGCTCCCAGCACAGGAACCACAGGGACCGGCTGGAGCCAGCACAGAGGAGCCACCAAGGTGATCAGAGGGATGGAGCAGCTCTCCTGTGAGGAGAATTGGGATTGTTCAGCCTGGAGAAGAGGAGGCTTCAGGGAAAACTTACTGTGGCCTTCCACTACCAAAAATGGCTACAAGAAATCTGGAGAGAGACTTTACACAAGGGCTTGTAGCAAGAGCACAAGGGCAAATGGCTTCAGACTGAGAGGGCAGCTCCTAGGAGAGCTTCCACA
The DNA here is from genome assembly GCF_035770615.1 of Melospiza melodia melodia. Taxonomy (NCBI): domain Eukaryota; kingdom Metazoa; phylum Chordata; class Aves; order Passeriformes; family Passerellidae; genus Melospiza; species Melospiza melodia. The sequence continues at coordinate 9,502,111 of NC_086226.1, forward strand.
GAAGGAGGCTGGTGGAGCCAGCCCAATGGCATGGCAAGGCTGGGACAGGACTGCAGGTCCCCTACAGTCTCAGCTATCATGCAAAACAAAGATTGTTGTGTCTGGCTTGTCCTGCAGAGTCCAAATGTCCTCCCTGCTCCCAAAGACCTGAGTTCCAGCCCCCACTGCCCACAGTGTTGCAGTTGCCACTGCAAGGACACACTGCAGCCCCCATCCAGCCTCTGGTCCATGCTTTCCCTGGCCTGGTTCAGCATGGCTGCTTACTTGCCCATCTTGATATATGGCTTCACCTTTCTTCCCAGCTGCAGGATTTGCACTTTTACCCACCCCAGTATCAGCAGGCTCCCATAAAACCATTTCTCCAGGCCTCTCTGTACCCAATCCTGCCCTCCAGTTACACATTACCGATGTGGTATTGCCCCCCAGCCACCTGAGCCACCCCCTACCCTCCATCCAGTGCACTGATGAAAGATCCAATGAGCACAAACCCCAGAATCAACCCTTCAGCAACTGCATTCAGGAGAACAGGGGTGTTTCTGACACCCCCTGCAGCCCTCACACCATTCAGGTTTTCCACCCAAGCTCTCCTCCTCTACTCCTGCCATCATATATCCCCACTTTGCCAGTGAGGAGACCATGGGAAACCAAGTCCCAGACCTGAAAGGTTCATGATAAACATTCCCCATTGCTGCCACAGCAGGAGGCAGGCCAGGCATTGCCTCCCCTTGGTAAATCCTGCCTGGATTCCCCATCTACACTGGATAGTTGCATGCCCAGGAGCTGTGCTGCATCTCCTTCCTGGCATTGAGGCAGGACAACAAAGCTCAGCCCAGGACAGGAGATGTAGGGATAAGAAAGGGCAAGGTAGGAGCCAGCAGCAAATAGTGGCAGAGGCAAAGGGCAGCCAGGAAAACTAACAGAGTCCTCAAAGGGACTCAGTGGCAGCATCTTACCCGCCTTCACCAAGCCTCCCCCAGTGGAAGGCTGGTACAGACATCCCTTGTTGAGGAACACCTCTGCTCCAGGCAGCTGGGCCTGCAAGGCACAGGCAGAGATGCAGATGGAAAAGCAGAGATTGAGCTCAGGTGGGAGCCCGAGGCAAGAGGCTGTGAGCTGCCAGCCTGGGGATAGCAAAGGGCAGGAGGATGAGAGGTGCCAGAGAGATACACGGACACTGAGAGACACTGCAGGAGGCAGGAACTGCTGACCTTTTGCAAAATGAAGGAGAGGGATGATGAAAGCAAGGTGGATGGACACAGAGGGGGGCAGGAGAAGAGAGGAAGAGGAGCAAGCCTTGAGCACAAGCAGACATTGAGGGGATAAAAGCTCAGGTGTTCTTTGTTGGGTACCCATCCTCAGAGGAACCATTTTGAGCTGTTTCTGTGTTACTGCGCTGTGAATAAATGGCTTTGTGGAATGAGACATCTGAGACTCTTCCATGGGAAGCCTGTGACAAGCTGAGTGCCTGTGGGCAATGGGCACCCCCCACGGTCCCACTGCCATCACCCAGTGCCCACCCTGTGCTGGGGCATCCCTGTGGCAGTGAGCACAGCTGGGTTCCACCCAGCCTGGCCACGGTCAGCACCAGCCCAGCAGCAGGATCTTGCAGTGAATGTCACCCTCACTGGGGTGTGCAGGGCACAGGGGGACAGGAGCAGAGCCTCAGCACACTGCAGGTCACTGTGGGCCCCGCTCTGGGCCATGCAGGCAGCTCAGCAGCAGCAGCCCAGGAAGGAACCCACCTCTGTCCTTCTTCACTGTGGTCAGGCACAGAGTGTGGCTGAGACCATACTAAGTGGAGACACATCTTCATATCCACAAAAGCAGAAGTAGTTGCTTTATTTGCAAAAAAGTCTTTTTTTTCCTCCACATATTCTCATTTTAGGGGGTGGGGAGTGAATGACTTCCCTCCTGCTCAGCATGCTCTGCGTTGTGAAGGGCCCAAGCCCCTGGGTACAGGCCTACCCTTCCCCATGCACCTCCCAGTGCTGCTCAGGCTGACAGGCTGCCCTGGCTGTGGGGTTTGGTATTTTGCATGTGCTGGGAGAGAGTCCCAGCAAGGTCTGTCCCAGAACTGCAGGCTGCTGGAAAAACCCAGTGGTCTACACCAAAACCAGAACAGCCTCTAGGACCAAACAACTCCAAATCAAGCCCTAGCAGGCCTTTTAGGCCCTCACACATCACCCAAAGTGAGGATGTTTGCTGGAACCTCTTCAGACTAGGCAGGCACCAGCAAACAAGTGCTGCCCAGCCCAAGTCCTCCTTGGGATGCAGAGGCAGAGGGTCACCTCTCAGCAGCATGACCCAGGAAGCAAAAGCCCCAGGAAACCAGCAGGATCAGAAAGCCCAGAGCCTTCATGGGACCTGTGCCAGCCTGAACGGGAGCTGCTGCTGAACGCTGCCTTTGGGCACAGGGATGCTTGGATTCCTGCTGGCTCAATGCTGGCTCCTGGCCACAGGACGCAATTTCCCACTTGTGAGTGATGCCACCGAGTCTGGGAGCTGGAGGATGCACCTCCATCCTCCCACCCCCACACCCCAAAGCCAGCTGCAGTTATCGGCAGAGTTTATTGGCAAAGTGCAGAGTTCTGGAGGGTAAAGAGGTTTGTGCCAGGAGGCAGCAGAGTCTGGGAATGCCCGTGCCCTGGGGTCAGGCAGGGAATGGGGTGGTGGCACAGGCTGGGGGTCACCCTGGCCATCAGGGCCTCACACAGCTGTAGGTGGTGTTTCCCCAGACGAAGGCAGGAGGCGAGGACTGGAGCCACTGCACGGTGGCTGCACTCTGCTTGCAGACCCATCTGAGGGCGTCTGTGCAGGCACCACCTAAAAGTCCCAAGCCTGACACCCTGCCACAAGCCTGGAAGGACCTGGTGTAGCGCTGGACTGGGAAGATCCTGCAAGGGAGAGTGTTGGCTGAGATAGAATGGGCAGGAGGAACCAAGGCTGTCCCATCAGCAGCTCCCACAGCCAGGGACCAGACACAGCACAGGGATGCTGTGGGAACAAAGTTCACCCTCGCCAAGGGGCACAGTCTCCCGCCAGCCTCTTCCCAATTAGGCCCCATGCCCTGATGCCCCCAGCCCCATCTCTCACAAAGTACCCCCAGGTCAGTCCTAGCAGGGCTGAGCACTGACCAAACTTGGACCCTGCTCTTGCAGAATCCCCTGCAGACCCAGGCAGAGTGTGGGCACCAGGGTCAGGCCCCTGCTAAAAACACCCCTTCCCTAAAATGCCCCAATGCAGTCCTGGGAAGAAAAGAGGTGGCCAAAATCTGGATTACATCCCTGCATGCCTGTCCCCAGCACCACCCCGAGCCCTGCTGATGGACCTTCAGCACACCCGGCTGGGAACAAGCTGATAGCCTCACCATTCCAGCGTAGTGCCATCCAGCCACTTCCAGTCAGACCTGAAGCCATCCTGCTTCAGCCCCACGTGGAAGGCGTCCATGTTAGCTGTGCGCACCAGGAACGCCTAGCACAGGAGAGGACCCACCTGAGCTCCGGGGGACACCCAGCCCAGCCACAGGTCAGAGATGGGGCTGTGCTGTGTGGGCATTGCCAGCTCCCTGCCTGGAGGCTGTGCCAGGCTTTGGGCACACAGGCTGGGAAGCTGAGACAATGCTGTGCCTGCGGAGGGACCGTGAGGTGGCCACCAGGACAGCCCAGTGCTCACAGGGAGCCGGCAGGGTGCACTCACCAGGGTGCTGTTGGCTTGGATGGTGACCAGCTGTGCCCCTCTGGAGCAGCAGTCCTCTCTGCTCTGCTCCCAGCTCTTTCTGGCAGAGGAGAAGTAGTAGCACTGCCCCGCATCCCAGAGCCAGCCAACCGGGCAAAACTGGCACTGCCCTGCACACCAGAAACACCCAGGTGGGGTGGGGCAGCTGGCCAGGGCTGCTGTCACCAGCCCCAGGGACCAGGAGAGTGACAGTGGGCAGTCGACCAACCCATCCTGTTCATATGCCTGCCCCACGGACACCACTCTGCATCTGCCCTCGTTTGTGAGCCCAGCTCCAACTTTCCAGCCCCAGAGCCCTGGGAAGAGGGGCTAGCTACAGGATCATGCTGGAATTGAGCAGGGAGCTGCAGGTTAGGGAAGTGATACAAACACAGTTTACAAAGTGCTGGGGGCTCAGATAAGGTTTCAGCTGCACCAGAAGCTGATGTCATTGGGCACAGGGATGCTGGTGGCACCCATGGGCTGGTGCTGGTGTTGTGTCCAGGTAACACTGAGCTGTCTGGGGTCATCTCTTCTAAAGGGGCCTCAGCAGTTCAGCCTGTTCAGCAGTGCTGGGGCAGGCTGCACACCACAAGCTGAGGATTGGGCAGTAAAGGTGAAGGAATATGTAAGGAGAGAGCTCAGGGAAACATCCTCGCGTAGGATTCGGTTGCTTGAAAGCAGCAGTAAGGCCCTCTCCAGACCTTACCCAGGAGCCCACCAGGCTCTCTTACCTCCCAGTGTCTGTTTCCCATAGCTGGGGCTCTCCTCTATTCTCCAGAGACCGTCTGTGCAGCTTGTCTGTTGTTGCACTAAATCTGCAGCAGAAGAGCACAGCTGGGTCCTAGCACCTCTGGGCTCCTGCTGCCAGCAGCACCCAGTGTCCTGCCCCACAGGACAGCCTCGTGGCTGTGGGTGAGGTGTCCCCTGATTTAGCTACACCAAGCTAAGGTCCTCGCAGATTTTGCTGTGCCTGGGAGCCCTGCACACAGCAGGCCTTCGGGGAAAGTGCTGCTGTCTTTCAGTATCAGTGCCCTCCCTCCCACCTTTCATTGCCACCTGATGGAGTGGCTTTTCCCAAGCCCACGCTGTCGCCCCAGCTTCCTTTTCCAGCCACGTAGGTGGTGTCTTGTCTCACCAGTTCTTCAGCTTGCCCCAGAGCCCACAATGATGCCCTCAGCCCCAGTCAGAAGCACCTAGCTCCATGGGGAAGCCACAGCTCATCCTGCTGGGACACAAGGCCTTGGTGCCAGCCTCGACACCAGGGCCCCCTCTGCAGAGATCTGGGCACTGCGTGGCTGGTACTTACACTGGAAACTCAGGCTGACAAGGATGATCTGTGCCAGCAGCAGTGTCAGGGAGAGGATACCCAGGCTGAGGGCTGCCCAGCACCAGGGCAGGCGCACTCGCTGCTGAGAGGCTGAGAAAAGGAGTTAACATAGACCGGGGTGGGGGAGGAGGAGACATATTTTGGAGGGAGCCTTGAGGGAGGAAATGTCTGTGAATCCCAGGTGGGATGTCAGGAGGCACTGGGGGAGCCTGGGAAAAGTGGGGGAGAAGAACCTGTTTACAGCAGCTCGATTGTCCTTGAAATTATCTGCCTGCACGCAACGCTTGGTGGGGAGAGCAGAGGGGAAGCGTCTGTGCTGTGGCACGGCAGGGCATGCCCTGCCTTCGAGCCCCTCGTGCCCCCCACCCCGAGAGCAGGCGGGAGAGGAGCTGTCCGAGAGAGGACACCCACAATGAGGGAGTGGGGGCAGCAGGACTGGGAGGACATTTCTGGGGAAGGCAAGGGGCTGCAGGAGGGCAGGGGACCCACTGAGAGAGTTGGGGGCCGTTACCTGGTGTGGGGGGAAAGCGCAGGTCGGCGTACATGACACCCTCGTCCATCCCCTCAGCGCTCTCCTGCTCTGCAGCCCTCGGGGCAGCGACAGCCCTTTCCCAGCCCAGCCTGTCAGACGGCTGTGATGCAAAATGGAAAGTGTCACTTCCTGGTGGGGTCCCCAGAGGCACCACCTGGCACAGAACCCGGGGGGCTCATGGGGCTGCCAGGGATCAGGGGCGAGGGGCAGCCCTGTGCAGGGGAGCATCCCGGAATCCCGGCGGGAGGGAACCGCACGCTCCCGGCTTGGGGGCAGCCAGCAGAGGGAATGGCTGCTGGCTCAAACATGCAGCCCGGGCTGGGCTAGGCAGACACGCCAGGGAGTTGTAAAGGACCTTACAGTCATGTCCTTCCAAGCCTCCTGCCAAGGACAGGGACACCCTCCACTAGACCAGGTTGTTCAGAGCCCCTTCCAACCTGACTTTGGACACTTCCAGGGATGGGGCATGGACAGCTTCCCTGGACAACCTGTGCCAGTGTCCCACCATCTTCACAATAATTTCTTCCTAAGGCAGGAAAAGTTATATGGAAAGCAGCTGAGGTTACTTTGTTTTTTCAAGCCTGGAGAAAAGGAGACTGAGGGGAGACCTCATCACAGTCTACAAGAGGAAGCAGAGGAGCAGACACTGATCTCTTCTCTCTGGTGACCAGTGACTGCTGTCAGGAAGGGTTTAGGTTGAATATTAGGGAAAGGTTTCTCACCCGGAGGGTGCCTGGGAGCTGGAACAGGCTCCCCAGGGAAGTGATCACAGCACCAAGCCTGGCAGAGTTCCGGAAGTATTTGGACACTGTTCTCAGGCACACAGGGGGATTGTTGGGGGTGTCCAGTGCAAAGAGTTGGACTTTGATGATTGCAGTGGGTCCCTTCCAACTCAGGAAATTCTGTGATGAATATCTAAGCTGAACCTGCCCTCTGACAATCTGAAACCTTTCCTCCTTCTCCTATCACGACGCACCCTTGCAAAAAGTCCCCCTCCATCTCTCTTTAGTCCTTCTGGTACCGGAAAGCTGCTTAAGGTCTCCCCCGAACCTTCTCTTTTCCAGGTTGAACAAGCGCGGCTCTCTCGGTCTGATCTGCCCTGGGGACTGCAAGGGAAGACTGGGTATCCTCGGGACACAGGACACATCCCCTTGCCCCCCTCTCCAAGGAGCAAGGCCACGGGGTGTTTCCTTACAAGCCCCTTTTTTTGCATGTGGCTGCAGCTGCATCTCGGCCCTGGAAAATGGGGGGTGGTTGGGGTGCTCTATCCCCCGCCTCAGCCCCCAGGGGGTGATGGCCCCCGTGATGGCCCCCGTGCCGTGCCCTCGTTAGGGGCAGCGGCAGAGCCTCCCCGCACCCCGGGCAGCCGGCGGGCACGCAAGGATCCCGCTCCGAGCTGCGCCTTTCGCTGCGGGAGCATGTCCCGCCCAGGACTACGTTTCCCAGCGGCTCCCTCGGGGCTGCACATGCTCCATGCGGCTCCCGGCGCCTCCCGGCAGCTCCCGGCGCGGCGCCCGGTACGGCGCAAGGGCGGTCGGTGCCGCTCCCGGTGCCGCTCCCGGTGCGGCGCTGCCCGGCGCGGCTCTCGGGGCAGCCCCCGGCGCGGCATCCTCCCGGCGGTTCCCGGAGCGCCTCCCAGTGCCGCCCCCGGCGCGGCATCCTCCCGGCGCGCCCCCGGGAGCGCACGGCCGAGCGATCCCCGGCACGCCGGCCCGGGCCGGCAGCATGCCCCGTGGGTCGTCCTGGACGCAGGCGGAGGTCGACAGCCTGCTGTCGCTGGTGGGGGATTCGGGGCAGGCCGCGCAGCTCATGGGCTCCGCGACGCGACCCAACGAGGCGCTGTGGCGGGAGGTCTGCCAGGGGCTGGCGGCCGCCGGCTACGAGCGCACCGTGGCCCAGTGCCGCACCAAGTGGAAGGCGCTCAAGCAGGCTTTCCACTCGGAGCGGCAGAGGCGCCGCAGGGTAGAAGTGCTCCCGGCCCTGCTGCCGCGGCACTACCGAGCCATGAAGAGCATCTGGAAGGCGGCGGGGCAGCCTGAGTTTGGCGAACGGAGGATATCAGGTGGGTGCCTTGTGGATGCCAGGTGGGTGCCGAGGACGGGCGTGTGGGCTCAGCAGCGTGGCTGGATGTGGGGTGCTGGTAGAACTCTGGTTCTATGTGGACACCCAAGGTCTGTTGATGGTCTTTCTTTTTCCGCTAGTCGTGATGAGGCTGCCCTCCAGAAGGCGCAGGTCAGCCCGTGGCACACGCTCTCCATCCTCACCAGAGCCTCCATCCTCACCAGAGCCACCAGGTAGCCATGGGCTCAGGCAGCTTGTCCTGGCTGCGCGGTGGTGGACACCTCTGTACCCCAGTTACTGAAGCTCTTTTCTGCACCCCTGCAGAGCATGGCGCTGGCGGGGACACCCCCAGCGTGCTGCTGTCACCGATGCTGCAGCATGCCAAGAACGAGCCAGAGAGCCGTAAGTACTGAGCTGCCCTGCTGTGCTGAGCTGCATTGGCTCCAGCCATGGCTCCAGCCAAGCCCATGCCAGCATGGTGGGAATGGGAGGCTGAGAGGACCAGAGGATCCATCACATGTCCTTCAGCAGGGATGGTCAACGATGGGTGTGTTTTGACTTCCATCTCCGCAGGCTTTGGCTCCAGACCAGCCCCAGAGCATGTGGGGATGGGGATGGCTGGGATAGGGCAGGAGGGAGCACCAGCCTGAGGGCATGGCAAGGCTGCTGGCTCCCTAGGGGAGATCATGAGGCGAGAGGTCTGGAAGGGGCAGTGGCCCTGATACTGCGCAGGGGTCTCTTGGTTGGTGGCATTGCAGGGCATGTGATTCCCTTCCCTTCGGCAGTTACTGGCTCCTCACTGGCCTGGTAACATCATAAAGCTTCAGGTGAGTTTGGGCTGTTTTTGAGGGCCAGAGCTCTGTGCAGCTCCCCTGCCCTTCAGCCCACCCACGTGCATAACCTGTAGGCCCCTCACTGCTCACACTCCTGGGAATTTGGCCCTGAGGTGATGCAGGATACATCCCTGAGTCTGGTTTGTGTGGGCACCCCGGCCATCTTCCCACACTGGGTAACTACCTTCTGTCTGCCCAATTTTCCCTGCAGTTTCAAGTGGATGTGGGATTCTCCTTCTCTTCCAGTCGTAGTGTGTTGTTAGGGTTGCTGTGCACTGCTCTGCCACTGCTGCCTTCCAGCCCAGAGGTGGCTGCATTGCAGTGGTGGGTGAGTGACTCCTGCTTTTGTACCTCGCTCTGAAGTGCTTTGGGGCCCTGCAGGGCGCTCTGGAGCTGTGGCTAGGGCACGTCAGGCTGAGGGGCTGGCCGGGGCAAGGCGGGCAGACCCCGGGCTGGTGGTGATCCACCAGCAGGTCCCTTCAGAAGGCGTATGTCTCCTCTCTGCTTTCTCCCAGCAGCTGGTGGGGAACACGTTGCTGGAGTGCCACCCACAGCCCCTGCCATGCCACGTAAGGCTTTCCTGGCCCTGCTCAGCCCAGTAAACCCCCTCAGCCCCACAGTGGGTCAGCCCCAGCCAGGGTCTGGTATAGTTCTCACTGCAGACACCGGTTGCTGCCTCTCTTCCCTCTCCCTCCTGAGTACCATGCCCCAGCTACCATGCTTGTGTGCCCTGGCACAAGAGGTGACTGCAGCTCACAGGCTGGGTCTGCTCTCCTTCCAAGATGTCACATTGACCTAAAGCAGGAAGGAGCTGAGGGAAAGGCCAGTAAGTGTCTCCAGCTTTGAGTGAATCCTCATGCTCCAGGACACTGCTCCATCCTGTCCTGCCAATGAGAAGGGCACGGGCTCCCCAGAGGCAGTGCATTCCCAGGGCTCTGTGTCGTAGTCAGGCTAAATTTGGGTGTCTCTATCACTCTTGCTGTTTGCTCCATGCCAGGCTTTCGTGACAGGTTTTCCTGGTGAGATGTCCCTGGGGATGGGAAGAGGAAACCAAGTGCTGCCACTGGCTGCTGCAGCCACGGGCTCCCACAGGACAGCAGCTACAAGTGAGCAGCCAGCAGCAGGCAAAGATGCATCAGACATAAGCCTGCATGGTGGGTGCTCCCTGCAGCTCCACGACAGCCTCACAGGGAGCTCTCGGAACCATGGTGAGGTGCCACTGACCCCTCTCTCACTGCAGAGTCTGAAGTGAGAGGCTCGCTCCAGAATATCCACCAAGTGCTGGTGGAGATCCTGTACACATCACAGCAGCAGCGGGGACTTCTGGAGAACCTCGTGCAGATGGGCGACAGCATGCACCAGCTCATGCTCCCGCCACAGACCCATCCTGGCCCCCTTGGCCACGTGCCCCTTTCTAAGGGTGGCTCTGGAGGGCCCTGCCACCCCGGTGCTCCTCACACTTCCCGGGATCACAAAGAGAAGCCTTAGCTGTCCCCTGATGCCAGGTGCATCCCCCCTGAGTGCCACCATCGCTGGCCCCAGGAGCAACAGCTTTGCTACAGAGCCATGGCACATATCTTTATATCAGAGGTTCCAGATATTTTTTGTTTATATTAGAGAGACATTTAATAAAATTAAAAATAGCTTTTCTACCAGTGATGGCAACTGACCAATTCTTTCCCCCTCTCTGGGGAATGTTCCCCTTCTCACTTTCGAGATGAGCATGAGGGGAACTCAGCTATTTACAGACTCAGAAACTCCCAGCCCACACAGCATGGGGCAGATGTAATTTATTTACCCTTTACAGCAAGCAGTACCTGGGGTGGGCGTCAGACATTCCTGGGAGATGTGCTGCTGCCTGTGGAGCAGAGCAGGGCCAGTGCCAGGAGTGGAGGCCAGGAAGCCCAGGCTGCATCCTTCCGCAGGGAAGGAGGCTGGGGTGGGTGATTCTGTGCTGGGGAGGCAGCGTGTGCAGAAGCCGCAGTCTCTTAGTGTCCAGGTTCTTGGCAGACTTCTTCCTGGGGCTTTCACAGCCTGGGCTTGCCACATGCTCTGATGAGGCCCTCCTGCTCCAGGAGGGATCCTCCTGCTTCAGCACATGGATCATCATCATCAGGTAGCAGTAGCTGCAGACATACCATGGTGTGTTCCTGGAGATGGGACCTCTGACGCACACCTGGACCCCCCACCTTCACCAGTTTGTGCACAGCCTCCGTGGGGATGGGGCAGGGTGCTGTCTGCCTTCAGAATCTCTGCCACATCCAGGAAGAGGAAGTGTACATCATGATGTAGACGTCATGAAAATGGTGTGCCATGCCAGATGCCACATGCTGGAGGGCTGGCAGGTGGCCTGCGACTTCTCCCAGAAGATGAGGAGACCGTGCAGAGGCCAGTCCATGCCAGATCAAGCCCAGGCAGGAAGGTGAGCAAGCAGTCCATATTGAAGCAGCTGTTATTCCAATTTGAGGATGTATGGATGATGGATTGGCTCATCACTGCCTGGATGCCATGCACGACTTTCAGGGTGAGGTTGCAGTACGTCCCTGTAACTTCCCGGCTAGGTGTCCCTGAACTCCTGCCCTTTCCACCCCACACCCTGGCCCACTGCCTGCCCCACCATCTTCCAGGAGCCTGCCAGGGCACCCCACATCCTCCAGGTGGGCACAGCGGCTGGCTGGAGCACCCCACATGTGGCCAAGCTGTGGAGAGGCACCAGGGGCACAGTCACAGGGCCCGACAGCAAAGTGGCAGGGGGACAGTAGGTGTCACAGCAGCAGTGAGCAACAACATCACAGCCCAGACATCATCTAGCAGAGGAGAAACATGGGCAGGTAGTGCTGGAAAGGCCTGTGGCGCCCCGGCACTGTCCCTCATCCCATCCCAGCTGTGCACCCTGGGTGGGAGAGAAAGGCATGCCACAGAGGCACAGAGGCCTCGTGATGCAGTGGGCGAGAGCTGGGGGCTGTGGGGCTGCTGGCAGCAGGGCCAGCCCTGGTGGGCACGGTGCTCCCACCACTGCATACAAAACATCCTCTGTGCTCCCAAGCAGGAGCAGAAACCACCTGGCTGCTGGCCAGCAGCTCTGGCCCCAGGCCTCGCAGTGATGGGGCCTGCAAATGTCTCTGCCCCGGATTTCTCTTCCTGGGACCTATGAGGGCGGGCAAAGAGGAGAGGAAGGTGGGATCTCCCTTCCTGAGCCCTGCTGCTTGCACTGGGGAAGCTCCGATGGCTGGGCTGTGGTTGTCCATGCTCCACACTGACCTTGCTGTGCTCCACATCATTCCACTGATTGTCCTGTCATGCTCCCAGTCAGCCTGCTGGGATCCCCGTGATCCCACCACACTCCCCAACACCCTGGCTTGCTCCCTGCCATTCTGCCACGCTCCTCACTTGGGTCTACACCCACTCCTTCCAGCCCTGAGGCACTACAGCACCAATCCTTCAGCTCTGGGGTGCTGGGGCAGTGGGGTGGGCTGTTCCCCTGCGTTCAGGAGGTGAAGGGGATGAGGGGTGCTCTGAGATGGGACTGCAGGAGGGGGCTGGCAGCTGAGGAGGGTGGTGTTGGGGGATGTGTGGTGTCCTGGGAGCTGCAGGTCTGTGCGCAGGGAATAGCAGCAGAGGTACGAGGGGGACACAGCGATGTGGGACACTGGGAACCGGGATTTCCCCGGAGTGGTGGGGTGCAGTGAGAGGTGCAGGGGGCACAATGAGCGGTGCAGTGAGGGGTGCATTGAAGGAGGCTGTGGGAGGAACAGTGGGGTGCAGGGGATGACAACGAACAGTGCAGGGGTGCAGTGAGAGGCGCAGGGGGTTGCAGTGAGCGGTGCTGGAGGGTGCAGGGGTGCAGTGAAAGGCCAGGCTGGGGCGCCCCACGGCTCCCTGTGCTCCAGCCTCCGCCTGCACACATCCCGTGGCCCCCGCTTCCCGCGGCCCTGCTCCCCTCCGGCTGGGGCTCGGGGCGGTGCCGGGGCAGCGGGGCAGGGCTGCGCCCCAGTCTCTCCCCAGCGAGCCCCGAGTGCTGGGGCGCAGTGCAGACTCCAGCAGGCGTATGGGGCTGGCACAGGGGGATGCTGGTGTGAGAGGTCTGGGATAGACGAAGCCCTCGCCTTTCCTGGGGGTCTCCATCACAAGCCCTGCCTGGTGAGACCGCCTCTCCAGGCACATGCAATGTGTCTGCACTTGAGGGCTGGAGTGACAGCCAAGAGAGCACAGGGAAAAGGGTGGGCTTCTTCTGGGGCATGCATGATCTTCTCCAGGCTGGAAACACAAGTGAAAGCACCAGTGTGCCTCAACAGGATTTCAGTGTTGCTGTTTAGTGGCCATGGGGCCTGGAGGATACTGCGCTGGGCAGCCTGGGCATACAACTCCTTCGGCCTCTGTCGCACACAGCAGCTTGGACAGGGCAGCTGAAACAAAACAGCCAGGGCAGCTAGAATGGATCCCTGGGGTAGTGGAGACTTGGGGGGAGGATTTTCCCTTGTTTTTAACCCATTCTGGAGCAAGTCAAAGCTGTACCACCCTCCTGATCCTCTCCCTCCTGCATGGCCTGCCCCATGTCCAGAGCCTATGTTCATGTCTAGAAGAATTGAATTAATAAAGCTGTTACCTGCCAGTGACAGCAAGCTCTTTGCCCCTGTGCCTCGCTCCAGCCAGCACACAGTAACCTGGAGGTGATGAACTGTGCCCTCTTGAGCCCAGCCCCATCTCACAAACCTGAAGCACAGCCAATGTGACCCAAATGGCTGCCCTGAGAGCAGCTTTGGGCTGTGTCTGTAGTTGCCTGCCAATAGCTGAATGCTCAGTCCTGTGTCTTCCCCACTGCATCAGCCACTTCTCTTTTCTTTCCTGTCCCAAAGAGTGCCCCAAGGCCTGGGGTGACCTGATGAGGGGTATGCAGAACTCCTGGCCACAGCTCACCTGCAGCCCAGCTCCACTGGCCACCCTGATAAAGCCCTGGCCACAGCAAAAGCACGAGGTGTTGGCATTAGGAACTGGACAAGGCTCTTGAGTCTTATGAAATCCTGTTGAAAGTGAAGGGAGATGACCCATCTTGTTGTTGATCAGCATCGACTCCGATTTATTGATGAAATCAGTCACCCTTTATAATAGTGTTAATTAACTTCATGCACATTGCAAAATCCGAGCTCACGATAGGTTACAGAGAAAACTCTAACCCCTCCTTTTGTTTACAATACCTGTGGTTGTTATTGAAACCAAAATTAGTGTTCTCACTGTGATATGAAAAGTTCTCAAAAACTTCATATCTGTTCTCAAAACCTTCATATCTGTTCCCAGAGCAGCCAAGGACTGTTACGAGAAGACTGTCTGAGAATCCTGCTGTTAATAAAAAAGGTGCCTGACAACCTAGTTATTTACAAAATCAAGCCTGCAAACTGCTGCTTTACAGCTGCCTTTTACTTTCCCATCAGCTGTATACCTTCATGGCCTCTTTCTTTAAGCCATGCTTGAACCAGGCTCTCCCCAGGCTGTGACTCCCCCAGAGCCCTGTGCACACACCACCCCTGCATCCTCACCTCAGTCCTCTCTCCCAGGCTGTTGGGTGCCCAAGGATGGGCCTGCATCCATTCAAGGTGGGTGTCCAAAGGGATGGATGTCTCTGGGTTCTCAGGCAACCCAGCTGGCCTTTGGCCCCTTCCCTACAGCACTTTCTTTTAAAAACATGATGTTTTTCAATGGAAATGGAATCACTTTCACCAGCAGCTCTTAGTTCTTCGTGTGTGGAACAGAAGGCAATGACAGAGTGTTTAGGTTCATGGACATGACCTGAAGGTCTCACACAGCACAAAACAGCACCCAGAATCTCCCCCACCAAACAGCCATCCAGATGAGATGCAGCACAGCATGGATTAGGCAGAGGTATAATTCCAAAATCCATAACTTAAGTGAAGCAGGAGAGGGTGTCTGAGGACAAGGAGAGGAAGCTGCTTTGATGTGTATCAGGATGTTTATCTTGATATCAAAAGCTCTAGTTCTCTTTTTTAATGAAGTGGCTCCTCCCTTTGAAGTGGATCCTCCTGTGCTGCGCATGGTTGCAGCTCAGGGAGATCCTGCACAGACTTCACCCTCCTCAAATGTTAATTTTTCTCTTGTGATTTGCCTGAAAACTGTGAGACCAAAGTGAAAACTCAGGGCTGAGAGCAGCCGAGCTGCTTTTGGACCTGCCAGACAGAGGAAGGGGTCAGATGGATTTTTGAAGGCAGGTTGAAGGCAGGGTGAGACAGAAGACAGAGTCAGATTTTTGAAGGCAGGTTGAGGGCAGGGTGCAGGGAGATGCTGTGCCTGGGAGCACCTCCCTGCAGCACCTACAGCCCCGGGGTGTACAAACATTTATGAGGTCCCTTGGGAGGAGCTGGGTGTTGCTCCAGGTCCTCTCCCACCACGGGGAGGAAGCCTCCAGCTAAGATTATCCATCTTCCCAACAGGAGACGGCTTCATTAGTTAATTAGAACAACAATCCTCATGGGCTCATCTGGGATTTGTAGTTGTGCTGGCAGGAGATTTGCTGACTGCAGGCAAGCCCTGGGGCAAAGCTGCTCAGGAGGACTTGGCACACGGGCCCTCAGGGACTTACCTCCCTCCCTCCTGCTGAGCCAGGAGCCTCTGGATTGCACTTATTCCAAGCCCATTTAATTTTAGCCAAAAACATTCCTCTTCAAAATGCAGAGCCTTGTGTTTTAGCTGTGGAGGTGATGAAGCATATTTATGTAAAGTAAGAATAATCTGTAATATTCCTCCCATTGTAGACACCTCTCTCAGCCAACAGGAAGCTTCAATATGATTTCTCTAATGCAAGCTCCATTGAGAGCTCTGTTCACACATAACAACATATTGCCTAGCGCTTGGGGCTCAAGGGAAGTTTTAGTGGTAGTGTTTGAGTGGGGAGAAATGATTTTTAAGGGAAAACTTTAATCTGCAAGCCATAAAGGGAACAGTGGCTTTTTGTCTATGGACAGTGTTCTCAGCCTCTGCTAACTTGATTTTATCTTCCTCTGCAGGCTTGCTTCTTAAGATAAATTTATCCAGGATTGCATTTGGTGTAACAGCTTGATTTCTGTTGGTGCAAGGCTGATTTCTCACAAGAGCGACTGCCCTAATTTCCTACCAGTTGACAGCAAGTGCAGCTGCATTTTGTACTCGCAGACTTTGTCCTTGCAGTCCCAGCCCTTCCTCTGCTCACCAGCCAGGATGTGCCAAGGCTGCTTCTTCAGCATCACCCCTCTGTGGGCCATAGATGTCTACTTCAGGGATAGAAACACTTGGCTTCCTTGTCCTAACAGAAAGAGCTGTCAGGACTCACAGATCCTACCCCAAGATTCATCCAAAGGGGTAAATCTAAGCTGCAGCACTCTGATGCACCCCGGACATCCCCAAACTCTCATTGCTATGGCAACAATTTAGCAAATTTAGCACTGCAAAATTATTTGCAATTTTAAACTGTTGCCAAGATCTTCCTCAAAGGCTCTCTGCGGGTTGTTTTGCTCTTGTTTTTCATGTAACCTCCCTCCCCTTTCATGTGCTCTTCATTTTGGCACAGCTCCCTTCCTTGAGGGATGACCTTTCCCACCCATTTACTCACTCTGCTCCTTGGCCATGCTGGCCTTGCAAATCTTGTTAAAGGACGTGTTCATTTACTGAAAGTCTCCAGCATGCGGATCTGAGCGGTTCTCATGCTGTCTGCAGGCAGCCTGCCCCCCTGGCTGCTCTATTAATTTCTCTTAGCAAGCTCCCTGATTTCTATGCAGTTCCCTTGATGAAGTTAAGCACGACTCAAGTGGTTTTTCCGCTCGACAGAGCAGGTCTTCAACAGCCCTCTTCTAAATTGCCAGGGATAAAGTCCTGAGTCCAGCCCCCCCGCAGGTTTCCCCACCAACCTCTCCAAGAAACTCAATTAGCAGCAACTGAAAATCCTGATGCTTTGCATCACCAGCACATTTTTCCTGATTTCCCATGTCTCAGTGTCCCCCTTTCCTGCCTGCTGCTCCCTTCCAGCCATGTGACCATGGCAGCTGCTGTTTGTCCCTTGACACACTCCTCCTGCAATGCTCGGGTCCCTGTGGGTACAGCCAAGCCTTTGTCCCTCATGCCCATGGCCCCTGCACCCCTACCCTGATGCCAAACTGGGTGTGCCCTGCCACTTTTGTGTTTCCCCACTCCTCCAGGTGTTGTGACATGATGTGCTGCTGGGACAATGCTGGCTCTCAGTGCCCTGAGCTCCCCAACACCCCCTTGTCAGCTCTGGGCTGACTTTGCCACGCTCGGCTCTGTCTCGGTTCTGTGGCACAGGTACCCATGGCAGGGTGTTTCCCAGGAACAGGGCCCTGGAGAGCTGCCCCACGGCACTGGAGCTGGGCTTTCTCCCAGTGTATCTCCCGCTAGTGAGTGCCTGGCTGCCAGCTGCTCCTCACCCAGCGTGCAGCAGACCGGGGTGAAGCTCTGAGGGGTCCCTGATCCCCTCTCCGGAGGGTGGGGATGGCAGCAGGGAGGATGAGACCTGGAGCTGGGGCACGGGGCAGGAGGAGGGGTGAGCAAGCAGGCTGTGCATGGGCTCCCCCAGAGAAAACAGGGTCCCTTTGCATGCACAGAGCTGCGCGCCCAGGCTGGCCATGGCGCAGGCACTGCCTGCAGGGCTGAGGGACAGCCAGGGACCGAGCAGGGCAGGGCCAGTGCCTGTGAGCTGCACGGTGGTGCCAGGCGAGGGTGATGGATGGGGCTGTGTGGGGAGGGCAGACAAGCCTTGCTACTCTGATGAGAAAATCATCGAGTGGCTGCAGGGTCCTTCAGGCAAACTGCAAAAATAAGAGAGCAGCCAGGGCATTCTCTGAGCCCTTCATCATCCCCGGAGCAGCACAGTGACCGCCGTGTCCGGCCAGGGAGCAAGCTCGGTCTGTATCCACCGCGGGATTTACATTGACTGGGGCGGAAAGGCTTTGCCTCCCTGGGTCTGGCAGCACAGTGAGCAGGAGGGCTGAGCACTCCCAGCGCAGCTCCAGGGGATGATCTGTGCCTCTTGACCCGGGGTTTCATGAGGACACAGGGAGAAAATGCTGAGGCAGGGACAGCAGGGTTACACGTCCCTCCCCACACACCTGCCTGGGGACTCACCAACCCCCAGGTGACCGATCTGGTGACAGCCTCAGTCACCCTTCCACCCACACCTCCCAGCCACGGCGCTTAGCAAGGGCCACAGCACCCCTGTGCACCCAGACAGACCCCAAACCCTTGGACCTCCCACCAGCCCCCTCCCGCTGCTGCCTGGCCAGGCACACGGGGGCAGGGAGAGGAGGAGGAGGAGGAGGAGGAGGAGGGCTGCCGGGTGCTGCCTGCGTGCGCGCAGTCTGCTGCAGGGCTCAATAATTCAGGCCTGACACATTAAAGTTGCATGGCATGCAATTGCCATCTGCAACGACAGACTGCGTCAGGGCTGCTGGGAGATGAGCGCGGACAGGAGGCGCCGGGCGGGCAGCGTGGGAGGGTCCGGCAGCCCCCGAGGAGGGCAAGGTGAGGGCAGCAGGCGGAGCAGCTCTTTAGCGGGGACTGGCGTGGGAGGAGGATGTGGCAGGAAGCACAACGCCACTGTTTGGGATGGACGTTTCCAAGAAACTTGAGTTGGAACAGGGAGCGCTGGTCCGATGGCACTGACAGCGCAGGCAGGATGGAGCAGGGATGCAGCAATCAGGGGGATACTGCTCCCGGGGCTGCCGCCTTCTGGTGCATCCCACGTGCCCACTGCATCCCACCTGTGAGGACGGAGGCTGTAGAGATTTATGCTGCCCCACACTCGAGTCAAAAACTCTACCCAGCTGTGTCTGTCCCCAGGTCCCTGCCACCACCTGACCTGGAATGGCTCGAATCCCCCCCCCCCATCCCTCTCCAGCACTGAGGAAGCAAAGCTCCTCATCGGCTGTTCCGGGAGTTGGTTGCCATGGGGATGTCAGATGTACCTGGCTGTTATAGGGATACTGTTGCCATGGTTATGTGGTTGCTGTGCCTGGCAGAGGCAGGGATGGAACATCGGGAAAGCTGTTTACACTGGGAGGGTGGGACTCACAGAGACCCCAACGCTCTGAGCAGGAGGGGAAGGTGGGAGAGTCCAGCCTTCACCCCAAGTGCATCCTCAAGGGGCAGGGGCTGGAGGCTTTGGGGAACCGCGAGAGGAAAGTTCATTAGACCCAGAGGGATGGACACACCGGTGCTCCTGAACTTCCCACAAAGGGGAGGTGAGTGATGGGACCTGGAGTCCCCCGTGGTGTGTCCCAGGGAGAGGTGGGAGAAGCCCACACACTCCCTGTGCTGGGTGTCCCACAGGAGAGACCTGCTTCTCCATGCTTGGAGCAGGGAGAAAAACCCTTCCTGTCCCACAGTACTGTGTGTTCTGCACTTGCACTGAGCTGCCCCCTGAGCTAGGCAGGGGAATGGGGTTCTGCCCACCCTGGGACTGGGAGATGAAGTGAGGATGGGGATTCCCAGCTCTCAGCAGGCAGCCCACGGGCCCCCAGGGACGAGCTGGGCTGGCAGAGAGTGCCTGGATTCCATCCAGTGCTGCTTGGCTGAGCTCCCTCCTGGGCAGTGCGGTCAGATGCGTGGCCTGTCCTTGAGATGAAAAATGCAGTTGCTGGTTTAATTAAAAGGAGTGGGAGTTCTGAGCTGCACCAGCTGCCCAGAAAAGCAGAGTCTAGCAGAGCTGGTGTGTGGCTCCTCCAGGCTCCCCTGGGCAGCTGTCCTGGCTAAAACCCTTGCCCACCTCTTCCAGGACCCCTCAAGGGTCCAGTCCCATATATGCCACCCCCGTGGTGTCTGCTGTGGGGCAGGCAGGGGCTGTGCAGCTTCTTGCACAGGGACAGATCATCCCACCACTGGCTCTGTTCTTGTAGAGTCTTCACAAATTTGACAAGCAGCAGGTTTGCACTTCAGCCCTGCAGCAGTGAGACAGGAGATGAGGGATGGGTAAGGGTGCTCCATGCAGCCCTGACACCTCATGAAACTGGGGTGCACTGGTGTAGGACAAGCTTGTGCCCAGTGTGCGTTCCACTCCACCTCTTGCTGGTGTGAAAGCTAAAGCTGAGCTCCTCATCCTCTGGGGGCTGCTACTGCCAGTGGGGTTGCATTTGGACTTAATTAAAAAATTAATCCTTAATCTGTCACCTGGCCAGACAGGACATTCTGTATGGCAGAGAGAGGGCTGGAGGGTGAGCTCAGGGGGAAGGAAAGTGGCAGATGGAGGTTCACCAGTCCTTGTACAAAGACTGGGGTTCCTGCCCAGGCTGCCCAGCTTACTTCCACACCAGGCTGGCTTCCCATGGGCATAGCCCCCACCAAGGCCCAGAGACAGAGGCAGCAAACCCCTGAACTCACCGGCACTGCCATGGTCCTCACCAGCTCATCCCTCCTCCTGCTCTGCCAATCCCATCCCCACAGTCCCCACAAACCCCCAAGCCCACCCTGCTCTGGCCAGCTGGGGCCCAGCTCCCAAGAAGCAGTTTTAATTAGATTGCAATCCTATTACATAGCTGCCTGCCTGCCTGCAGTTGCTAATCCTGTTAAGCATCCAGTAAATCTCGCTGTGCCGGGCTCTGTCCCCAGGGGTACAGGGAGGGGGGCTGCTGGCGGGTGGGCTCTGCTCAGCCAGGATGTGGCTGGGAGGATGCAAGCTTTGCCTCAGGATTCCACCGTGAAGACCCCTGCAGGGCTGAGAAATTCTCAGGGGATTGGGGAAGTCCCCAGAGGGCTGAGAAGTGTCAGTGAAACTCTCCCTGTCCTCCCTGGACCCCTCTGAGCTGCTGATGCAGAGTGAAATCCCCCTGTCTTGGGGTGCACACACAGCCCAAGAGTGTGTCACCACACCACGGTCACCACCGGCTGCAGTGGGTGCTGAGCCCGCAGGTCCGCCCGTGAGCCAGACAAGGAGCAGGGGCTGAGAAAGGGCTGTCCCAGCCAGGTCACAGGGTGCAGCCCACGCAGAGCCCTCCCACTGGAGCCCAGAGGCAGCAGAGGCAGCGCTGGGGGCAACAGCAGGGACACGGGGTCACTGGTCCGGGTGACAGTGACATGTGGGGTGCTGAGGCAGGCTGTCCCAGGCATTGGGGTGACACTAACAGGCTGTGGGCTCCTGGGGATGGGCCTTTGAAGGCAGAGGCCTCTCAGAGCTCTGCACTGCCATGGCAGGGAGCAGCAGCACCCAGTGGCACCTACCCCCCCTACAGCTATGGGCTCACCACAGTCCTGCAGGCTTGGAGAGGATCCTGGATGCCCTGGTACACCACAGCTGCTCCCAGGTCAGGCATTACAGCCATCTGTGAGGGCACAGTGCCCCAACAACGACATCCCAGCCTTGCAACCTGTCATGGCAGGAGCCAAAACACTACAGTCTCTGCTCCCCACCTCCTGCCAGCCACTTTGCTCTGTTGGAGCTGCATCAGCTCTAGAACAGCCACCACAAAGTGGCAGCTCTGACTGAGAGCCAGAGACTGCTGCCATTCCTCCCCTCCACACCAAACCATATCCCCTCAGTAACTCCATGGCCTGGCAAAGAGAGGAATGTGACCTAGCTCAGCCTTGAGACCCCACAGCTCTGCCCCAGACTGAGCCACAGCAACCCCTGGAGACAAGTTCAATCAGGCTGTAATTGGAAGAACAGGTTGGCACAGGTGGCTGTGTGCCTGTCCAGAGGAGTCCTGGCACCCCAGAGAGGGGGGGCCAGCAAAGAGAGTGGGTGCCGAGCCCCACAGGGCTGCTCTCCAGGACAGAGGAGTCTGAGCTGGTGCCATCAGCTGGTACAAATACTGTTGATGGAGGCCACAGCAGGGTCGACGAGGCCCAGCTCCTCCTGCTCGTTGATGCAGAGCTGGTACCCACAGCCCTTGCGCCGGGGCAGGGGCCCCAGGCGCCGGCTGGGCTTGGCACGGGGCGGCAGCAGGAAGCCGACGCTGCCGGCGATGAGCAGGTGCCAGATGCTGTGGATGTAGAAGTAGTTCTCCTCTGTCTCCACGAAGGCGTAGAGCAGCACAGCCGCCGCCGCGATCAGTGCGCCCGGGCACAGGTAGAAAGCCCAGCGCTTCCAGGTGGGAGGGTAGCAGTGGCGGCGACGGATGGTGCGAGCCGTCTGTGGTGGGGAGAGGACAGGCTGGAACAGGACACACAGCAGGGACAGGCACGGCCTCTGTGCCATGGTGACACACCCCTCAGGAGCCAGGGTTCATGGGGAAGGGTGAGAGCAGCAGAGGGGAGATGCTGAGTGCAGCCAGGATGGGAACGTAAGGGACATCATCTTACCCAGGCGACGGCCATTATCCCCAAAGCGAAAAGGCTGGGCCCCAGAAGGTTCCAGAGCCCGTGACGGTCCATCTGCAGAGCCATGGACAGGAGCATGGCCCCCAGCAGGTACAGCACCTGTGGGGCAGTGGGGCACCCATCAGGATAAATCTCTCCCACCCCTGCCCTGCATGCTCCCTCCCCACACTTGCCTGCTTGACTATGGGCTGGAGCCGGGCCATGGCGATGACAGTGACCCAGACAGACATGAGAGAGCCCAAGAAGTCACAAAACTGCAGCACATCATACTCCATGATGCAGAACACCACAATGCCCGGCTGGTCGCAGGCATGGTAAAACTGGGGTAGCAGGGAAAGGCTGTGAGAGCTGCCCTGCACAGCCCCAGCCCCTCAGCTGCCCCACACACACTCACAGTGGAGAAGAACATGGTGAAGATGTAGACAGCAGCTTCTAGGAGGTAGTGGCTGCGGACAGCAATGGCCACGGGAGGCACAAACATGACATTGCTGAGGCACAGCAGCAGCGTGGAGAGGAGCTGGAAGCCGTAGGAGAAAGCCTCAGCATTGTCCGTGCAGCCCCAGCCGTTCCAGCCTGTGACCAGGGAGAGAGAGCTGCCATCACCACTGCAGCACTCGCAGGGTCGGGGGGGGTGAGCAGGGAACCCCCTTTCCAGCACCCTGCAGAGAGCTGGCACGAATGGACTGCTGGGACACAGGTGGCATCCCAGGGGAAGGGAAGGGAAGGGAAGGGAAGGGAAGGGAAGGGAAGGGAAGGGAAGGGAAGGGAAGGGAAGGGAAGGGAAGGGAAGGGAAGGGAAGGGAAGGGAAGGGAAGGGAAGGGAAGGGAAGGGAAGGGAAGGGAAGGGAAGGGAAGGGAAGGGAAGGGAAGGGAAGGGAAGGGAAGGGAAGGGAAGGGAAGGGAAGGGAAGGACACAGGGTGTGTGGGTGCCGGGCTCAGCTCTCACCAGCCTTGCACTCGCAGGCAGCGTACAGGTAGTTGTTGGTGCGCAGCAGCTTGCACTGGCCGTAGATGCCACAGTCGTTGATGCAGGGTGAGAGGTAGGCACGCAGGTACACCTCAGCTGTCACGTTGGTGCACGGCTCAAACCTGCGGGGTGGGAGAAAGGGGTCAGCCCTCACTCTGAGCCCTTGAAGAGCTCCTGCCTCTACCAGAGCCACCTATCTCACCCAGACTTGGTAGGTGATGGGAGATCGAGGGACTGGGCAAGCTTGAGAATGAGATTCTTTGGTGCTGCGTGGGTAGCTGAGAGCTGGTCCCGAAGGATCCTGAGTGCTTCAATTGTTTGTGCCAGCCTGAGTGAGCAGGAGGAACGTGGCCATGCTTAAAGCCCTTCTGCCTTTAGCAGCACACTCAGCTGGTTCCTATTTCATTTGGCTTTTGCTGTGCAAACATTACGCCCCACCCTGCAATGGCCATGTGTGAGCCCATCAGGGAAGGACTGACTGTGGCTGGCAACTCAGCGTGAACTAGAAACGCAGCAGAGTCAGAGCAGGCACACCAACCCCACTGCCCTGGGCTGCCCCTGCACCAGACTCTGGGCACTGCCAGCACTCCTCAGCTCCAGCACACCCCGAGCACAGGCAGCCCCACAGGGTACCAGCTGCTGGCTGGGCACACATAGGCACCCCAACACGCACAGGTATGCACACAGTGCCAGCTGCACGTGGGTCTGCTGTCCACTGACTGCGTCCTCACACAGCCTAATCTGCACACGTGTGTGTGCAGAACACACACAGCCCTGAGTGCTTCAGCAAAGCCCTGACTGCTTGTGCAAACCAGAACATGCACACAGAGCAGGCTGCACATATGCACCCAAACATGCATGCAGCACCATCCGCACTCGTGCATCCTTGCACGTACAGAAACACACACACGCCAGCCTCACTCTTCCACAAGGCTGCAGGCAGACACAGAGACCAGGAACAGAGCCACAGCAGTCCCTGGAGATGCTGAGCAGACCCCCAGCCTGACCAGAGATGGCCCCTCACTGGCAGAGCAGAGCCCTGTCCTCCCAGCGACAGCCCGGTCCCCTCCCAGGCACGGGTACAGATGGGCCGTGCCGCGGACGGGGGCGGAGAGAGAGGCGCTGACAGATGCCCGGCGTTCGCGGGCTGACAGGCGCTTCCTAACCGCGAGACAGAGGGAAGAGCCGCGGGGACCCGCAGATGGCCAGGCAGACGCGAGCCGGAGCCATCCGTGCCCACGCAGCGCTCGCACGGTGACACGCGGTGACACGCGGTGACAC
The DNA here is from genome assembly GCF_035770615.1 of Melospiza melodia melodia. Taxonomy (NCBI): domain Eukaryota; kingdom Metazoa; phylum Chordata; class Aves; order Passeriformes; family Passerellidae; genus Melospiza; species Melospiza melodia. Next base: position 9,526,137 of record NC_086226.1, read on the forward strand.
GCGGCCCGCAAAGCCACGTGCACACAATGAGCAGAGACAGCAGCGCAGGGCACAGGTGCACCCACAGACCCACGGCACGCACGGGTCACAGTGAGGACACCCGCCTCGGGCACAGGGAGGGGATGTGCTGCTCTGGGGCTCTTACCCGTGCTCCGTGGCACAGAGCGAGCGCAGGCTCAGGTACCAGCTGCCGGTCTGTGGGTAGGGGATCCGCAGGCGGCTGAGGCTGGCTGTGGCATTAACGGAGAGCAGGAAGCCTGCCAGAGACTCTGTGGGCCAGAAGAGCTCGGGGTGAGCAGAGCAAGGTGCAGCCCCCTGCCCTGGACAGAGCTGGAGCAGGGACAGGGTACCCTGTGCCAGGCTCCAGGGCCACATGCCCCCATGGCCTCTGCAGCCTCCCCCCAGCCAGCCTCGTGCCAGACACAGAGGTTGTGACCCCATGGACATGGCAGGATGGACATGCAGAGCCCAGCCTACCTGTCTCACAGGTGACCGAGGTGTTGTCACCAGATGTCAGTGGGACTCCATGGTTCAGACACCCAAACACTGTCACATTCTCACCACACAAGGAGCTCTGACGGCAGAGGAGATGGCCTTAAACCAGTGCCAGTGCTGTCCCCTGCTCTGACAGCACTTGGATCACAGCACACCAACTAGCAGCGCCCTAACCCACTGCCCTTCACCCAAGAACACCCCAAACGTGGGCCTTGGAGCACCCTAATCCATTCTCCATCACCCAAAAACTTCACAACCACTGCCTGTGACCCCAAATATTGTTCTCTGCCCTGCTGCAGCCTTGACATCATCCATCTCCCATCCTTCCCCCCATCCCAAGCCACCCTGACCCCCAGGGTGTATGTGGCCACCTCACCACGTTGAGCCGCAGCTCCAGGTTGAGCACCCCACCACTGTCCAGCACTGGCAGGAGGTTGATGACGAAGACAGCGGGGCGGTCGGGCGGCACTGACACGTTGGGCCCGAAGAAGATGTAGAAGTGGACAGAGAAGGTGTCCAGCTCATTGCGCAGCGTGGGCCGGACGGGCCAGCACCGCTCCTCGGTGTGCAAGGTGACAGGGATGGGGAGCGGGTGCTTGGTGTCGTTGGGGCTGGTGGGTGGAGGGCTGTCCCCCAGCGCCAGCCCGCCCGCCGAGCCGAAGGAGTGGGGCATGTTCATGGAGGCGCTGGAGGGCAGGAAGGGTGGCCGGGCCAGGCTGGGTCGGGAACAGTCTGGAGGGACAGAGCCATCAGCGTGGGCACCACACAGCCCCAGCCCACTCTCAGTTCCCACCTTTCCTTCTTGGCCACCATTCATCTCCATGTGCAATCCAGCCCCAACACCTCACAGCATTCCCATCCCAGCAGAGCTGGGTATAACCCTGTGCCCAGCTGCAACAGATCCTGAGGGCATCCTTTAGCCCCCACACCAAAGCAGAGTCAAGACCATGCCTCCACCCACACCTCCACATGCACCCTCACCTGTGAGCTGCACGGTGACCTGGAAGGAGACGGTGCCCGGCACCCCAGGGTGTTTCTCCACCAGCACGTAGTACCAGTGCTGCCAGAAGGGCAGGTCCTGTGCCAGCTGGCAGGGAGTGTGTTCCCGGCAGTCCAGGGTTGTGGAGTTGTGCAGGGGAGGAGCCTTGGCCCGCACACGCAGAGAGAGTGGGCAGCCCTCGGCCCCACGGCACCGCAGCACCTCCACGAGCACTCGCGATGTGTAGCTGGGCACAAAGACCCTGCAGGACAGCAGTGCCAGGCTGTGCCCATCACTACGGACTAACAGGGCTGGGGAGGGAAGCCAGAGGGATGGCACACCCCCATCTCCCCACCCTGAGAATGCCCCCTCCATAGGTGACCTTCTCACACTCACTTGTAGAGGCAGGAGCGGTTGTGGGGGGCCATGCTCTGCTCGGTGACATGACCGGGGTACAGCACCGCGATGTTCACCAGGCGCTGCACGATGAGCTGTGGCTGGAAGAGATACTGGCACTCCTCGTAGAGCCCCTGCAGCAGAGCAGAGTCAGCACAGGGCAGCGGGCACAGGGCATTGCCCCCACTTGGGACACCTGCCCTGGGCACTGCCAGCGCAGAGCAGTCAGACCCCAGCCCTGCCCCACCATGATCCTTCCAGGCCCTTCACCTTAACGGAGATCTTGCCCTCATCCTTGGGCAGGTGGGCAGCCAGGAACCAGTCCCCAGGCAGTGGGCTGGTGACATTGAAGACGCCTGTGGTGCGGTTGGGCAGGGTCCAGGTGAGGGTCAGTGCAAAGGAGCCAGGGACAGCCGTGTCCCTGGGGAAGTGCGTGTGCAGCGGGTTAATGACGGAGGGAGCCCCTGAGCGGAAATACCTGCAGGAGAGACGGCAGTCAGCAGGGTGTAGGCTGGCCAGTGTGTCCTACATGTGGGTGTCTTCCTGTGTGCTTAAAGACATCTGGGAAGCTGGGACCTTTCTGGAGACTGAGCCTTCCTGAGTGGGTGTTCAAGCAAAACAGTTCATCTGTGACAGGCACAGAAAAGTGGAGCCTGCATTGGTCCTGGGAAGATGAATCATGGGGAGAGAGCATACACGTTGTCTGGGTTTTGGCTGGGATAGGGTTCATTTTCTTCTGAGTGGCTGGTACAGTGCCGTGTTTTGGATTTAGTATGAGAACAGTGTTGATAACACACTGACGTTTCAGTTGTTGCTCAGCAGCTCTTACCCTAAAGCTCTTTTCAGTGTCTCATGCTCTGCCAGAGAGCGGGTGCACAAGACGTTAGAAGGGAGCATGGCCTGGAGAGCTGACCCAAACTGACCAAAGTAATGTTCCATACCATACAGAACATATTCTGTTCCATATAGAGCTCCTGCCCAGTGTATAAACTTGGGAGTGTTGGCATGGAGCCACCAACCACTGCTGGGGGGCAGGTTGGGCATCAGTCAGCATGTGGTGAGCAATTGTGTGATGAATCACTCATCTTTCTCGGGTTTTATTTCTCTCTCTCCTTTTTGTTACTGTTGTTATTATTATTATTTTTGTAGCTGTTTTATAATTAGTGATATTGGCATATTTATTTTGATTAGTTAACTGTTTTTATCTCAACCCACGAGTTTTACTTTTTTTCCATGATGTTCTCCCCACTGGGGGAGCAGGGGGGGTTGAGTGAGCAGCTTCATGGTACTCAGCTGGCAACCTGCTCTAGTGGAACACGTCCCATGGTAGCAGGTTGGAACGAGATGATCTTTAATGTCCTTTCTAACCCAAAGGATTCTATGGTTCTATGATTCTTTGACTCTATAGGTCCACGTTCTTGTGCAAGCAAAGAAGCAGGCAAGAGCAGGCAAGCTGAGGGGGCTGAGGGGCAAATCCAGGCAGGAGCAGCAGAGGCAGGCAGGAAGGATACAGGCAGGCTAGGCTGCTTACTCACACGGTGATGCTGCGGTCTGGGCATTGATCCCCAAAGGTGCCACCTTGCTCCTTGAAGGTGATGAGGTTCCAGACGGCGATGACTGTGTCCTCGGGAATGTGGAAGTGGAAGAGCTCGATGCTGGCAAAGGAGCGGAAGGGGCTGAGCTTGCGTGGTGTGCGGGTGAAGTAGTCGGTCACAAAGAGCCCGTCTGCAAAGGACACCCAAGCGGCTCTCAGTGGGGCAAAGGGTTGGGGAGGGGGTTGTGGAGCGCCCCCCCAGAGCAGGCCCACCACCCAGGCTCTGATTGTGTCACAAGCATCCAGCAGCCTGGAGGCAGGAGGGGCTGGGACAATGCCATTTCAGTGAATGCCCAGGGCTGATGTCAGCTGTCCCCAGCTGTGTCACCCAGGCCTGGCACAGTCTGCATCATTCCTGCTTCAGCACAGCCCCAAGTCCAGTTCACTGAACTGCAGGCACTGATATGCAGTAGCCTGAGGAGCCCACGGTCCTGGCTGCTCATGCTCTGCTCCCTGCATTTTACCTGTAATAGCAAAGGGACATTCTTCATGGCTTCAGCTATGCCCTAGCAGGTCAGCTCCCACAGGAACACACCTTCCCCCTCATCTGCCTGCTGGGGAGGTTCAGCACCAAGCCCATTATAAAGTGCAGAGTTTCATCCTCGAGCCACAAGAAGGAGCAGGCAGAGCACTTCCTGCGCTGCCTCCCAGCTCTCCCATGGTTTGTGGAGGAGGAACGGTGCACATATGTGTGCACATATGCACACGTGGGTGCTGTCTGCATGCACGGCAGAGTGGAGGCGTGCAAGCCCACGCCCAAGGGGGTGTGTGCCTGTGCACAGCCCCATGTCTGAAAGACGCTTCCTGCAAGCCCATGGCACAGGTGGGGGCCCCCTGACAAGCTGCCTGACAGGTCGATTTTGAAGGATTTCCAGGAGCCCCAGCAGCAGTGAGACAGCCACTTCTTTGTCACAAGGGAGAGCAGGACTCGAGACAGGAGCCATAACTTCACCTACCATTACCACGCTACACCAGTGCCAGCCTGGGAGACCCATCCATTTTTCTCTAGAGACACAGCAAGAATGAGATACCCCTCTTCACAAGCTACTGGAAAGGGGGAGGCCAGTAGAGGGTGGGCTGGGAACAGGTCTGTGCCCAGGAGGACTTGTGTGGCATGAAGTGGGATAGCTGAGAAGAGGGTCTGCTTTGCTCTACATGTTCTTGGCTGGGAGTGTGCGCATGTGCTTGTATGCACGTGTGTTTGTGCTGCGTGTGTGCAGCCCCAGCAGGCTGTACACTGACATGCATCTGCTCCCTTGTCTGGAACAAAGGCAGCTCCCCCTCCCCTTCACTCCCAGCCGGCACAAGCCAGGCATGAAACACCTGTCTCCTCAATGCAAGAGCATCCGATCCCAATTTCTCCACCAGGAACCACCTGGTCACTCCACAGCCCCACGTGGGGACAGTGACCTGGCAGGGGACCCCAGGGAGGGTCTTGAACACAACTCCAGAAGGGTAACTGGGGGAAGGACCCGGAGCTACCCAGTGCCAGCACAGCCCCCCTATGCTCTCTCACCCAGGGCAAGGTGAGGCATGTGGTTGCACGGAAAGAGTCAGTCTGAGGTGGCATGGCAATGCAGCCATAGCAGGGGAAAGGTGCTGGAGGATGGACAGGGATTACTATCCATGGAAGCACAGTGGATGGAACGAGAAAAGCCAAAGCCCCTCTGCTTCAGGCCGCCAGCGGCCAGAGCCGCAGGACCCCAGCCCCGCTGCTACAGCCTCGGGTCGCGGCCGGCGGTCAGCACCGCGGACAGCTCCGCGCCGGCGGTCAGCACCGCGCGCAGCTCCCGCTGCCGCCCCGCCGCGGCACCGGGCACCGGCAGCCCCGGCCAGCTTCCCTCCCTCCCGGGGGATGCCCCCTCGAAGCCCCCAAGTATCCTTCCGCATCTCGGTCACTAAGCCAGCTCCCTGCCCCACAGTCTGCTCCTGGTCTCATACTGTCGCTGATGTATCCCCCGCACATCCTGACGCCCCGCTGGACACACACCCCCGCTTCTGCAGGCTGTCCATCTCCGCTGCCCCCTGCGCGCACACAGCCTCCTGCCCTGCATCTGCAACCCCCCGGGCCCACTCACTGCCCACGCACACGCCTCCGTCCCAGGGCGTTCCACTGCCTGTGCACTGCCTGCGTCCTCCTCGCACGCACAACTCTGCACCCCACTGCTCATCTCCAAGGCAAGTCTCCATGCCCCACTGCATGGGTACACTGTGCCCCACTGCAGGCACATCCACGCATCCCGTTCCACAGACATCCAGTACCCTGTGCACAGGCATCCCTGTGTCCCATTATGCAAACAGCTCCCTGCACACGCATCTCTGCCCATCGCACCCACCTCATGACCCAGTGTGGGTGTACCCTGTGTCCCATGACACCCCACACCAGCTGGGGACACCTCTGTACTCTGCAGCATATCTGCCCCAAACCCCACTGCACGCTGCCCCATCCCCTGTGCCACATTCACCGTGTCCCATCACAAGTGCACCCCACATCCCAGGACGCCATCCCCCCCCCAGCTGCACCCTTGCGCTCCATTCTCACCCACACCCTGCCCCACTGCATGCAAACCTCACATCCCATTGCTCGTGTAGCTCATCCCAAGCTACGCATTCCAAGCGCATCCCCTGACCCCCACCACATGGCGCCCCGCACCCCACACCTGCAGCCCTTCTGCCCACCCCATCTCACCCACTCCCTGCCCCACCGCACGCACACCCCGCATCCCATTGTTCGTGTACTTCACACCCATCCCAAGCTCATCCCTCTGCCCCGTGACTCACACCTCCAGCCCTCCTGCCCACCGCGCACACCCCCGTGCTCCATTCCCACCTGGCCCCCGACCCACATCCCGTTGCCCGTCTGCATGCACACCCCACATCCCACTGCCCGTCTGCCTCACGCCCACTACCCGCTCATCCCGCCGCCCCACGGCGCGCTGTCCTGTGCTCCGCCGCACGGACCCTGCGCCCCGTGCCTGCATCCCCCTGCCCACCGCGCACATCCCGGCGCTCCAATCCCACCCCCGCACTGCGCGCACACCCCACATCCCACGGCTCCCGTACCTCACACCCATTCCAAGTTCATGCCCTGCGTCCCGCCGCGCGCACCCCGCGCCCCACAGCTCCTGCCCAGCGCACACAGCCCCGCGTTCCGTCCGCAGCCGCCCCCCGCCCCACTGCGCGCACCCCACACCCCACGGCTCCCGCGCCTCGCACCCATCCCGAGCTCATCCCTCGCGTCCCGCCGCACGGAGGGAGCCCCGCTCTCCGCTCCGCCGCCTCTCCCACCCGCCGCACACGCGTCCCCCGCGGTACCGCCGAGCCCCCGCCGCGCCGGCACCCTCGGCTTGCGCTCCCGCGCCCCGTCCCGTGCCCGCCCCGCCGCCCCACACCCGCGCCCCCCGCCCCGGTCTCCCGGCGGCGCTCACCGGCGGCGGGCGGCGGCAGGAGCAGGAGCGGCAGGAGCAGCAGCGGCAGCGGGAGGCGCTGCCCGCCGCCCCCGCCGCCCCGCCGGGCCATCGCCGCCGCCGCCGCCGCGGCTGCCGTGGGGCGCGCGCCTCCGGCCGCCCCGCCGCGCACCGGCGGCCCTGACGTCACCCGCCCCGCCCACCGGGACCGCCTTCCGCGCAGCCATTGGCCATCTGGCACGTCAATCATCGGTGGCCGCGCCACGCCCCGCCCGCCCCGAGAGACAATTCTCCCTTCCCCGTTCCCCCCGGGATGGACCCGGCGCTGACCGGGGCACGGGGGGACAGCGACACGGGCGGGAATGGAGATGGGAAGCTGCAGGAAAGGGACACCGGGCTGGAACCCTAGATATGGGCTGGGAACTGGGGCACAGGGCTGGGGACAGGGACACGGCGCTGGGGACGCGGGCATGGGGCTGGAACAGAGCCGGGAACGGGGGCACCAGGGAACGGAGACACCGTCTGGGGCAAGGACACGGTCTGAGGCCGGGAACAAGGCGCTGGGGGCAGGAATGTGGTGCTGGAACTGGGATACAGGCTGGTAATGGGGTCACAGGGCTGGGGGCAGGAACATGTCCCTGGAATTGAGATATGGGCCAGGAATGGAGTCACAGGGCTTGGGACAGGGACATGGTGCTGGGAACAAGGATATAGGCTGGGAACAGAGATATGGCACTGAGGGACAGGAACATGGGCCTGCAGACACGGACATAGGTTGGGGGAGAGGGACTTGGGGCTGGGACAGAAACAATGGCAGGGGACAGTGATGCGGGTCTAGGGGATAGGAACACGGGCCTGGGCACAGAAATATATAATGGAGAGGGACATGAAGCTGTTGGCATGCCATGGAATTAGGGAAAGGAATGGGAGGCAATGAGGGCTACCCATAGAGCTGGAGGTAATGGGGCTACCTACCCCACAGGGCTGTGTAAGCGGGTCAGGTGGTTTTCTACCAGTGGCTACCACCTTCTTAATGCAAATTGTAATTGTAATCGCCTGCAGGGATGAGGGCATCTTGACTGGAAACGATCTCATCACACTTTCCCAAACTCCCCTGACATCATCCCCAGACTCCCCTGACATCACCATCCTCCTGGGGCACAATGGAGGCTGCAGGGAATGCTACTGCTCATGGGAATGCTCCTCTCTCATCCTGTGCTCCCCACGGGGCACCCTGGGAGCTGCAGCAGGAGCAGCCACCCCAGCCTGACTGCCCAGCAAACCTCCCCAGAGCACAGCCCCCCTCCAGGCATGGCTGGGGGTTCCATCACCAGGGCAAATCACAGCTCTGGGGCCAGTAGCCTCTGGCACAGGGATGTACAAGGACCATTGAGAGAGCTGGTCATGCTCTCCTTGGGAAATAGACAAGGGAGCTTTTCCCCCTTCCAGATACTCTCCAAAGCTCCAGGGTCCCATCAGAGCCCCGTGGGACTAACCTGAACTCTGTGTGGGTTCCCATGGGGGCCCAGGGCCAGGTGGTCCCTCATGGGAAGGCAGCAATGACCCTGTGGGAAGGAAGGAGCATAGAGCCAGGGTGAGAGTGGGTTCACTGAGGCCAGGCAGGGTTGAGGAAAGGCAGGCTGGGACTGGGGACTGGCACCCTCAACCTTCCAGGAGCTGCCGTTCAACTCCACAAGCCCCAGATATTTGAGACTGTCCCATGGCCCCACACACCCCACTGGAGTGTGGGGTGCCCCATGGCCACACAAGTGAGGCCACGGAAAACCAGGTGAGCCCTTGGCAGGACGCACAGGGGCTTTCACTGCTTTCAAGGGGAGCAGAGGGAAGGAAACAACGCCCGTCCTCCTGCCCGTGCCCCAGCGGGGCGCTGTCCTCATAATTCCCCAGTGCCGGCCCTGGTCCGGCCCTATCCCGCTGTTCCCTGTGCCGTCCTCTCCCAGTTTCACCACCTCTCCTGCCTGTCCCGGCCCGTTCCCATCCCGGTCCCACCACTTCCCCCGCCTGCTCCCGTTCCCATCCCAGTTCCACCGCTTCCCTTGCCCTTCGCGTTCCTATTCCCCTTCCCGTTGCCGTTCCCGTCCTGGTCCCACCCCTTCCCTCACCCGTTCCCGTTCCCGTCCCGTTCCCATCCCGTTCCAGTTCCCATCCTGTTCCCGTTCCCGTTCCCGTTCCCGTTCCCGTTCCCGTTCCCGTTCCCGTTCCCGTTCCCGTTCCCGTTCCCGTTCCCGTTCCGGTCCCTCTCCCCCTGCCGGCCGTGCGCTTTTACCCTCCGGCCGACAGGGGGCGGTAGCGCCCCGCGTGGCCGTGCCGCCGGCGGCGCTCTGTCCCGCGCTGTTCCCGGGCGCTGATTGGTGGCGGCGGCAGCAGCGCGACGGTGACGCCATTCTCGGTGGCCGCTCCGTCCCCGTGGGTAGCGGGAGCGCCGGCCCGGCCGCGTGCTGCCCCGTGCCCGGTGCCGCGCCCATGGAGTTCCCGGCCGCGCTCTTCCCCTCATACTTTACCGCCGGCCCGCCGCTGGAAGAGGGCGGCCCCGCGCTGGTCGCCGGCTGGGGAGAGCACGGGCAGGTGCTGGAGGCTGGCCCCGGCCGCCGCCAGGTGAGACCCTGCTGCGGGACTGGCCGAGGGAACGGGCAGGACGCTCAGGGGCCGCTCTGACTCTCCCCCTTCGCTCCCCACAGGCGCAGCCGGCGTTCGTGCCCCGCCGCGGCGTGACGGGCGAAAGGTGGGAAGCCGCCGAGGCTGCGGCCGTGCCGGTGCTGCTGCCCAGCGCGGGTGAGAGCCGCGGGAACGGGAGGAGCTCGGGGCCTGGGGGAAGCGTGCCTTCCGTCTCTATCGCTGCCGCTGCCCCGCGGTGCTGAGCGGCGTCCCTGTGCTCGTGTGATGCAGAGCGGCTCTGCCTTCTCCCCACAGGCTGCTGGATCCCCTCGCCTGCGCCTGAGGACATCCTGTACCGCAGCAGCCTGTGCAGGAAGCTCCAGGCAGGCAAGTCTGGAGCTACTCTGGACTTTGCCAAGCAGGTGGGATTTGAGGTGTTGCATCCTGGCATGGACCTGGAGGGCACTGTGGGACCTTTGCATGCACTGACCCTTTCCCTTCCCTCCCACACAGCTGGGTCATTTCTTTGTGGATCACCCAGAAGATGCTTTTGGTTCCCTGGGGCGTCTGCTGCACAAGAACTTCTACCTGGGGAATGCCAAGCTGAAGGTCATTGTCTGTTCAGGGATTAACAGTACTGTTCCCCACCCTTCCCCTTGCCAGGGGACTGCAACTCTCAAACTCTGCCCTACTCCTGTAGAGACCAGCCCGGAACAGCACCATCCGGATGACAGCCCTGGTGGAGGACATCGACCGCCTGGAGGCCCGACGGTGAGTGTCCCTCTGTCCCCTGCCCTGCAGAGGTCTGGGGGGCTCCTGCTCTGTCCCCCCATCTGATGCCATCCATGCCCTGCAGCGGCTGCCCCCGGCAGCACTTGGCCTCCCGCCTGCGCTGGTTCTCCCACCTCTGTCGTGACTGGCTATTCGAGGTGCCCCTGGGGCTGCTGGCAGACTGCCTGCACGAGGAGCTGGCGCAGCAGTGGTCCAGCCTGCTCTTTGATGACAGCCTCACTGGGGGGGCACTGGCCTGGTTGCCCTCTGAAGATGGGAAGACACCCGTGGGCCGCCTGGTGCACCCCGGAGGGCAGGCCATGAATCACCTCTGTATCCTTCCCCATGGGGTGTTCTTGGGGCGGGAAGTTGGGGTTGTGTTGCACTACCCTTATTCAGCACCTCAGATTTCCAGGATGTGGTGCTGGAGGAGCTGCCCCACGCCCGGGGCTCCCCAGCGCAGTTTGAACTCAGCGGGCGCATCCGGCAAGTGGCTGCAGCCCATGTGGATGGGCAAGGTGAGCCATGCCCAGGATCCACATCTTGAGGCAGACAGGATGGAGGGAGGAGGGGCAGCAGGGGCCCCCTGGGATGCTGCTGGTCACATGCCACCTCCTTCCCTATGACAGATTTTGTTGGGGTTCGCTCAGACTATCACTGTGGTGTTTGGAGGGTGCCAGGCAAGACAGGAGCAGCTCCCGCCCCGCTGCAGGTGATCCGCACTGATGTGCCTGCCTCCTGCCTCACTGTCAGGTAGGTGCTGGAGGAAGGGTTTGTGCGAGGAGGGAGCTCTGCTGGCGCAGCCCTGCTCTGTGTGGCGGGTTCTGTCGCCCCAGGGTGATGCTGTGCTCCTTGTCCTGCAGCCCTCACCTTCCCGGGGAGCTGTCTGTCTGCACCCAGAGCGGGACCGTCTACCTCTGGAGCGTTGAGACTGGGTGAGAGAGGGCACTCAGGGCTGTCTAGGGACTCCTTCAGACAGTGGAGTCCCAGGGAGTGGGAGGCCAAGTGACTGGGGCAGCCCTCCCCCATGCCAATACTACTGTGTCCCCCCAGGCTGCAGCAGCTGCGCCATGACCCCCAGACCATGTTTTTTCGGGACCATTCACCCTGGCGCTGGAGTGACTTCACTGCCCATCCACGGGTGCTCAGCTGTGCTGACCGCACGGGCCTGCAGTGCCTGGATGCCCGGGTGAGCTTGGGAGGGTGGGCATGGGGCTTGGGGCAAGCAGGTAAGAGGGTTCCACAGCCCAAAGTGCTGACTGTGCCCTGTTCCACTGCTGCAGGCCCCCAAGAGATGCCACTTTGACTTGTTCAAGGTGGGCGAGGAAGCTGGCTGCCAGCAGGGTGAGCGTGTGGTGCTGCCCATGTACCTGGGCAGGGCTCACCCCTCACAGTACCTTGTCACCACCCAGGTGAGTCCCACCACAGCTGGGAGCTGGGGAAGACATGCCTCACAGCTGTGTCTCCCAGTGCCTATGGGGCATGAGGATCTTCCATCCGAGGGGAGCTGCCGTGGTGTGTTGAGGTGTGTCCTGTCTGAGCCAAGACTTCTGTCCTAGTTCTCCATGTATGTGCTGGACGAGCGGTTGCCACTGGTGCCTGTTCTGAAGTGGGCACACATGATGAAGGCCCCTCCACTCTTTGCTCACCTGATGCCAGGGAAACCTGGGAGGAGCCACAAGGTGCTGCTTGGTGCATCCTGCACACAGGAGCTGCTGCTTCTGCAATACTGGGGTAAGAGATCAAGCTCCAGGGGTGCTGCAGAGCCCACATCCCAGCCTCTTTGCTGCTGCTCTGGCATCTGTGCTCACCAGACAGTTTTTGGGGTGTTTCCACAGGGGGCAGCCAGTCGGCCTGTCAGCTGTCGGGGACTCCACAGAAGCTGCACAGCATCGCAGAGTGCCTGCAGCACCTGCCCACCCAGCTCCCACACCGCCAACACCTGCTCCAGCAGCGCCTCTCAGCCCCTGCAGCAGGTGGGTGTCCCACAGTGCCCCAGCCTGCAGGTCTTCATGGAGGAGAAGGTGGAATGGAGTGGAAGTGTAGCCTTTGTCATGGCCTGGCTGGAGGGTGGGTGAAAAAGCAAGAGCAAAGCCCTGAACAATGCTGTGGAAGCAATTAATGACATAGAAAAGGATGTACATGGCAGGAACCAGCAGTGAGGGTGACCACTGAGGGGTGGAGGCAGTCCCCACTGCTGGCCAGGCCCCTGAAATATTCCTAGGACTGGAACCCTGGTGACAATGCCTTTCCTGTTCCTGCAGGGCTGGCTGCTACGCTGCAGGAGGATGGACCGCGCAAGTCCATGTTGATTTTCCAGCTCTCTGAGGCTGGGGATGTCTTCTGCCAGAGGCTGATCCACAAGGCATCACAGCCCCCTGCACCCCCATCGAGGGATGAGGCCACAACAGCCCCTGGCTCTTCCCCCCTCTTCGAGGCTCCAGCCAGCAGCCCACATGGCTTGGGCAGTGAGGGAGAAGAGGAGGAAGAGCAAACATTCTACTTGCCCAACCTGGAGGTGATTATCCACGAGGAGGAGGAGGATGTGGGCACACCAGCACCCCTGGAGGAAGCTGAACTACTGCAGGAGCCCTGTGCCAGCCCCCAGCCCTCACCAGCAGTGCCCAGCCCAGCTGCAGCCCTGCGGTATCGCCGCTGGCTGAGGGCCCTTTCCAGGGCCTGGAGGGAGCCTCCCCGGCACACCTGGCCCCCCAGCCTCAGCCAGAGGCGCCTCTTCACCTGCAGAGATCTGGAGGGGCCAGCAGGTCCCAGCAGCCTGCAGAAGCAGATGCGCCAGTGGCTGCGCCAAACCATGCAGGAAGGGGGCCGCATCCAGCGCTGGGAGCCTTTGGCCCTCCGGCCCCCTCCCCTGCCACAGACCCTGGAGCTGGCAGGGGGTCCAGACCCCCTGAGTAACCGCCTGACAGCAGCTTGGGCTGGGGACTGGGACCAGTGGTGGGAGGAGAGGACGAGCTTCAGTATGGTGCAGAGACAGCGGGCGCTGCGGGAGCGGCGGCGGCGGCAGAAGCGAGCTCAGGGCCACCGCAGCCTTTCGGCCAGCTTCACCTCCTCCCTCACCTACCAGTCTGAGCTGTCCGAGCTGAGTGATGTGGGCCCCTCGCTGCTCTCCCCCAGCCGCCCCCCCAGTCTCTCCCAGGAGGGCTCACCACCAGCAGGCAGCCCCCCAGTTCGCAGCCACCCACCCTCACCAGCGCCCGATGAAGCCCTGCTGTCTTCACAGAGCCTGCGCTGCCGCGGCATCCCCAAGGAGCGGCGGAAAACGTTGCGGGACTACTTGTCCGTGTGGGCCGAGGGGCCCCCCGAGCCCCCAGAGCTCCCTGGCAGCCAGGCCAGCCAGCTGTGCTTCCCTTCTTCACAGAGCCAGCTGTCCTCCGCCTCACAGCCCCGCCGCAAGCGCCCACGAATGGGCTTCTGAGTGCAAATAAACCTGCTTGGCACAGCCTTCCTCCCGGGGTCCTCCATTGTTTGATCAAGGCACACACCCTTAGGGGCTGGGGAGGTCGGGGCGGGACGCCCGGGGTTGCGACTCCCCTCGGGGCGGGAGTGACCATCTTCCGCGGTCGGAGGGTCCCCGCCGGCGTGTTCCAACGCGAAGGTTGCCCGCATGGCCGGCGTGGTGGCGCTTTAAGGGGGCGGGAGCAGTGCCGGGGGCGGGAGCGGCGGCCATGGCGGCGGTGCTGGCGCGGGGGCTGGTGCGGGGCGCGCTGCGCCCGGCGCAGGTGGGCGCGGGGATGGGGGAATCCCGGGGTAAGGGGGGCACACCGGGGTCTGCGGGGTAACAGGGGCACGGGAGCGGGTCCGCACCATGCTCGCCATTGCTTACACCTTCGGGCAAAGTCCGCGGCGGGCATGAGCGCCGGTCCGTGCACGCCTAGGCCGCGGCCCGGGGCCTCGGAGCACCCGTGGGTGTCCACCCCCAGCCCAGCCTGCGCCCCCTTGGGCACACCCGCACCCCCAGGGCACAGATCTCTGTCAGGCCCGTAGACAGCCCCTTGTTAGCCTAGTGAGCACAGCCCACTGTCCAGGCTGTGGACAGTCCCCTGTCACCCCGTCAGCACAGCCCGCGACCAGCCCCCTGGGCATCTGCCCCTCTTACCCCTATCACTGTTACCCCCGTGTGCACCTCCCTGTTGCCCCATGTGATACCCCCTGCCAGAGCCAAGCACCACTCCCGTGTGCACCCCACCATCACCCCTGTATGCAGCCCCCCAGGACCCCTGTATGAATCCCACCACTTTCCACATGCATCCCCTATCACATCCACCATCACCTCATGCATTAGTCCGATCACCCCCACATGCTTCCCTTGCCATTATTCCAGCGTGCACTGCACATCAGCCTCCTGTGCATCCCCCCACATGTCCCCTGCCACCCCCGCTTGCATCCCACCATTACCCCCATGTGCTCCCCTCCGTCACCCACCCCCAGGGCTGTGTCCTTGTCCTTGTCCTTGTCCCTGCGGGCACAGGCTGTAAGCTAGGTATGCCCCGCAGCCCCAGCAGTGCTTGTCGGCGCCCAGCAGGCGGGACGGGGAGGTGGGCAAGGCTCAGCAGGCAGCAGCGGCTGGCGAGGAGGCAGGAGGGCAGCCCACCATCTTCAGCAAGATCATCGACCGCACCATCCCTGCCACCATTCTCTATGAGGATGACAAGGTAGCTGGGACAGCAGGAGCTGTGTCCCCACCAGGGCAGGGGGGCAGAGCCCACGGGTGTGGGGCTTACCCTGCTCCCCCTGGTAGTGCCTCGTCTTCCGTGATGTGGCCCCACAAGCCCCCGTGCACTTCCTGGTGATCCCCAAGCGTCCCATCCCCCGGATCAGCCGCGTGGGTCCCCAGGACACTGAGGTGAGTGTGGAGAGGGCTCTGGGACATTGATGGTGGGGGTCATACAGTGCTGACCCTGCCACTCTCCCCCCCTTCAGCTGCTGGGGCACCTGATGGTGGTGGCGGCGCGCACGGCACAGGCAGAGGGGCTGGCTGATGGCTACCGCCTTGGTGAGTTAGTATCCCCTACTGTGCTGTGGGGCAAGACCCTCACTGGTGCTCCTGGGGGGCTGGGGACAAAGGAGGTGGCCTGATCCTTGTACCTCTCCTGACAGTAATCAACGATGGGAAACACGGTGCACAGTCTGTCTACCACCTGCACCTCCATGTGTTGGGGGGGCGGCAGATGGGCTGGCCCCCTGGCTAATGCCCACTACCCACTTGCTCTCCAATAAAACATTTCCTTGATGGTAACTTCAGTGGCTCTGCGTTGGGGTGGCTTTATTGGGGGTGGAGGTGGCTGGCCTGAGCAGGGCAGGGCTGGCCTCCATTGTTACAGCAGTAGAGCTGGTACTCTGCTTTTTGCAGAGGGGCTGGGCTCCCCACGTACCAGCCCCACAGTTGAAGCAGAAGGGTTTTGTGAGGCTGCTCACAGGCAAAAGACTCATTTTGGTGCTGGGCTGGGAGAGCAGGCTGGGTGCCACAAGGTTGTCCCCAAGGTGGAGAACATCCTAGGGGTGTCAGTAGTGCGCCACGTCCAGGGCTGCCCAGCCAGCCCCACTGCCACCACGCAGCCCCAGCATCCCCGAATGCCCCTGCTCTGCCGCAGGCTGCCCCCCTGCCAGCCCCCCCCGTGTTGCCCCCAGAGCCCTGCACTGAACACTGATGTTTCCCTGCTTTTCAAAACCAGTTAATTGCACTAGATTGATCTGAATGCCCTCTGGAGCAGGCTTGTTGACTGCATGTTTGTTTCTTGTCCACCCCAGACTGGCCTCTCTGGGAGCTCCCAGGAGGATCATAACCCTGAGCAGAGCACAGGGCAGGACACGCTGTGTGGTGGGTGGACCAGCTGCCCCCTCTGTGTACACATACCCGTGTACTCCCCCACTGTACTGCTTGCGTGTGCACTGCCATGCAAACCCCAAATGCGCTGCTCACCCCAGACCCCCCAGCTACCCACCTCCGAGGGAAACTCACTGCACTGCTCACCCCAGACCCCCCCCCAATAGCACACCGAGGAAAACACAATGTACCCTTCGCTGCAGACCCCACAACCGTGAATCACCGATGGAGACTGCACACTCCAGAGCCCCCTGCACACAAAGCCCCGCCGCTCCGAGCACGCACGGCGTTGTTTACAGGCCTTGACCGGGGCTGGGCCCGCACGTGTCGGCGCCGGCCCCGTGAGGGGAGCACACGCGGGGCTCGGCGCATGCGGCCGCCGCTCCCTGCCGCGTGCCTCCCGCGCCCGCTGCTCCGTGGCCGCCTGCCGGGGCTATATTTAGTGGCAGGGGCCGGTGCTGGCGCAGTGCACGGCCCACCTGGCACCGCCTTCGGGACCGCCTGGGCCCCCGCCAGCCGGCGCGCAGGGGACCGCAGCCCGCCGGGGAGAATGGCGGCTCTGTTCTTCCCCCGGCTCGGTGGCGCTGGCGGCGGGGCGCCCCCGGGAGCTGTGTGGGGCTGTGGCAGAGCCCAGTCACTTCGCACACATACACACCCAGTATAGTATGGGGAATGTTTTCGGGGTGTAAATGAGCCTTAAAATTGTTGATACTGCTGCTTCCTGCCTCTAAGGCTCTGCGCGGGCTGGGGCCGCTCTTGAACTGAGGGCAGCCCCGAGTTCAGCCTTTGGGATATGTACCCCAGAGAGGGTTGGGTGTCCCTGGCGAGATGGGGACACTAAAGAGGGGCCAGGGATCCCCAGGACCTCATCCTCCAGGGCTCACCCAGAGCAGTCCCACAGGGAGTGCTGTACTGGGCACAGGGCACGGGCTGGCACGCGAGGTCAGGGCCAGTCGCCTGCCGTCGTGTTTCTTCCTGTGCCAGGTTTATTTTGTCAGTCCCCGAGCAGTGGCAGGGCAGGACAGTGGGCACAGCCCCATGGGGCCGAGGCGGGGGGGGGGGACGGGGCCCAACGGCTGTTTTGGTTCCTCAGCCGGAGAGGATCACAAATGACGCAAGTTCCCAAAAGAGCCGGGCGGGGGGGCTGCGAGGGATGTGTCAGCCGGCGGCGAGAGGCAGCCAGATGTGCTACAGCAGCTCCAGGACTGCTGCCCCGAGCTGATGCTACCAGAGCACAGCCCCACAGTGATGCCCCATAGACCACGCCAGGGTGGTTTGCCCCCCAGTGGGTACGCATACCTGGAGTGGCATCGCCACGCTCCCTGTCCCACGGTGTACTTTGGTGCTGTTGGTGTCCCTTCAGTATCCCTCAGGCACGCACCCGTGCTGCCTAGCCACGGGTGAGCCCAGGGGTGTTTGGTGAGGAATCTGAGGATGCTCCTAGGAAGACCACGAAGGAATGCAAGCTGGGACAGGATCCCCAAGCTGCCACCCCTTCAGCGTGAGCTGGCATAGGGGTGCACCTCAGGGACCACCACAGGGCCCGCGGGGTCACAACCAGCAGCATGGAACCCAGAACCCTCACAGTGAGCTGCCAGCCCTGGGGGCAGCCTGGCACCAACCTCTCACCAGGGGAAGCAGGGCTTACGTGGCCCCAGCATGAGGAAGCCATGAGATGAGCTTGGGACATGTCTCCCATTTCTCCCTCCTCCCTGCAGCTGTGCAGCAGATGGGCTTGGAGGAGCCCCTGCTTGGCACGGGGCCGAGGGCCCGCAGGGAGGAGCGGTCCCCAGCGGGGGCCCCCCCGGCCCGCCGAGGCCAGAAGGACCGAGCACATCCCCAGCCAGGAAAAACAGAGGCCCCAGCGCGGAGCGCACGGTGCCCCGTCGGCACACACCGCAAAGCGCTGGAATAACAGCCCTCGCTCCCGAGCTCGCCACCCGCTATCAAAGGGCCCTTCTTCTGCTCGGCCTCTACGGGGATGGGGCCGGGGGCCCATCGAGGGCTGGTGGTGAGAGGAGGCTGCTGCTCCAAGCCGGCGGGCACGGGCTGCACCCAGCCAGGCGCCGGGCACATCCCGCCCCATCACCCTAGGGCAGCTGGGAGTCCCTGGGGCAAGTGGGCATATTCCACTGCCAGGCCCAAGCAGTGTGGCGGTCACTTGGATCAAGCCGTGGGGAGCAGTGTGTCCTCAAGAGCCCTGGGCACATCCCTCCTGCTGCTTCAGTGGGGCTGTGCTGGCTCTGCCCAGGTACTGAGCACTCCCGAGAGACCCCGCGACTAGCTTTGCCCCAAGTGCACCAGCACAAGATGGTACATGGACCCCAGAAGTGGGGACAGCCTTGATCCTGTAGCGCAGCATGGACACCTCTGTGTCCCTGCAGCCCTGCGCCCCCATCCCTGATACTCCCATCCCTCCGCACTTCCGTGCCCTGTACCCCCGTCCCTCCGTGTCCCTGCTCCCCTGCCCCACACAGCCCCGTCCCCCACGTCCCTGCACCCCGTGCCCCACACGGCCCCGTCCCCCGTACACCACACAGCTCCCTGGCCCACACAGCCCCGTCCCCCCTCACCGCCCGCTCATGCTGACCACGCCCCGCCCCGCCCACTCCTTCGAGACCACGCCCATGGTCCGTTTAACTAGTCCTCTTGTCCCACCCAGTTTGAGACATGGCCACGCCCCCTCCCTGTTTTCTCCGCCAATGGGAGGCGCTCATGCGCGCGGCTCCACCCCCTCCGGGCGCGGGGCCGCCGTGCACCGTCTCCATGGCGAGAGGCGCGTCCCGCCGCGCGCACGCGCAATGGAGGGGAGAGGCGGCTGCAGGCGGCGAGAGCCCCTGGGGTAACCCCGGGGGAGAGCCGGGGCAGGGCCTGTGGAGCGCTGGGGGCCAGGGCGGAGTGACATGATGGTGGCCCCGGTCTGTGGAGAGGTCGCCAGCAGGAGGGGTCTGAGCCCAGGCAGGGGGGTGGGAAGCGTGTTGCTGATGGAGGTCAAGGGGACAGAAGGGAGTTACGGAGGGGAGACCCCTCGAAATGACATGCCCAGCAGCAGGCTCTGCTTCTGTCGCCCAAAAGGAGAGGAATCCATTGCTCCAGTGTGGGGGTGACACTGCAGAGGACCCGGGGTCAGGACGCGGCCTGTGCTGGTAGGGGCTGGGGACGCGGTTGGCAATGGCGGATGGGCCGCGCTGCCTTTCTTCAGGGTCTGTTCCCATCTGCAGGGGCGCTCTGAGCAGCCATGTGGGTCCCAGAGGCCATGAGGAGAGGCCACCGCTCAGGGTCCAGGGTGAGGAGCCCCTACCTGAGGAGAGGCTCCCGTACAGCGGGGAGATGCTTGCAACCACCACCAAGAGGCTCCGGGAGATGTCAGAGATAGCCGAGCCGCCCTGGGAGATGTCAGAGATAGCCGAGCCGCCCCAGGAGATAGCAGACACAGATGAGCTGCCCACTGTGCCAGTCGTGCCCAGCAAGGTGCCATCCCGAGAGATTAGGAGGAATCCCTCTGAGATCAAGCTGCCTCCCTGGCTTGGAAAGTGGGGGACTGGCTCCGAGGAGAAGTCCCCCGCCACACTGCCAGCGCTGCCGCCCACCCCATCCACGCCAGCAGAGAAGCCCAGCCAGGCGGTGCCCCAGCGGAGCCGTGTGACCCATGACTGGCAGAAGGAGGTAACTCCATAAGGGAAAATGCCCCATCGTGTCCCACATGCTGATCTTGTGAAGCTTCCTGCTCCTGCACAGACACATCTCTTTAAATAGCCACCCAGATGACCTTGAGTCCAGCAGGATAGAAAAGGGATGAAACTCGATAGCACAAAAGGCACAGGCAGCACGTGGGGAGTAACAGTAAGGCAGGAGGGGAGCTGGGATCTCACTGCTGGGAAGCAGGAGCTGTGTGTCATGGCTCATCACAGTGATGTGGGGATGCCTGCTTGGGCAAGACAAGCTGGGGGACACCTGATAGACCAAACTGTGCCACAGCCTGGGGACTCCATGGGTTTTTCAAGTGCCGTAAGAGCGCTTGCCCAGGGGCAGTCTGGGCACCCAGGTGCTTGGGACTGCCATACAAAGCTGGCTGTCCTCCACCAGGCAGCACAGGTCAGCCCTGCCCAAGCTGTGTCCCTGCTCCAGCTTTCCCAGGCTTCTAGCCAGAAAGATGATAACACCTCTTTACAGCTTATGCCTCTAGGGCTATCAAAAGCATAAAAGCCAGGAGTGGGTATGGGGAAATGCAGCATGGGCTCCTGCCTCCTTCCACAGCCCCCACTGACCGTCCCTAGGTAGTCGTGGATCCCCTGGACTCTCGGCCAAGGAAGGATTTGGGCAGTGAGGACTTACAGCGTGGCTACGATGGACTGCCAATCCACCAATTTCTCTCCTCAGTCACTGACAGCTCCCCCCCGAAGGACTGCCCACCCCTCAGGGCCGTGCTGCTGGGGCAAGGTGAGGCTGGTCCCCACAAGCCACGTGCACCCTGAAAAGGCGGCAGGGGAATCTTAGCTGGGAGGCTGATGGCACCTTCCCCTCTGCAGGGCAGCGGAAGGCCACATTGGCATCCATGCTCTACGAGAAATACAGGCAAGCCTGCACTCCCACATGAGACCCACCCTTGGGGCTGTGCTCCAGAGGAGGGGACCTGGGGAGGTGGGGATCCCAGAGCTGAGAGGTGTGGGGTCTGCTCTGACTGCAGCAAGGAGACGGAGGAGGAGATCCGACCCCGCCTGAAGCGCATGGAATCTATCTCCACGACGCACGACGACTACCGTGCCATGGGCTTCCAGTCCACGCCCCAGCCCATCACCCAGGTACAGGCAGTAGATATCCCCCCCAGCAGCTTGCAGCAGCCTCCAGGGAGGCGGCAAGGCTCTTGTCTTGCTGAGCATGCCATCCCCTCTGGCTTACATTTTGCTTCCGCTGCAGCGTCACGATTACTTAACAGAGCAGCCAAGCAGCTTCTGGATGGAGCAAGCCCGTGGACGGCCGGTAAGGCCCCCACCACCCTGTCCTGCCAGTACCCTGGGACTCTCAGCTGCTGACAGAGATCTCTCCAATTCTCTCCTCTCCAGGGTGTCACTGCTCTCTTCAGCACAAACATTCCCTTCAAGAGGAATGCAGACTTCTCCACTCCCATTACCATGTACTTAGGGCATCCCGAGCCCTTCAACCTCTATGACCCCTATGACCCCCCGAGCAGACAGCTCCAGCCCCACAAGTAATAAAAGACAAGGGGACACAGGTAGTCCCAGCACCCTTGCCTACTCCAAGGCTGTTTCAAGTTGGATGTTTGGAGGGGGAGCACTCTGTCCCTGGGATTCTCAAATCCCCTGAGAGCATGAAGCAAAATGGAAAACCTTTCAGCCCTGTTGCAAGTCACTGTTGACCAAAAACACCCTGTGGTCCCAAGATTTCCTCCTTAGGCATGAAGGCAGAGCCCCTGGCACAGCCCCATCCCCTGGGACACGTCCCCTCCCGGCGCAGGCAGGCAGTGGGTGACAGGCAGCCGTTGTTCCAGTCCCCAGGCACAGGTGTGTTCCAGTAAGAGGCGGCAGCGGGGCGGCCAGAGCATGAGCTCAGAGGAACGCACTGCAGCCCTCACGCCAAAGCAAACCCACGGCAGCCCTGCCTTCCCAGCACCGCCCAAGCCCTCAACAGCCGCTCTGCGACCGCCCAGCACTGGCTCCCCATGCCCACACTCCTGCCCTGCACCGCAGACAGACCCCCAGGATACAATCTCTTGGGATGTTTCAGGCAGCTGTCGCCAGCCCAGGCTGAGTTCCATATTGGCATTCGCCCGGCCTCCCTCCCCACTCGGCATGCATGAAGTAGAGGCCACAGGACAGATTGATCTGGGGAAGTTTGTATTTCAACAAAATAGTTGCAGCAAGTCCTATATTTACACCTGGAGGAGGGATGGGTATTTACATGACCTGGTGGGGTTATATACAGGGGAAAGGGAGACTGGGGAGGGGGGGAGCTGCGGCATTGAAGCCTGACCTGGCCAAGGAGTCAGTCTTGGCAGGAATCCCCATTTCCCCCCACCCCAGGGAGGGGTTGACATAGGCACAACTTCTGCTGGGGGCAAGGTACTGAAAAGAGACGGCAAAGTGCCCTGCGGGGCAGCCAGGCCCCGGAGAAGCTCAGAGCCAGCTGAGCCACAGGAGAGAGGGCAGGGGTGGCAGACCTCAGAGTGGGGGGGAATACAAGGTCTCTTGGGCTGGATGGGGGCTGGTTACCTCACTCCAGCAGAGGCAGTGGGGAAGGTGGGCTTTGCTGGTGCTGATGGAGGGGAGCAGACGGTGCTGTGGCCGCTGCCCCACCTTGCCCCGGCCCTGCTGAAGCAGGGGGGCTGCAGAGTCAGGTGGATGCAGTGTCAGGTGGATGGGGGGGTGCCGGTGCATCCTGGGGCACCGGAAAGCACTGGTGGCCCCATTGAGCTGGGGGCTCTGCCACAGCCACTGGGCTCAAATGACTTAAGGGTCTTTCCTCTCACCCAGCAGCCAGTATGTCCGCATCTTTCCCTTGCCCTGGAGGCAGAGGTGAGCAAGTTAGACCCTGCCTGCCCCTGGAGCTGCTCCTTGGGTGTCATCCCCAGCACTGAGAGCAACAAGGGATCCCAGCCCCAACCCACCTCCCCATCACATTTCCCTATGGTTGGAAGGGCTGGCACCCCAACGGCATCGCTGAGCCCTCACCTTCATTTCTACATCGCCACGTAGCTCCAGCTCAAAGCAGCCGAACTCATCCAGGACTTCTTTGGTGGCAGATGAGACATGGATCTTCAGGGCTGAGTAGCACAGAGGAGCAAGAGAGACATGGCTGGGTGCCACAGGAACAGGACACACCCCGTGGCTCTGGATTCAGCTGCCCTAGCTTACCCTGGCCGTTGGATTCCATGCGGGATGCGGTGTTCACCGTGTCCCCGAAGAGGCAGTACCGTGGCATCTTGAGGCCCACCACCCCAGCACAGACG
This sequence comes from Melospiza melodia melodia, assembly GCF_035770615.1. Lineage (NCBI taxonomy): Eukaryota > Metazoa > Chordata > Aves > Passeriformes > Passerellidae > Melospiza > Melospiza melodia. The sequence goes on from NC_086226.1 coordinate 9,549,207, forward strand.
GGACCTGCAGGCACAGAGGCACTCGGGGATGTTGCAGGGCGGGCAGGCGGGTGGGCAGGCACCCCCCAGCTGGCCGGCACGGGGGCTCACCGGTGTGTATGCCGATGCGCAGGTGGAGCTGGTCGTTGGGACGGTGACGGATCTTGAAGGTTTTGACAGCCTCGAGCAGGGCCAGGGCCATACGGACAATCTCACGGGCATGCAGCTTCCCATTGCGCACCGGCAGCCCCGAGACCACCATGTAGGCATCCCCGATGGTCTCCACCTGTGGGGGCAGGGGGGGCAGGGCTCTTTGCTGCCTGCCTCACTCTGGGCGGCTGTGCTTGCTCACCACACCACTCACCTTGTAGACGTCAAAGTTGTCGATAATGGCATCAAAGCAAGTGTAGAGATCATTCAGCAGCATCACGACCTGTATGGAACAAGGGTGTGTGTGCATTTGGGAGAGGACATGTCCCCCCAGCCCCAGGGATGGCACTGCCAGGGTGTGAGACTTCCACCAGCCCCACAGAGGTGCTGCTCCCCAAGTCCTGCTCTCACCTGCATGGGAGTGCTCTCTGCCGAGAGGGCGGTGAAGCCCACGATGTCACTGAAGTAGATGGTGACACTGTCGAAAGCCTCAGCCCGCACTGTCTCTCCACGCTTCAGCTGCTCTGCCACAGAACTGGCAAGGATAGTGGTGAGCTCCACCCCAAACCCACTGTTCCCCCTGTAACCCTTGTCCCACACCATCATGGAGAGCTGGCAAGGACTCCCTACTTGCACAGCAGCAGGGGCATGCTGAACCCACACCAACCCTCAGACCCACACACCCCCTTGTGTCCCCCTCTCACTGGGGCAGAATCTGGTAGAGGAGGTTCTCTGCCTTGCGCTTCTCCTCCAGGTAGGCCTGTGTCCTCTCTTCCACCAGCTTCTCCAGGTTGTTGGCATACTGTTCCATACGCGACAGCAGGTTGTCCAGGATGCTGGTGCTTCCCTCCCTGGTGAGGTGCAGTCACTTGGCACTGCAGGAAGATGTACCCCCCCCAACCACCACCCCCATGGCTGTGCCCACTTCCACCCAGGGCCACCGCCCCCACGTGCCAACCACCCACTTGTTGAATCTACGGATGAAGATCTTGATCTGACTGAAGTCAGGGCGCTCGGCCGGCTCCTGCGCCCAGCAGCGTTCCATCAGCACTGCCAGCTCCTCGCTGTGCACCCCGATGTCGATGGAGGGCCGGAAGAAGGGCTTCTGGCTGTTACGCACCTTCTGCACGATCTCTGCCGGGGCATGGCCAACAGTGAGCACCAGGCTTCCATGGTGGGGCAGAAGCTCCACACACGTGCTCTCAATCCTCACCTTTAGGGCTCAGGTCCATGCCCTCGATGTAGAAGGGGCCGTTGCGCAAAGCAACCTCCTGCACGATGATGCCGAAGCTGTAGACATCAGCTTTCTGCATGCCTGGGGTGGGCAGGTGTCCCTTCTGCAGCAGCTCTGGGGCTGTCCACAGCTTCTCTAGTGGGACAAAGCAATGGAGCAGTGAGACAGGGCCACCGCATCCTCCTGGTCCTCCCAGGCAGGCACTCACTGGCATAGAGTGCATGTGTGTCCTCATTGTCGCTGGGCGAGCGGAAGCTGGCCAGGCCGTAGTCAGTGATCTTCAGCACGAAGCGGCTGTCCACCACGCAGTTGGATGACTTGAGGCTGCCGTGATGGCCAATGATGCTGTTGTGCAGGAAGGCCATTCCCTGGGACAGATGGACACAGTGAAGCTCATATCCCTCAGGCACCTCTCCCCATCCCCTCACACGCCTCAGCTGGATACCTTGACAATGTCATTGATGAGGGAGTAGCGGAACATCCAGTCCAGGTTGATGCTCTCGTTCTCCAGGACATCCTGCGGTAGCACATTGAGTGGGCCCCACCAGGCACCCAGGTCATGGTGATGGCAGCCTCACCAAGTGCCCAGCTCGGGGGTCTGCAGCACCCACCCCCTCCCCTCCACTGGCCTCTGACACCTGCTTGGACAGCTCAGCTGTGAGCATTATTGGGAGGGCTCAGGTGGCCACCAGCATCCACAGCCCCGTCCACAACACGCAGCCTAGCTGGGTCACTAGAAATTAAATGTCTCAGTGTCACCTGCAGTGTCCCCAAGCCCCACTACCTGCAAGCTGCCCCGTGGGCAGTACTCAGTGATGATGCAGATGTTGGGGGGGTCGATGCACGCCCCGATGAAGCGGGTCAGGTGGTTGAACTGGATGTCTCGCATCTGCAGGTGGAAGTGGACCCAAGATAGTCCTGAGCTGTTCTTCCTGCTGCCCTCCCACATGCCCAGGACCAATCCTTGCACTCCCAAGAAGGTTGCCTGCCCTAGCCCAGACCCCAAACCTACATGCTTTAGCTCGAAGAGCACCTGCCGCGTCAGCTCGATGCGCTTCTTGTTGATGTGCTTAATGGCCACAACATTGCCCTGGGGTGTTTGGGAAGGGGAAAAGGTCAATGTCCACTGGATGAATTTGCAAAGGGGAGGAAAGCACCAGCACCCTGCGGGATGGGGGTGTAGCCAGGTGGGAGCACAGCAGAGCTGGGGCATTTCAGGTTGAGGGCTCAGCTCCCTGCCTGCTGCACTGACCTTGAAGTGGCCGGTGTTGGCGAAGATCTGGTACTTGCCATGGGTGGTCATCAGGGAGCCATAGCTGGAGCCACGCTGTGGGAAGGAGGGGATTAGGGAGAGGAACCCTGGGAGGTAGGGATGACCTGCACCAATGGAGCAGGGCAAGGACATTCAAGGTGTGCAGGGGACGGTGCAGGATGGGCTCTAAGGGTAAGGACAAGCTCTGCATGCTCTGTAGGAAAGGAGAAGGCTCCAGGATGAGGCACTGCACAGAATGTAGTACATGGACAAGGTATGTCTGTAGGGGATGGAGGGCAACACAGGGACTTGATGAAGTTTGGTGCTACGCAGAGAACTCAGGGCTGTGTAGAGGATGGATCTACTGTGGCTCTGCAGGAAATGGAAAGTCATGGCAGGGATGGATGGAATAAGTCTCTATAGGGAATGGAGAGCTATATAAGGATGACAAGGCAGCACAGGGGCAGGGTGGTGCCTCAGGGATGGCTCCTCTCACCAGGGACAAGGTGAGCCGGCTGCCTGCTGCCTTGTGGTACCGCTCAGGACTTCCAAATTGCAGCTCATCCCAGCGGATCCTCCAGAGCATGCTGGCAAGCTCCTTCTCCAGCATCAGCTTCCTGGGGGGACACATAGGGGTCAGGCCTCCATCCCCTCTGCCCTGCCTGCCTACCCACCCGCCCATCAGACAGAAGTTCCCCCAGTGCTGACCTGAAGATGAGGAAGCTGGAGATGCCAAACATGACAAAGGTGAGGCCAGTGCCCAAAGCCACGATGGCCAGCATAGAGAGGGGGGCTGCAGGCAGGAGAGGATATGTCAGGGTGGCCCAGCTGACAGCCAGACTGACATGCACGCATATGGAAGCTTGCTGGGGTCCAAGGGATGAGGGGACCCAGGACACCCACTTTTATCACAGGAGGGGTCATCCACATCAAAGACACAGGGAGGATTGTCCAAGGGGGGAGCCCCCTTCACCCAGGGGATGGGTCGTCCCAGCCAGTGGATTTGCTTCTCCACACCCGAGTAGTGTCCCACCACCTAAGGCAGGCAGAGAGAGATGAGGCCATCCCACACCCCACCATCCCATCTCCCAACCCCAGCCAGGGGGAACCTCTCCCCACCTCATACTGCCCGGTCTTGGGGTCACTCATGGCCCATAGGTTGAAGTCAGTGTCTCGGTCATTGTTGCTGTCCATGCTCACAAGCCCTGTGACGCCTGCAGGAAAATTAAGATGCAGGTGGGATGGGGACTGAGTTCCACCACCCCCACGGCACCCCCAGCCCCGCTGTTCCCATCCCAGTGTTACCCTGGAACTTGCGGTCCCGCATCTTCTCGATGATGTGGGTGGCATTTTTCTTGGAGCCGCCCTCACGCAGAGTCTCATTCAGCACCATGGCGTACAGCAGCATCCCATCATAGAAACACCCCGCCACCAGGTTCATCTGCCGGGGGAATCTGAGCACGCCCACAGCCACACACGCAGGAGCATCCCAGAATCTTCACAGCAGCACCATGCACCCACCCACCACCCCACCACCACTCTGGGGCCAACATGCCCCCTGCAGGGGTGGCAGTGCCTGTGGCTGTTCCCTCCAGGGATGATCCCTCTCGCACTGTCTGTGGCTGTGTCCCACCCTCTGCATCCTGGTGAAGTGTGAAGGGACCCCACCACCCCAGCACACAGGGGAACTCACTCACCAGGGAGTAGTTGAGCTGCACCCCAAATTTCTGCTTAGCTCGCAGGATGAGCTGGGTTTGGAATTGCTGGTACTCAGGGTTTTGGGGCTCATAGTAGGTGATCACCAGCACCATCTGCAACCAAGCACATCACCCTGGTTCACACTCTGGGGCCAGGCTGGAGAGGTTTCTGTCCCCAGGCAGGTGGGCACAGCTCACCTGGAAAGCCTCACGCAGTCCTGAGTCCTGGCCAGGGCTGTCCTGCCAGGGCTTGAAGGGGTCACGGGCAGAGTCACCCCGCAGGCTCTCCCCGAAGACATCCAGGTAGAAGAAGACGTAGTCGCCATTGGTGAGGTTCTCCTGTTGCGCCAGCTGCATGATCTGCCGCAGCATCTCTGGCGGCCCACAGAGATATACCACTGCCACAGAGAGGCAGGGGCTTCAGCGGGGCTGGGACACCCAGGCACACAGCCAGGGAAGGGGCAGGTGGGGCAGAACAGCCCCGGAGCACTGGGAGGCAGTGATAGAGCAGGCAGATGGGGCAGGGCTTGGCTCACTGCCTCCCTGCGACCCATGGCCAGACCCACAGCCCCTTCTGGCACTCACCCACTCCTGCCCCGTCAATCACCTCACACTGAAGTGGGACAGGAGAACAGGGAAAAACTTGCTGGAAATCATGAGGTGGATGCCCCAGGCACAGACCCCACACACCCTGATCCAGCAAAAGCCAGCCCGAGGATGTCTCCCCCCTGCACCAGTTTCCGTGCTGCTCCATGCCAGCCCTAGCCACGGAATCAGGGGGGCTGGGAGAGGCACTGGAGCCGTGCGCCTGAGGCCCCTGGGGAACCCGGGCTGTGGAATGGGACAAACCCATGTTTGGGTTCGTGGCCGGCTGTCTGTGCGGCAGGAATGCGCAGGTTCCCAGATTCCAGCACCTTCGGCGGCAGCTAATTGGAAACAGAGCATCTCGCCGGTGTGACCCACACGGCAAGGGGGTGCCCGGGCCCCGTCAGGACGTCCCACCTGCCCCCACCCTCTGCTGGGGGCTCGGCCAGCCCCCATGGGATGCCCACCCAAGGGCTGTGTGGGGCCGGCACGCCGCTGGCACAGGGCATCACAGGCTGCGGGGACGGGCGCCTGAAAGCGTCCGAACCCCCCGAGCAGGGGCCCTCCGTGCCCTTGCTGAGGATCCTGACACTGCCTCCTCCCTCCCCCCGGAAAACCAGGGCCCCCGCTCCAGCCAGTCTGGCTGGGAACCCGGGATTGAGCAACGGAGGAGGCGGCGGCAGCGGGTGCTGGAGGAATGTCACGCTTGGGCGCTGGCCCCGACACACAGCTCCTCTGCATGGGGCCCAGCGCCCCGGCTGGACCCGGGGAGAGGCGGCGATGGAAGCGAGGAAGGGCCGCACACCGGGAAGGAGTCTCTGCTGCTGGAAGGCACCCAGCCACGCAGGAACCCAGCCGTGGGGGCAGCAGGGCTGGCAGCATCACCCACGGGGGCAGTGAGGAATCCCCCAGGTGGGAGAAGAGGCCCAGCACAGCCACCTTGGGCACAGGGAATCCACAGCAATGTGGGGAGCTGCTTCTGGGCACCGGGGAGGGAGAAATCGCAGCACTGTGGGCTATGTGTGAGCAACAGCCTGCTTCAGGGTCTGAAATGGTTCCCTCTGAATGCTGCAATACTTCAAATAAACACTCTTGGCTTCTCCACTTTGCTAGTCCTGCATCAAGAAATGTCCCCAGATTTCTCATCCAGGGCGGGCAGCTCAGCACCTCCCCAACACGCAGAGCCTGAGGGTTCCCCCTAAGGACATAGACGGGACCCTCCCCACCCCACTGCAGGCACCAAGAAAAGGGAGCCACAGGGGCAAGGGAGCCTCAACAGCTGGTAGCAGATGGTGGGACACCGCAGGCAGCCAGCCCCTGCGGCGGCAGCAAAAGCCTGCCTGGTCAAAGGCCACCAAGCAAGGGGATGGACGGCGCCTAGATGGCTCCCTGGGGACAGGCTGCATGAGCTGTGCAGAAGGAAGGGTCAATGCTTGGGGCTCTCCCTAGGCAGGCAGCTGCCTCCAGCTGGCAGCTTTCTGCACAGCCAGCAGCGCCTTAGGGGGCTCAGGCACCCCCAGGGGCCAGAAAATGGCCAAAGGCAGCCTCAGCATCACCCAGGACAAGGGGAATGAAGTTCTGCAAGGCTGGAGTGCATCCAGACCCCTGACTGATTTATTTAGGGGGTGTCTCTCGGATAGGCGGCAGAGTGCCAGGTCCCAGGGAAGGGGCAGGACCACGAGCATGCAGATGAGGTGGCAGAACACTGCTTGACCCCTGCATGATGTAAGATAACCCTGAAATGAGGGCAAATCCCAGGTTCAGGCAGAAAATCCCAGTTTTGAGCAGTTCCACCAGCACAGGGCACTGCAGTGCAGAGACCATGGCGCTGGCCCAGGGGGAGTGTGGGGGTGAAGACCAAATGCACTCCCCTCCAGCAGCACCACCCAGCCATCTCCCCAGGCAGGGCACCTGGGCTTTTCGCAGGCAGATGCGCCGGTAATTCTCTCAACCACAGCTCTAATTATATCAGTGCTTTTGCAAATGGCAGGAGAGACGTGGGGCCCTGCACGTCTCCCAGGCACTGGTGAGAGGGGCAATCTCACCCCCCCTCGTGCCCGTTCATTAGACCTGTGACTGTCAAGACCAGCAGTGTTAGGGGTGCACAGAGGGGCAGGGAAGCAGCTTTCTCTAGGAAACATTCACCAAACTCCTGCCCATGACTTGGGAGAAGGAAGGTGATGCCAAGAGGGATGATACATGATGTTATTGCAGGTCATGGACATGGATGCAGCTGAGGACGCTGCTTCTATCTCCCTGCCATTCCATGCAGGAGTGCCAACACCCGGGACAGCCCGGCAAGTCTCCATTCCCTGCCCCACGCACCTGGGCTAGGATAGGAGCAACAACCATCTCTGCAGCCCAGAGCACCCAACTCTGTGGGGCCAAGCACTCAGCCCCACACCCTGGCACCACCTCTGAGCTGTGGCCAGAGAGGCCCAGACCCTCTCAACATCCCTGCCCATGCCAGGGGAATGGAACTGAATGACCTTTAACGTCCCTTTCAACCCAAGCCTTTCCATGGTCCTGTGATACTATGACTCCAGCTTAGAAAGCCCTCGGGCCTCTACCCATGCCTGGCCTTCTCCCCCAGCAGCCACAACCCCGTGCCTGCACCCGAGGGACTGATTTCCACCGGAGTGATTTACAGCACCAAGATGGAAATGTTGATGGGAATCACTGATTTCAGCCCTTCTCCCTGCAGAGTCCTTTGCCCTCATCCCATAACAAGCTCCAAACCCCGTGGCTGGTGATGGAACAGGGAAGAGCTCCCATCCCAGTGGGGCAGCCACGGGATGCTCGCTCCATGGACTCAGCCTCACTGGCCTCAATCCTGACTGAAATCCAGTCCAGTACCCCAAAGCACCTCCCCCTGCAGCCTGGTCCTGCCCAGCCTTGGACACAAGTCCTGCTGGCCCATCTGGCTCCACTTATCCGGGCTAGATGTCCTTCCTAATGACACAGCATCTCAGAATCCATTAAGAAGCACTGCGGAGTGGCTGACTCCGGGATTGATACACCCTGCTCATCAATAATGAAAGAGCATCAGGCTGCCCTTGCTCTCCTGCTGCCTCTGTAAGCCCCTCCATTTCCTCCTGCTCCCAATATAGCTGCTCTCCTGGGGCACTCACAAGGCACCAAATTGATTTATCCCTCCATCAGCAGGGTGAGGCAATCACAGCCCCATCCTGGAGGTGCAGAAGGGACAAGGCACAGCCTGGGGTGCCCAGGTGCCACTCCGGGGGCTCTGCCTGAGCACAGCACAGCCACCTAGGTATGCTGGCACCATGGTTCTCTGGGTATGTTCTCCAGAGAGCCACATCCCCTCCATCACCTTCAGCCTCCAAGGACGTGCCTGGGTCACCCTGATCCTGCTGACACGGATGGTGGGGTGCTCCCACAGGGTGCTCCTCACAGCACGTGTCCCAAGAGCTAGGGGTGTGCCCCAGCTATTGCTGGCAAAGGTTGGCTGGACTGGGGCCTAGGAGAGAGATACTGTGCCCCCTCCTCCTGCTGAATCCTGGCCCTTCCAATCACACAGGGTTTGGTCTGGGAAGGGCTGAGGTTCTCTCTTGTCCCCTGTGAACTCACCTCCTGTGCAGGTCCTGCTGCTCCTCCAGCCCCACTGTGACAAAATGTGCTCAATCCTCACTGCACCCCACAGAGAGCCCGTTTTGCCCACCCCTCCCTGTGCCCCTCATGGGGTCCCATTGTGCCTCCAGCCTCTTGTTGTGCCCCACAGGGGTCCCACTCTTCCTCTGGCCCCTTGCCATGCCCTACCACAGGTGTCACTCTGCCAACTCCCTACTGCACCCCATGTGAGTCCCACCAGATCCGTGTTCCCTTGCCATGCCTCACACAGGCGCCATTTTGCTCTCGACCCCTCTCAAGTCCCACTGTGTCCTCAGACCCTCATGGTGCCCCACAAAGGTGCCACTGCCTCCTTGCACTGCTGCTGCACCCCACACGATCACACTCTGTTCCCATCCCCTTGCTGTGCCCCACACGTGTCTCACTGCCCTCTCAGACACTGCTGTGCCCTGTGTGGATCTCCATTGCCCTCCAGTCCCTTATCGTGTCCCAAACAGGTCCCACTGCCACCTCTGGTCCCTTTTTGTGCCGCACATGCATCCCACTGTATTCCCAGCCCTTTGCTGTGTTCTGCAGTGGTCCCACTGTATCCCCATCCCCTCCCTGTGCCCCAGATGTGTCCTGCTGCTCCCTTAACCCCTTGCTGTACTCTACATGTCATCCACAGTACCCCAGTGCCCTTGCTGCACCCCATCCTTCCCCCTGCTGTGCCCCAGACAGGTCCAATGTCCCGCACCGTGCCCCCCACAGATCCCATCTCACCCTCAGCCCCTCGCTGTGCCCCGCGGAGGATTTTGCCTCCCCCCTCCAAGCCCTACGCAGATCTCCCGACGGGAGCCCCCTCCGCTCTCCCTTCCACCTCCCACTCCCACTCCGCCGCCCCCGCTCCGCGGGCGCTCAGCCCGTTCCCGCCCGTGGTCACGGTGTGCCCCCCGCACCCCACGCCGCGCCACCCCACGCACCGCGCCCGTTGGCTTTGATGAAGTGGACGGCGGTGTCGGGGCCGCCCTCCTCGGGGGAGTAGATGTGGACGGTGACTGTGAGGTTGTTGCCATCCTGCAGCTCCTGGTAGACACCCTCGACGGTGAAGTAGTAGGGTCGGTCGTCGGTCTTGCGGTCCACGTAGAGGAGCACCGCGCGGGCGCTCCAGTTGAAGTGCGCGTGGAGGTGGGAGACGAAGGCGCCCAGTTTGGGTGCCGAGGGCCCGGTGCGCACCGTCGTGCTGTAGTGCTCCCGTTTGCGGCTGAAACCCGCGGCCACCGCCCCGCCGGTGATGAGGGGCAGCCGCCAGTGAGAGGCGAAGCGCCCCACGGACGCGGCGGGGTACACGCAGCCCGGCCCGAACAGCACGTCGGGGTCGTGGTAGAGCTTCAGGTCCACGGCGTTGAGCGGTGCCACGTACTCGGAGCAGGCGCCCTCCAGCTCCGAGCTCATGAACTCGACGCGCACCGAGAAGGGCCGCGGCAGCAACGGCGGCTCGCCCCGCTCCAGCGCTTCCAGCGCCAGGCTGAGCGCCGGACCCACGCGCGGCCAAGCCCACGCGTAGCTCACGTTGCGCTCCGGCAGCACCACCGCCACTGTCAAGTTGGCGGGCGCCCCGTCGGGGGTCGCCGCCCGCCGCCCCGCGCCCGTCGGTACCGGCAGCAGCGCCAGCAGCAGCGCCAGCAGCGGCAGCGGCAGCGGCGGAGCCATGGGCCGCGCTGGCTCCTCCGCCCCGGCCGCCGCCCGCCGCTCCGGCGCCCCCGCCGCGCCCCCGCCCCGCCGACCGCCACCGACCGCCCTCCCCCGGGGGGGCGGCGCCGCCGGTCCCCGCCCGGCCGGCCGGGCACGGGGATGGGCGGCACCGCGCCGGGGCGGGGGGCGGTGTCCCGGGAGAGGGGGGGCAGGGGTGGGGCTAGCGGGGAGCGGGGCGCTGGTCGGGGAGTGGGGGGATGGCGGGGGTTCGGCGTCTCTGCCTTCCAGGCTGGCGAAGATTCCCGGGGGATGGTCAGAGGCCGCGGTGCCCGGGGCCGGCGGCCCCTGGATGGCAGGGACAGAGGGAGGGGGGCCCGTGTTTTAGGGGGTCCGGGAGGGGCATCCGCGCTCGGGGTGTCCCCAGTGGGTGGAGGAGCGAGGGAGGTGTGCTTTGGTTCTGGGGAGGTGCAGTGAGGGGCAATCGGAGCAGAGGGCAGGGGACTGGGATGCTCGGCTTCTGGTGGAGGGGTTGGGGACGGGCTCGGGGGATTAAGGGAGGGAAGTCCCCAAAGCCGGCGGCTCCCAGTGGCCAGGGATTGAACAGGGGGTACGTGGGATCTAGGGTCTGTGAGGGGAATCAGGGAGGGAGCATTAGGGTTTGGAGTGTCCCCACTGGGTGCGGGGCTGAGAAAGAGGTACCGGGCTTCGGGAGCTGCAGTGAGAGAGCATCCAGGTTCTAGGTTACCCCAATGACTACGGACTGGGGAGGGGATGTCTCAGGCTGGGATCCCCAGGGTTTGGGAAAGTCAGTGAGGTGCGGGGGATGTGCATGATGGGGGAAAGGGGTACCCTGGGGAGGGATGTGAGGATGTGAAGGGATACATGGCTCTGGGATACAGCCAGCTGGAAGGGGAGGAAATATCCTGAGTGTGAGTGTCCTTACAAAGGATTTTTGGGAGGTCTTAAGCTGTCGGATAAAGGAGGAATCTGAGGAGGGGCTGCCCGGGATCTGGCTGCCTCCCTTGTGGGGGCTTCCAGTGCTTTGGCAGTGGGTGTCTCCCCTGGGGGAAGGGTAGGAGGTTGGAGATGTCCTCGAGGATTTGGGATGCAGGGAGGCACCCGGGGAGTTGGACCTTGAGAGCTGGGATGCCCTGGGGAGCCAGCCGTCCCCGACACCCGGTGTGTTTGTCCAGCAGTGTAGGGTGCCCTGGAACCCGTCCCACAGGGACCTGATGGGGCAGGGGAGCTGAGGGCAGGGGATGGCAGGGGGCTGGATGACACGGGCATGTCACCACAGCTGTCACTGCAGATTTTGGGGCTTCAGCCCCTCTGCCATGGGACACGGGCCTGTGGGGTGGTGGGTAGGAGGGTGGATGTATACGAGTGGAGCACAGGGGTGCAATGAGCATTGCACAAGCCCCCGTGGCGCCCTGGGTCTGGGATAACGCGGGCAGAGCGGGGCTGCCGGTCCTCCCGGGGATCTGGGAAGGACCTAAGGGGATGTCATGGACTGCCATGGGGGACACAGAGGTGCCGAGCGTTTGTTTGCAGGGCGCCTCGGTGGGGCAAGGGGGGCTCGGCGGAGGCAGCATGCCTGCGGTGCATTCCTGGCATTCCCAGCCTGCTGCCTGCTCCCGTCGGGCGGGGCTGGGGGGCGATAGAGACTGGAGGGGGGTGTTGGGGGTGGTGCCAGCCCCTTCCCCACGGCTCAGAGCTGTGTGAGGCGGGATGCTTGTGTGCGGCAGCACGGGGGAGCGCGCTGGGTGCACGGCGGCCTCGGAGGTCTTGCCGGTGCCACTGGCCCTTCAAGGTCCTGTGTGGTTCAGATGCTGCGGGATGCTGCGCTGAGCGGCGGGCAGGGCGTCGCTGTCCTCTCTGGGATTTTGGGGCAGGCCACCAGAGCAGAGCAGCACCGCGGGTATGGGTGCTTCCACCTCTGGGGTTGCCAGGAATCACGGTCCCTCTCGCTGTCCCTGCCCTTCACACTGCAGGTGTCGCCACCAGCGGAGATGCTCGCGGGGTCACGGAGCTCGGCTCCCCGGCTCGGCACAACCCGAGACCAAGAGATTGCATTGCCGGCTATAAATATCTCGGTCCGGTGTGGTACGGAGCTGGCAGGGGAGCCTGAGCCGAAGGACAGTGAAATCCAACCGACAGCGATTACATCCAGAAATGAGAAGCTGGAAAGATCTGGAAGAGCTTCCCCATGGAGTGTGGGGCTGGACATGGTGCTGGGGGGGCGATGGTCGCACTGGAGAGCACAGTGCCAGCGAAATCGCCCCTGCTCACGGGGCACACATGGTGGCACCCCTTGTACCGTGCCGTGTCCCCAGAGCAGCCCGGTGCCTCCTGTCCTGGGGCTCCGGTGGCACAGGCCGCGGGCCAAGGGGACACAGAGGGGCTGACAAGAGACTGAGTGGGAAAAGCCTCCGCAGCGAGCGCTCCGGGAGGGGGTGCTGCATCCGCAGGAGCTGCGGCAGGCGGGATGCCGCAAGCGGAGAGACGACTCTGGTAAAACAAAATAGAGATATAGGGGAGAAAAGCAGAGAGGGTGGAGGGAACCAGGGAGAAGCCGGTGGGAATTCGCTTATGGAGCGATGGGGAGCGTGAGATGCCCCTGATGGGGAATGTGGGGGCGGCGGGACCCCGGGTGTGCGCGTGGGAGCCACCAGATGGGGCCCGGCCACTGCCGGGGACAGCACAGGGACACCGTGGGGACAGCGCGGGGACAGCACACACACAACATACACACCACACACACCATACACACACCCCATACACACACCATGCACACCCCATACACACCCCATACACACACCATACACACCCCATACACACCCGATACACACACCATACACACCCGATACACACACCATACACACCCCATACACACACCATACACACCCCATACACACCCGATACACACACCATACACACCCCATACACACCCCATACACACACCATACACACACCATACACACCCCATACACACACCATACACACACCATACACACACCATACACACCCCATACACACACCACACACACCATACACACACCCCATACACACCCCATACACACCCCATACACACACCATACACACACACCATACACACCCCATACACACACCATACACACACCATACACACACCATACACACACACCATATACACCCCATACACACACCATACACACACCATACACACACACCATATACACCCCATACACACCCCATACACACCCCATACACACACCATACACACCCCATACACACCCCATACACACACCATACACACCCCATACACACCCCATACACACACCATACACACACCATACACACACCATACACACCCCATACACACACCATACACACACCATACACACACACCATACACACCCCATACACACCCCATCCACACACCATACACACACACCATACACACCCCATACACACACCATACACACACCATACACACACCATACACACACACCATATACACCCCATACACACACCATACACACACCCCATACACACACTGTACACACACCATACACTCACCATACACACACCATACACACCCCATACACACACCATACACACACCATACACACACCCCATACACACACCATACACACCCCATACACACACTGTACACACCCCATACACACCCCATACACACACCATACACACACTATATACACTCCATACATACACCATACACATAGACTTACCATACCTTAGGTTTTTTTCTCACTCCATTGCATATTCCCTGTCCCATGGTCTCACACTAAGTTTTACTGGCATCCCACACCTTGGGATGATAATTTTCCCTTGCTCTGGGCTACTGTGGCGGTCCATGGTGCCCCACTGAGGTGATGCATCCCCCCTTTTCCAGGCTGCACTGAGATCTGAGAAATGCTCCTTAGGCCTGAGCCTTAAAAAAAACAGCACCTGGGCTCAGCTCTCCTTCAGTTTATCAGAAATACTCCCTGTTAATAATCCCTGCTTCCAGGAACTGCTGCTTTCTCACAGAGCTCCTGGGTTTTTGATGAACAGCGCTGGCAACTGTTTTTCTTCTTCCCTGAAGGGCACAATATCGCTGTTCTCAGATACTCAAAGAAAGTGCAGGCTGAAACTGTGGCAAGGATGAAACTTTGTTACAACTAAATCCCACTCTCTTGCCAAATGAGACCCCCTGAGCTGCCCTGGACCGCAGCAGGCTGTGGCCAGCACTTCCTCTGAGTGGGGCCTCCCAGAGCCAGCAAACTCAAGCCTGCTGTACTTTGGGATCACCCACCAACGATGGATCCTGGGCTCATACCATCACTCCATGAGGCTCAGCCCTTCCCCAGTTGAGGGGATGCAAAGGCACCCAAAGTGAGCATTTCACTGACCTCTGAGGGGGATTTTTCACAGGTACCTTGCTTGCACTGTCTTTTTGTCCGTGTGCATGCCTCTCCCAGGCTGTAGCAAATCTGGGAGAAATGCTGCTCTCTTAGGCGTTTAAGTACCTCAGATCTAAGTAACTTAGGCCTGTAAGCAAGATTAAGTCAAAAGTTACAAGCTAAGTTAAAGGCTGCTAAAGTGTTCTTTTGCTAAATTGTTAAGTTTAAGTTACATAGGTTAGATGCTGTTAAGTGTTATTTCTCTGTCAAATTGTTAAGTTACAAGTTAAGTGTGAGTGCTGCTAAGCTTTTAGGCCACATTCCTTTTTATCCTTGCCCTCACTGGCCTTTTGTCACACACACAGACACACAGACACAGACACACACACACCTAAACACACAGACACACACACACACAGACACACACACACACAGAGACACAAACACACACAGAGACACAGACACAGAGACACAAACACACACAGAGACACAGACACAGACACACACCTAAACACACCTAAACACACCTAAACACACACACACACACACACACACACACACACACACACACACAGACACACAGAGGCACAGACACACACACCTAAACACACACAGACACAGACACACACACAGACACACAGACACAGACACACACACACATACACACACCCCTAGATGGTTCTTGGTTCATGTCTGTTTTGATTGCCTGGATTTTGTTTGTTGTTCCTTTTTTTCTCCTCAACATGCCTTAACTGTCTCGTAAGTGAATCTTGCCAATGAACATTGTTGTGCCGCCACTTAATATTAAATTTGGTTTTTGCTGATACCCTTGTCAGTGATTTTTTAAGTGATCTCAAACACTTGTTAGTGACACATATGTTGGTCCTAGGACTGCTCCAGATCATGATGGGCACCAAGGGCACAGCTATACTTGTCTGCCCTGGGGGGCTCACACCTCTGAGATTCCAGTCTTCTTTTCCATGTTCCCCTGGCAAGCACAACCAAGCCCCTGGTCCCCAGAGATGACAATTATTTTTCCACCTCCCGGTGTGCAGCAGCACAAGGCCATGGGCCTTGCCAATCTCCTTCACCTCCATGGTGAAAGTGGAGCCAGAAGCCTGCCAGCCTCAGGAGGTGGCTGTAAAGAGCGTGGCAGGCATCATGAGTGAGTGCCTGCAGCACAGTCCTCACTGCCAGGGCCAGGAGGAGCTGTGCCGACACTGCTGTGCCAGGGCACAAACAGCACTGGGTCACAGTGAGGGCTGGCATGGATGGCATGGATGGCAGCAGCCCCTTCCTGCTGGAGGCTGCGTGGAAAGAGGGCAGGGATGGAGAAGGCACCGCTGGTGACTCGCCTTTCTACTCGAGTGCGGGTCAGGCTTCTGCTGGGGTCTCTATTGCCAGTGCTCACATTGCCACCATCCCAAATGGGAGGGTAGCACCTTCAGAAGGTCAGAGAGGCTTTGACCAGGTGGGCACAGAGCACCCAACACTGGTGCAGATAGATGGGGTGACCTTTCCACATATGGGCTTCCTGTGCTTCTGCTGCCCAGGGAGTCTGAAGGGCTCCTTGTTCGGATTTGAAGTTAGTGTGCCAGTAATGGAAAAAATAGAGCAAAGGCAAATATTTTAAAGGGAAAATTGTGGATGAATGTGGCAGCTGTGTCACCTCCCTGGTTCAGGACAAGGGTTGTCACTGTGTGTCTGTGGAGAGAGCCCCTGGAAGCCACACCTCTCTGTGTCCCAGACCCATGGTGGGACCCTAGGAGTGTCCTTTCAGGGCACTAGGACAGAAGTGTCACCCATTAACCCCTTCAGGTGGGTGCTGCCTGTACAAGCCAGAGACAGTTCCTACAGTGCTTTCCCCTCCAACTTCTCTGGGATCCCCAGACTGAGTATGTGGGGTCTCAGTCCCATGCCTGTGCAATCTCTTCCACCATGAAGCCACCAGCCATTCATGGCTTTTCCTGGAGAGTGTTCCTAGAACAGGCTATCGCCTCAGCATGGCCCTGTTGGTGGCAGTAAAACAGCCAATGCACTGTGCAGGGGAATCTCTCTTTCAGATACCATAGCAAGGCCAGAGATCTGCAGGATGCATCCAGGACACAGAAAGCCTCAGGGTCTCCTGGGGCTCTCCCCGTCCCTGCATCCCAATGAAGCAATGTGCCCAGGACCAGTCCCCTGTGGATCCTCATCATGTTCCAAGCCATTTATATGTTGAGGTCAGCGCTGGTGGCATGACACTGCTACAGCAACTCCTCCAAAATGAGGGGCTTGGACCATTGACCTCCCTGGCAAGTCCTCAGGCCAACAAGTGCCTGGCATTTTTTGGCTGGTGCGGTTTCTGCGTGGCCTAGGAATGATCTCCTAGGGTTATTTCTGACTCACAGGACAGGAAACATTTCGGGGTTTAAGCCAAGCTGAATAATATGCTCATTTCCTTGTGCCGACTACAAAGCACCTGCTCCAGGGGATTTATGGAGTGCCGGCCTCTCGCAGGCACTGTGCGGCTGCCTGCCCGGATGTTTTTATTTTCCTGGTATGGCCAGCAAGTGCCAAGGCCTGTTTTCCTAAACACCCTGTGACCTCCTGGCACGTTTCTTTGAGGGGAGCCCAGGCAGAGCCATGGGCTGCAGCACACCTGTGCTGGGATATCCAGGGTGCTGAAGAGCCAGGGTGGATGCCAGCACCCTGCCAGGGCTGAGGGCAGCAGGAATGCGTGGCCAACCCACTGATGCCAAAACCCGGTGCCCTGAAAGGAGACTCCTAGGGTCCCACCATGGGTCTGGGGCACGGAGAGGTGTGGCTTCTAGAGGCTCTCCCCACGGACACACAGAGACAACACTTGTCCTGAACCAGGGAGGTGACACAGCTGACACATTCATGCAGGGCAGCCACAGCCATGACAAACGACCTGGGAAAGTCCCAATGGAATGGAACACGGGCATGAGCAATGAGCAAGGGAGGATGAGACCATGTGAGAGAGGGCAGGAGGGCACGAGTGAGCCCCAGCGTGGGAGTGCTCAGGACACAGAGCCCACCCTGTGACTGGGGACCTGCAGACACCATCCCACAGCAGGTCCTGTCCCACAGCAGGGAACCCACACACCTCCCCCAGCCAGGGTTGCAGAGCCCTGTGAAGTGCTGTGCCTGGCCTCTAGGGTCACAACACCTCTTCCTGCAAGGAGGGTCAGGGTGTTGAGACCAGGGACATCCATGGAAGACACAAAGCATGCCAGCATGCATTGCAGCCCATGCTTCTCCACCTGCACAGAGCTTCACCTAGCAGGCAGCCAGTCTGCAGAGTAAGGTGACATCAATTTTTTTCTCACATCTCCTCTATTTTGTCTCCTTTTTGGAGCAACAGTCCCATTGCTGGTGGGGCTGTACTCCAGCCTCTGTGAGCTGTCCCATCTGGCTTGCCAGCTGTGGGATGAAGGATGCCATGAGCCAGCTGTCATTCCCTCTAGCCCTTTGTCTTCCCTTCCCAGCTCCTGACTGCCTATCTCTTCCTCACCCCTCTGCTCACCCCTCCCCAGGGTCTGGCCATGCCAGCAAGCAGTGAGCATTCATGAATGGTCATCACTCGGAGCTAGCATCTACCTGCACCTGCCCTGGTGCCTTGGGTACTCTGGTGCTTGAAACATCCTCAAGATGCTGGGCAAGGAAAGGTCCCCACATCCCATGAAGAGCTGCTTCAGGGTCCACAGCAGCACCAATGCAGTTTGGTCCAGTGATAAACTGGGGTTGTGGATTTTTTTTGTTTGTTTTGGGGTTTCTTGTTTGGTTTTTTTTGTTTGTTTTGTTTTTCGGGTTTTTTTTTGTTTTTCTTTTTTTTTTTTTTTTTTTTTTTTTTTTTTTTTTTTTTGTTCAGAGAGAAAATAAAATAGCTTTGGGGACCAGGAGCCAAGATCCCCAGTGCCTAAAACAGCAATCACAGCACTTCCTTGGATTTATGGTGTTTGCTTTCACAATGCCAGCCGGGATCCTGTTTGCTTCCTGCTCTGCAGCTGCAGCTCCAGCTGAAGGCTCAGGAGATTCAGGTTTTATAACCCTCCTGGACTCTGCTGATGGCAACTGGTCCAGCATCAATTATTACCCCCTGAGCCTCCTGTGGTGCTGGGGTGGGCTGTTGCCACCTCACCCCAGTACCCTTGGCTTGGGTGCTCTTCCTTCCCCATCCATGGGGTCCCATCCCTGGCACTGGGCATTCTGCTGCTCTGCAGAGGCATTGCTAGGAGAGGAGGCCAGCAAAGCTGCGTCCCTGGCGGGGTGCAGCACCCAGCTTTTCTCAGACACAGCTACAGTTGGAGAACCAGGCCAGGCAGGAGAGCTGGGTCCTGCTGGGAGGATGCTGAGACATGGATTTGACCTTCTGCAGGATCCTGGGATACTCAAAGGTGGTGACTGCTCCTCACTGGCACACACGTAGACAGGCAGTGATCCCTTCTGTTGGGCTGTGTCTGGTAAATCAAAGGCACTGAACTTCTAGAGAGGCACTCCTTCCAGCCCCTTTATCCTTTCTGTGGTTCTTCCCCAGGTCCCAGTTGTTCCCTAAGATGTGAGACCAAAAGCAGCTGCTTTTCCTTCAGTCTCTGCAAAGCAAAGCAAAGCCTCCTCCAGGCTGGCACAGCAGGAGAAGGTGTCAGCTCCTCCTGCCACAGTACCCTCAAGAGCCCAGGCAGAAGCTCTGAAACACCAAGTCCAATTGCAATTATTGCTTTCCAAATTACGAGCTCTCTTCTGTACAACCTGGACCAAAATGCTCTGGATCACCCATGGGGTTGTGTGTGCTGGGGACAGGTGGGTGCCCAGGAATGCAGAAGTGGGGCAAGGAAAGTGGTCAGGAGGGGGAATAGCAGGATCAACAGGCTATGGGGGACCACCAGCCCCTTTCTTTATGCACAGACACAGTGTGGATGGTGCTCCACTGCCCTGCTCCCTCTGCAGCGTGCCAAGAGATGTCCTGACACTCCTCTATTTCTCTGCATTTTCCCAGCAAAGCACTTTGATGAAAAACCCAATAGCCATGAATGGACTCGTAGCTCTAACTCTCTATTTAATGAACTGTAATGGCCACAGAAATCCTGAGAATGCCTCTCCATGTCCCTGATGGAGCAGGGGCAATGCCCTTCCCCCCAGCCAAGAGATGATGTTGCCCCAGGTTTTGAGCAGTCTTCTGGAAGCCTGTCCAAATCCTGTGGGCCTCTCAGTGAAACCCACCATTTCTTTTTTGTAACATTTGCTGTTCTTGTTGATGAAACAATGATGGATTATTTCATTGCAGTTACTAGCGTGCCAGACTTCTTTTTCCAAACACACAATAGGAATATTAATTAACTGCTCTGACGATGAACACTTTTATCCTCCTTATATAGTAACAACTCTGCACCAAAGGGCAAGTTCCATTTGTCACTGATACACTCCACCATCCTGGCTCATGGCCCAGCGGTCAGCAGGGCATGCCCAGCATTTCTCTGATTTGTTATCAGCCTTTCCTAACAGATCCCACACTCGCTGCCATCCAGCCACCCCACCGAGGGACACAGCATCACCCGTGGCAGTACAACAGGGCTGGGGCAATTCTCTAAGGGGAAGAAGGGATGCAAAGCTTCTCCCTCAGCAGTGAGAGCACAAGCTGCAGGAGATGGATGCAATGGGATGGTAAAGGGGCCCAGAGCACCAAAGGAAAGGGGCTATGCCTTCAAATCCGAAGGTGGTGAATCCAAAGCGGATAAAGTGGATAAAAGGAAGCATTTTTCTTTCTCACTCTGTGCTTAATTAGACTGCCACAGGAAAATGCTCGGGCCAAAATTTAGCAGGATTCAATGAGGGATTGGGCACTTATAGGGATAAGAAAAATATCCAGCTATAATAGTGAATGCCAATACAAATTCTGGAAGGGATATTAAGCCTCACGCGTCAAGGTGTAAATTTATCCCAAACTCTCAGGAACAGGGAGCTTAATGCAGGGGCAGATGACCCACATATGCCACTGCTGCTGATGCTGCCTCACTGCCAGCATGGCCCTGTGCTGGCTGAGCCCCTGGCTGGACCATCCCCAGAGCCCTGTTTCCTGCTGCTGGCAGCACCTCTGACAAGGGCTGCGAATTTCTTTTGGCAAGTTAGCCCTTTGCTGGTAGCTCTCTGGGGCCATGCGGCTCCCAGGGCTCTGACCTCCTCCCTCCTGCACTTCAGCTCACTTTGCCAGCTGATAGCAGCCTTATCACTTCTACACAGAGGCAGTCCCTCTGAGTGAGGGTCTGTGAGGTCCGCAGGCACAATCCTGGGTGATGTGGCACCTTCACACAGGTCCTTGCTTCCAGCCAAGTCCCTCACTTACTCCTCAGGTTACCTGCTGCCTAAAAGCACTTTTGCCTCCTAATTTTATCCTTCCTGTTTCCAGCTTATGTGGGGGCCAGTCTGCAGCCCCTGGAAGAGGACGCTCAGCCCCAGTACCTTGTGGGTACTCCAGGTGCACAGGCACAGTCCCCTTTCATGGGCACTGCTCAGATGAGCCCCAGTTCTGCATCTGTGACTGTCTGCTCTGGTCACAGCACCAAATATGTCAGAGCTCAGTAGGTGCTCGGACAACATTCTCAGGTACATGCTGGGATTCTTGGGGTGTCCTGCACAGGGCCAGGAGTTGGACATGGTGATCCTGATGGGCCCCTTCCAACTCAGCATATTCTATGACTCTATGATTCTATGATTTTGTGATCCTGTGATTTTAAACCTGCTGTCCCCATCCCCAGCCTATGCATGGCTATGAACCTGGCACAGCTGCAGCCCAGGCTGGGGTGAAAGTGCCATGATGTGGTACTCAGGAGTGGGGGCAAGCACCTCCATCCCCAAATGAGGATAATGCCATTTGCATCCCACACTGCTAGCAGAATGCTTGTGCTGCTCTGGTCACTGTGACATGGGATGCTCCCAAAATCTTGGCTTGCTCTGAAGGAGCAGTGACGGCTCAGCATGACCAGAGGGGAGCCTGGAGCTCTTCTGGTCAGGAGCCAGGGTCTCCCGTGCTTGCTGCTTACGTGCTCACCGCACTGCAGAGGGCAACGCTGCTGGGGACCTTTGCATCTCCCCTTGCTGTGGAGCCTTGCACCCACAGGGGCTTCCAACTGGAGAAATTTCTGGAGGGCATGAATCAGCTTTTCACAGCTTGTTAAAAATCTTGATCCTACCTCTTGTTTTCATGCCTTTCAAATCAGGAAATGAGTTTTACAACTTTTCCAGTGGGGCACAGCTGGTGGCCAGGGTCGTAAAGCTGAACTTTATAAATATCTCTCATTGGGATCAGGGGAAGAGCATTAAAAAGGCAGAGAGGGAGAAAGAGAAAGAGAAGGCAAAGGAGCAAAGGCAATAGAGAAGCAAAGCGAACAAGTCCAGCTCAACCATCTATGGCCATGCAAGCACAGAAGATGAGGTGCGCTTGGGGCAGGCTTTGCCTGCTTCTTTCCCTCCTCCAGCTGCCAGGCTCCCAGGCCAAGTGCTACTTCCAGGCTAAAGGTAAGTGGGGAAGTGAGATGGGAAGAGGCTAAGGGGAAGAAGAGGTCTCAGCTTTCCCAGCATAGCAGGGCTCTTCTCTATGTCTGAGAAGTATGGAAGGGACTGTGCTGAGCACAGTAGTGGGATCATGGGCCAGTGGTGAGTGGAAGGAGCAGTCTATAAACCACAGAACAGCTCCCCAGGGCTCTGGCTGAGAAACAGCTTTCTGGACCATGAAGGCTCCTGGCAGGTGCCTGGCTGGGGCTGAGTGTGCAGGACTAGCAGCAAAGGGAGGAGGGCAGATCATTATCCCTCTGTTGTCTCCTCCCAGAGCTGCGGAAATGCCCAGACCCTAGGGGGTATTGGATTTGTCCTCTCCAGGGAAGCAAGAGCCACTTGGTTCTTGCTTTAGACCATGGGGTAGTGGTGAGAGCCACAGGACAGGGCCAGGAGAGGATGGATGGCTACATGACCCATGAAAAATGACAGGGCATTCCATACCTGGAGGATGGTGGATAGATCACCATGTATCTTGCATTGCACAAGGTGGGTGAGAGGTTCATGGTACTTCTGCCCCTGTTCAGGGCACAGGGGTGTCCGGGAGGCTTCCACTCACCCTCAGCACAGGCCCATCTGTTCTCATCACCACTATTTCCTTTGCAGCTCCCTGTGAATACGAAGGGAAACAGTTCTCCATTGGGGAATCGTGGCTGAGCACCAACTGCCTGCTCTGCACCTGCCTGCACCCCATTGGCGTGGGCTGCTGTGAGACGTGAGTGAGGGGCCGGGCTGGGGTGGCTGTCACCTCCCACCACAGCACCCTGCCCCTGCAGCAGCGGGTGTTGATATCAGAGCCTTGGGAGGGCTGCGGGCACCAGGTCCTGGCGAACAAGAGGCAGAGGTGGGCAGGACCCCACCAGGGCATTGAGGGTGGTGGGGTGACTTGGGGCAGTTGGAAAGGGTGTTTTTGCACAGCAAGATGCCCAGATGGGCCAGGAGCTGTGTCCCAGCCTGCCTAAGCTGGTCTGGAAGACACCCGTGCAGGGGGCTGGCAGCGGGAAGCCACCCAGGGCAGTCAGCAGCCCGCTGCCATTAATCGGGGCTACTGTCAGCACCGTGTCCTCTCCCACAGCACCCAGCACCCGATCGACTTCCCTGACTGGTGCGAGGCCCACTACGACTCACAGACCTGCCAGATCTCGGTAGTGCAGAAGGCCAACCCCAGCCTGCCGTGCGTGAAGAGCGTGGAGCACGAGTGGGGCTCGGCCAGCACCCCCGAGCCGCTGGTGAACAAGCTGCTGGGTGCGGGGCTCAGCAGATAGAGTGAGTCCCGGCAGCGCCCCGCATTCCTCAGCGCCGCCCCCCTCCCGAGCACACCGCCCGCATGCTCCAGACCTGCCCCACCCACCCTGTAGAGGCATCACCGCCGGCACCTTCGAGGGAAACCACTATCCACACACCATGGTACCAAGCCTTGCTTCTGCCTTCAGCTTCCTGAGCCAGGGCGTCCTCCCTGCGAGGTGCTCTGCACACCGCAGAAGTGCAGATTCTACAGGATCTCCTCCAGGTGGGCAGAAAACCTTCAGTGACTAAAAAAAGGCTACAGGACTAAATCAGCCTGCTCCATGGCAGTCCTGCATTCCAATATCCAGCCCCAAGCAAAGCAGCTCCCTACTCCCTCCCAGCCCTGTACTCCTCTGCACAGCAGCCGTGGGCAGCTCCCGGGGGTCACCACGGCACCTCGTGCAGGATCCCCACACCCTGTCCAGCCCCTTCTCTGCTCCTGGAGTGCAAGGGGCACAACCCACCTCTGGAACCACTAATGACCCTGCTCCAAAAGCTCCTGGGGTCCCTGGCAATGTAGGCCAGCCCCTGGGCAACACTGCAACAGAGCCAGCCCAGGGTGGGTGGCAGAACAGGATGTCCCCAGGGGAGAGCCCCATCCCCACTAGCAGGGGAGCAGGGTGGGGAGGGTTCAGGAGAAGCAGAAGCAATCCAAGTGCCAGGGTGGAGGCAGCCACCCTGGCAGCTGCCCCAGCTGGTGCCATGCCTGTGTTGTGCAGAGCCTTGTGTAGATGTTTCTGTTCTTGCAATAAAGGTACTGAACAAAGAGGTCTCCAGCCTGTGACTGCTGTAGAAGGTGGGATGTGTTCAGCACCGGGAACAATGTAGGAATAAGGCTCTTGGGAAAGCTGAGTTTTGCAGAGTCAGATATTTATTACATTTCCATGCAAAGAGGAAAGTTCATTGGAAAGTTCAGTAAAAATGGGGAGCTGGCTGTTAAACAGGGAGATCTCCATGCCAGCTCTTGGATGCACAGCATGTATTCCTTACAGCACCCCAAGGATCCAAAGACCAGCAGGATGCTGGAGAGCACACCAGGACCCCAGGCAGACAACAGCCCAGGGGCTCAGTGCTGCTCAGTTTTGAATCATCACAATTGTAGTGACCCAGCACAGGCCTGCATCCTGCCCACCAGCACATGCCAGCAGCACAGGGCTGGCCTGCCACCACCTGCCTCCTCCAGGTGGGGGTGGCTGGAGCACTGGACTCCATGTGTAGGACAACTTTCCAAGAGGCAGGACACATGCCAGGACAAGAGAGCAGGGTCTCACCCAGCCCAGGTGGCCACTGTGCTTCACCTGGATGGCAGACCTCTGCTTGTGGGGTCTCTGTAAGGGCACAGCCCTCACCCAGGGGTGGTATGAAGCTTCACTGGAAGAGCTCCCCTCTCCCCTCCCGGGGCTGGCCTTTCCTTCTTGGAAGCCCCACATGAGATCAAGGCACATCAGCGGTTCCCTGGGAAGGCAGATTTCTTTTTGCTGAGTGCTGAGACTTGCACCTTCACCCAGGCAGGAAGGGTCCAGCTCCAGCTGGGGGCTGTAGCACAAGACACTGCATCAAGCAGCATTTTTCCAACCATAGACAGGACAGACATGTCTGTGCCCACCTGGACATCACAGATGGATCCAAGGGGACACTGGGATGCGTGCACCACAGCACACTGGTGACAGTCCTGCTTGCCATTCCCACTGGTGGCATGCACTTGCAGCTCTGCAAGCCAACGTCTCCTAAGTCAGATGGTGATGGAGTTAGTGCTGGAGAACTGAGATACGTAGGAAGCCAGGATGGGGTTGGTGGGAAGAACTTTGATGGGCAAGTCCCAGCTGAAGGTGTCCACTTCCATCTGCTCCACCCCAGTCCAGGTGACAGCCTCTGACTGGCTCCCACGAACCAAGCAAGTCCCTGCTGACTCCCCAGAAGTCACAAACTCAAAGTGCAGCCTCCATTTCAGGGACACTGTAGGCAAGAGGGCAGTCAGCACACAACACCCACAAGTGCCAGGGACCAACTGTCTCAGCACAGTCTGTCCTGGCACGGGGACAGCAAATGACCCCACTCACACAGGCCAGCTCCCTCCCAAGGGACACAGCTCTGCTGAGCAAGGGCAGGGCTGGGGACATCACAATCCTCCTAGAGACAAGCAGGGGTGTGTCCCTTCCCTGGTGGGTACTCACCAATGTTGGTGGTGAACCCTGGGGTTGAGCTGAGTGGGATGGGCAGGCTGAAGCTGCTCTGTGCTGTGTGCAGGCAGGACTCCTGATGGCGGGCGTGCACGGTGAAGGAGACAGGCTGCCCCCGCCGCCGCTGGAACTCCTCCTGGATGCTCTCCTCTGTCTGCAGGCTCACTGAGAACTGCAGGGCAATTGGCAGGGTGCTTGCTCTCACAACATCATACACACCTCATGCAAAGCCTTGGGGGGTCCATTTCCCAAATGAGCTCGGGATTGTCTGCCTCAGACTCAAAGCGGACCCCAGCTGGATCCCACTAGATACCCTCACAACCCAGCGCCACCCCAAACCCTACTCCACATGCCTCATCCTAAACCCCTGCCTCTCCCCAGTAACCCCAGACACAGCAATGACCTGCAGACATGGGATATCTCCTTCTGAGAAGTTGAAGGTCCCAATGACATCCTCTCCAATCTTATATACAGTCTTAAAGATGCAGAATGTCCCCACCTTCCCACGAGTGTTGCTGATGTTGTACAGGTCTGTGGAGCAAGAAGAGGGAAAAGAGTTGTGACAGAACAAGGCTCTGCCCCAGTGCTCTGGGTTAATGACATGACCTCATGCCTCCTGTTCAGGTCCCTAGAGCAGTATTCCCTTTGGGAAATTTCTGCATCGAGCAAGGGCAAACCCTACACTGGCTGCCATGTGTCATGGGCAGAGGGTCTCTCAGTCTGAAGTAGGAACAGCCTGAGACTGGCTAGGAGGCTTTGATCCAAGCAGGCCCTGATAGAGCTGCTACACAGCTATAGTTGGAACTTTGTCAGTGAGAAATACTTTGCAGCTAGCCCTGAGATGTTCTTCATGACCAGCTTCTTAGGAAGGACAGCAAATTTGAGCAGGGAATATGACCTACGCAGGCTGCGTCGGGAGGTGGCCACCATGAGCAGTTCTGTTGCTAGGTCTGCCAGGCGAGAGTCTTTCTTCAAGCCCTCCTCCTCCTCCAGGAAGGGGTTTGAGGGTGCAACAGCCTCATCCTGTGGGAACTGGTAATCCTTGAGCCCTGGGAAGGAGGTGAGAGCATCAGCAGGGCAGGTGCAGCCCAGGCCGCCTGCGCAGGGAGGGCAGTGTGTGGCCCTACCGTGCAGCACGAGGACGCGGAAGGGCACGCGCAGGAGCTTGATGGGGGAGTTGACACGCTGGCAGCCGATGGTCAGCTTGTACACGTACTTCACTGACTGCCCCCGGAACGAGGGGGGACCATCCACAGGCAGGGTCTCACAGTATGAATCTGCAATGAGGGCAGAAAATATGCTTTCCAAAGCCAGAAGGAAGATCCTGCAGCTGCTGCGTGCAGGCTCCCTGCACCAAGTGTTATGACAGCAGTGCTGAGCTAGGGACAGAGCCTGGTGCTTTCTGCTGCCTCCTCTTTCCTTCAGCAGCCAAGCACAACCCAGCTCCCCTGCATCAGGAACAGTGCTCCCCACATCACATGCACCATCATCCAGATACTGCTTCCAGCACATACAACCACATACACAAACTTTGTCTCCAAAGAATGTGAAAGACGTAAAATCCAGGAATACAACCACAAGAGCTAAACTTACTCATCACGAGTTCAACCCAAATTTGCCTCTGTGCACTCCAGCTCTCGCACAGCACAGCCTCCTCCGGGCCCTGTCCCATGCAGGTATCAATCAGTACTTCGTGCCTCTATAGCTTTTGCTTTACACAAACCCTCAAACTCTGCAACAATTAAGTTTCCTCCTGTTTTTCTTTGAAGGACTGCAGCTAAATGATCAACAAACAATTCCCGAGACCTTCACATCAACCTGTGGTTTGTCCCCCTTGACAAGCTGATGACTTAGATCACAAAGTCTCTGGCTCTGAGGGCTCTGAGGTACTGGGGCCTGGCTTTCACCACATTCAGCCCTCCTAGAGCTCGTTGGCCACCACACAAACCCCAATGCCTCTTGACACAGTGTGAACACTTCTGAAGCTTTCCCAAACCACATGCTGTATAACAAGAAAGACACAAATGGTGAACTGTGGAAAGTCTCCAGCTCTCTGGCTTGCCCACCGTAATGCAGATACGCCCTGCCAGAGGAAGGGCAGCATCCTGCTCTGAAACCACAGATCCTTCCCCATGTCTGGCACACACTGAATGTTGAGGCTTAGATTAAAAGTTAGGGTTACATTTTAAATATAACTTCTGGATTT
This sequence comes from Melospiza melodia melodia, assembly GCF_035770615.1. Classification (NCBI taxonomy): domain Eukaryota; kingdom Metazoa; phylum Chordata; class Aves; order Passeriformes; family Passerellidae; genus Melospiza; species Melospiza melodia. The sequence goes on from NC_086226.1 coordinate 9,576,978, forward strand.
CAAATAACAGGACTGGAAGGAAGAAAAAAGCCTGTGCTAGTGTGTAGTGGCGACAGGATGTCACACCTTAAAACACAAGTCTCTCTTTCTGGATGAGGGTGCAGATAAAACAGAGAACTACCCTGACAGGGAGGAAAATCAGGCATTTCTGAGGAAAGAAGTAGACTTCAGTAACCCCCGTACCAGACTCAACAAGAGGGCTCACAAAGACCTTCCTGCTCAGTGAGGACAATCTGAGCAGAGACCACCACAGTCAGAGAAGGATAGATAGTTTGCTACCTGGCTCAGGAATGCCAAGACTCAGGAAGTCCCAGCTTCCGTGCATATCCCAGAAGGAAGCACATTCCTGCACTACAAATGCATTCCTTACCCACCTGCTGCGCCCTCTGGCTGGCCTTCTGGCCTGTGTCCAGGCTGCTTCCATTTCCTCTCTGTGATCTACCAAATTTTTAAAGGTATTACAAAACCAGAGTGGAGGCAAAACAGCCACAGAAATTATTTGAGGACTTGAGAAAAAGCTTCATGGTGACAAACTTAAAGAGTTCAGCCTGGGCCACGTGTTAAAGGGCTGGGATATGAGTCAACCTCAACATATAGGCACCATAACAAGAGTAAGGTATTGGGGAATAAGTTGGTCAGCAAATGAAAACAAGTCCTTTTATCAAGAGACAGTCTGACACAACCTCACTGTATGTGCCAGCTCTGGCTGCAGTTTAATAACATGAAGCAGAATCTGAAGGAGAATTAGGATTTCTTGGGTTTTCTGGTTTGGTTTTTTTTCCCCCTTCCCAAACTGCGTAGCAAAACTCAAAACTTCTGAAAAACAGGAAATGAAGAATTAAGATACACACCCACACAGCCTTAGCTCTCCCTCCATGGAGCTGGCAAGAGACCCCAGGAATGGTCTGCAAGTGTGCCAGCTGCAGTCTCACGTGATAGCAGCAGCACCACAGGCTGATGGGATCAGTGTGAACAGCCTGGCAGGAACGAGACCAGGGCTGTGATACAGCCTGGGACTTCAGTGTTAAAGAAGCAGCGCCACATGCAGCCACATCACATGTGATGCATGAAACAGACAGGTGAATGACACAGCAAAGAGGAAAGGCTGGACTGTGCAGCCACGGTACCTCAAAGAATAGGAGAGTTTGTGTCCTTCCAGAGGAGCTGCGTCCAAGCACCAGGCAGATGCAGGCTGCTTGCGCCAGTGCCACCCAGAGGCAGAGAGGACACACACACATCATGTCGTCATCGGAAAGGGTAGAAAATCCCTAGCTTAGCTGGGGGTTGAACAGCTTCTGCCTGTTAAGCCCACAGTCAATCCCTCAATCCATCCCAGCCACCTGGAACTTGGGCTGTCGTCACTGATCTGTTATCCCAGAAACTGCCCAACCTGCCTTAAGTGTGCCAGGAAAAGGGACTTCCCTCTGCTCCCAGGGAATGCATGCTCCGGCCCCTAACCTGCAAGCAGCAAGGAACACAGAAGAATCCAGGTGAGCCTCAGGCCAGCTAAGGTTTCTACCTGCTCCTCCTTCCTGCTGGCATGACACCTCCTTTCCCCAAAATGCTGCTCTACAATAATAAGTGAACAACTAAATGTCTTCAGACAACAGGCTCTGCAGTTTAGGGGCACAGCCCCACCCCACTAACCACCAAGGCAAGCCAGCCTGGTTTCACCAGGTCCACCTTTCCCTCCAGTCAGGCCCCTCCAAAGCCAGAAAGGCAGGAGACACCAGCTTCAAAACCAGCATGTCCCAACCCCGCGCTTGCTTGGTCTCACTTGCAGCTTCACCTCCAGCTCTGCAGAGCTCAGTGATCCAGCACAGCCCGCCCCAGCACAGGCACTGTCTCTCCTCTCCCTGTGCTCTGCAGTGTGAGAGGTCTCCATCAACAGTTCCCAGCAGATCCCTGGGAAAATAACAAAGCTCTCCACGCACAGCCTGAGAGGCGACCATCAGTGCTGCTAATCACAGGCCACTGGAATGCAAAGGAGATGCATGACCTGAACAGGCTGGGTCACACAGCCACCAACCAAGAGAGAACAGTGCATACTCAGCTCTTTCCACAGCTATATACTCAAACATGGAGAGCTCTGAGCAGAGAAGATGAGGAGTGCTCACTTTCACAGCAGGAAAACTAGAACATCCAGAAGACTGTTACTTCCAGGACAGCCACAACCTGAAGAGGAAGCACAAACCTTTGGAGGACACCACTCTAAATTCCAAGAATACATCAGTGTGACTGAAGAAATGAAGGCAAGGAAATGCAAGTGTGCATAGCCATTCCTTCTGCTGCAACTAGGTATTTCAAAAGTTTAATGCCTTGCAGCTACACAGTGGACCTGCAGCAAAGGCCCCAGGCCAGGGGACACACTGCAGTACACAGCCCTAGCATAGGAGAGAACAGACTCTGGATGATGCAGCAGCTCCTCAGCACTCATGCTCCAACCAAAGCATCTCATGTTTTGTGACCACCAGGATCTCACACTTGCAGCACTCAGGTCTGCAAAGCCAGTTTTGAAAGCAGAGCTCCCCAAAGAGGAGGTCTGTGAGCAGAGGAAGAGAAAACAGGACTCACAGGACTTGGACTCCCCAGGATCCAGTCGCAAGTCACAGAAGAGGATCTTTGGTGGGGTGGACAGGATACACTGACCCCGCTCTCCTGGAAGAGAATGAGAAACACTGCTTCAGGCTGTGTCCAGGTCAGTCAAGCTTTATCCCCATGGGGAGGCACAGAGAGAAGAGAGCCAGAGAGGAAACATCTCTCGCTCTGGTCATATTATGAGATGTTGCGACTGCAGCTGGACAAACAACTGTCACTGTGATTTCAGTATTAACAATGTCCCACAGCATCTACCACCAGGAAAGCAACACAACTTTGTACTCCTGCTGCATGCTGCATCAAGACACACACATTATGGTCTGCTTGACTCCTGCTCACTGTGCTCTCACTGTCCCTATCTGGGTGACAGGCAGGAGTGGCACTCACCTCTGTTGGGGACAAAGACGGTCTCATTCTCTGCCTGCACATCGTGCTTGCTGCCATCAGAGGGAGGGAGTGCTACCCGGTTCTCGCTGGCGTGAAACTGGCAGTGGATCTGGGCGCTGGCCCATGCCAGCATCTCACTGAAAGCAAAGAGCAACACTCATATCTCTGCTTTAAACCTCAATTACAGCAGGCAGGAATTGGGAGAAGAGCAACTCTGTCAGCTCAGCTCCATGCAGGACTGCTTGTCTGGAAGGAAGAAGGTGTTGCTTCACTGTCACTGAAGCTACTCTCACAGTCCCCTTCCAAACAAGCTTTGGGAGTAAGCTCAAGCTGGGATGCTGACTCAAAGCCACTTCCACCCAACTGCTGCTGACAACAGCTTCACCCAAAGTCTGGCTCTGCAGCCCAAGGACTCTTTTTAAGCAGCAATAATTGCAGTCTGAGCCACAACACCATCAGCACAGCAGACATGGCATGATAAAACATATCTGCCCCAAGAAACGTGCTGTACACTCATGGCAGAGGACAACAGGCAGCAGAGGTCAGGAGCCCCTGTCCCCTTCTATGACGACAAGAGAAAAGGTGGCTTGTGCAAAACTTCACAGGGATCTTTCAGCCAACATGCTGAGATCAACTGTTTCAAGATCCAGTCCAAAGCCTTACTCATTTGTTCATTTTTGCATAACCCACAGATTAGAACTGGCCACTCATGCACTCCGGGAGGACACCTCAAGCTGCTGCACGTGGACACTGGCACAGGACTCTCAGCCATGAGGAGTTAAATCCCAAGCCACAAATCCCTCTGTGCTCTCACACAGACCAGCACTCTGGTGACAACACAATCATTAGAGAAGTGGGTAAATTCCAAAGCAACAAATTCCTGCAACCTGGGCTCAGCTGTCCTTGCCCACAGCACAGAGATGCCCCAAGCCCAACACTCCTCAGGGCAGGAAGGCACAGACATGCTCTCTCTGGTCCCACAGCACCATCGCCAAGAACATCAGCTGCTGTTTGTGCCAGACCAAAGGAGGATGCTTCTGGGTCTTTCATTAGGACCTACTCACTCCTCCTTATGCAAGGACTTTGCTGACGGCAGTAGGGGAGGCAAAGGTGTCATTTTGACCCCTCTCTGTACAGCCCCAACAATTAATGTAGGGCCAGGCATCCAGCACAAAAAACAGTCTCGTGTTTTGGACTCTGCTGTGACGTCAGCCACTCCATAGGGCACTTCCCATGGTACTAGTGACACCTTTCAGTTTCCAAATCATTCCTCTATTTTTTTCTTCAATAGTGGCCTCTATAGTTTAGCCAGTGAATAGTTCCTCTGGTGTTTTCTAACATCACAATCTGATTAGTAAGCACCAACAACAGAGCTCTCGGCAGCACAGGGATTTTTTGCGGCACACGAATGTCCCTCCATGTGACACATCACAGCAGTTAGAGGTCTAGATGAACTAGGGAAAAAGGTGTGCTGTATTTGTGTCAGCTGACTAATGATGTGCTATTTGATCTCTTGTATGTGCTGGCAGCCCTTACCTAAGCACACCTCAGTTACCATACCTAGTTGCTTTGAGACCTACAGCTGTAGTTCTGCATTTTCAAAAGTACCAACATGGCTTTTTCATCACGGCTGCCGTATGTTTTTTTCCTGTAAAGTATCTGCTGTGTGGAAGCAGAGAACTGCTCTTGCTTGAGGCAATGTTGGCTAATTTTATATAAGCTTAGAGCTTAGCTTGATTACAATACCTTCAAACACCATATTTTGAGTATTTTTTCTTTCTATTTCAGTATAGCTTTACAACATGCCACTGGATTGTTTTCATTTTTTCTAGCCAGATGTCCCAACAAAATTTGCATGTCCCTTCCTGCCAGCAGAGCTGGCTTGCTCAGCTAATGCTTGTTCAGCAGTGGAGGATCCTGCACTGGTGCTGAGGTCACTTCCTTCCAGTCTCACCTTCCCCAACAACTCCTGCAGCCTACACAGGACATGCTCCATGCAACCTCTGGGTAGAAGAGATTTGTTTCTTAAAATCCACCATCAAATTAATTTCCTGCCTTTCTGTCAATTCTGTCCATGTTCTCAATAGGAGGCCTTGCTGTCCCTCCACCTGTCAGCCCCAAAACCTCCCAGGCTCTGACAGGCCTCTCTGCCTGTTGCTTTGATCTGGCTCCTGCCTTTACACAACCCACAGCTTCATTTTCCAAAACACCAATCTACTTGCTGCTGCTGCCACTCGTTTGACATAGCCAGGTCTTGCCCCATTGATCACCTGGGGCTATTTTTATTATTTTAAAAACTTTTCTTTTTCAAGAGGCAGGCTTCTAGAGATCACAACACATCTGAAGTTTTAAATGAAGCTCTCATGAGTGCACTGAACCCCCCTGCAAACCATGCCACCTGGTACTCTTGCAGTCCCACATGTTTCAGAAGCAGACAAAACACAGGACATGTTGTCATCACAGAGGACAAAACTCTGGGAGCTGGATGCTTATGCCACAGCTGAATTTGAAACCTGATCTCAGCAGCCAAGAGGAAACAGGAAGAAAAGATGGAAAGTTAAGGCAGGCAACAAACACAGAACCTTTCTGCTGCTGAGACTGCAGGCACTGTGAGTGGGCCCAGCAAAACAATCACATGTGAACATCATACTGGTGATGAAAACACGCTGAACCTGACGGGGCTGGAAACAGGCACTTCCCAGGAAGGACTCAAGATGAGAAAGCACTCTCCACTCCCTAAGGAATCAGACAAGGCTGCACACTCAGCGGACACGAAGGCTTTGGGTGATTACTTGTGACACAGAGTCACCCCTGTGAGCCAATATGGGAAGCTCCCATCTTCTCACATTTCCTCAGCACTGAGAAGGGGAGATGCAGGGCTCAAAGGCCACAGAAAATGTGGCTGCAGAAGGTGCCCCTTTCAGACCCTACCCTTTGTCTGACACCTCTGGAGGCAGGGATCACACTGATCTGTCCAGCACTGCTGGATAAAAGAGAGCTCCTTCCACAAATGCAGGAAATAATGACGCTGCCTGGATGTTGCTGTATGGGACTGTCACCCTGGCGTGACCAGATAGCCCACTTTGACAGCCAGTTTGGCTTCATTTTCTGCCAGTCACTGTCACTGAGGGCTCACCTGAGCAACAGAGAATCTCTAACTGCACACCTCCTTCCTTGTCTACTTCTTGGGGGCACAAAACTGGCATAATTACCTCAGCTTCACCCCCAAAATTGAGAGATGATGCACGGCTTCCTTAAGGGAGTGCCTTGAGTAGGGAAGTCACAAGGGGCTGAGCTGGAACCATTGCCCTACAATGCAGCCATGACCACTACCCCAGAGAGGGGAGAGAGGGGGCCGGAGGGACCCAGAGGCTCTGTGCACGGACTGGCACGGGCTCCTGTACCTGCTGGCAGAGGTGGATGAGGCCGACAATGGGTTGGTGAAGGTGATCACACACTCCAGCACCTCCCCTGCCAGGAACACAGGCCCACGGCCCAGCTTGGCCACCACTTCAATCATGGCTTGGACAGTCCTGCTGCACACCTGCCAAAAAAAGCCAAGATTGGGCATGTTATCACAGAATCACAGATTCAAGGAATTACCAAATGGTTTGGGGTGGAAGAGTCCTTAAAGACCATCTTGTTCCAGCTCTCCTGCCTTGTTCCAGCTCTCCTGCCATGGGCAGGGACACCTCCCACCACTCCCACCAGAACAGATTGCTCAGGACACCATCTTGCAACGGGATTTATTTCCAGGGATAAAGCAACCACAGTTTCTCTGGGCAACCTGTGCCAGCGCCTCACCACCGTCACGGAAAATAATTTCTTCTTAATATTTAATCTAAATATTTAATCTATTTTCAGTTTAAAGCCATTCCCCCTTGTGCCGTCACGGAAACACGGAAAGAGGGCTGGGCCATGTAACTGAGGGGGAACGGGGACACAGATACACACACACAGGAGGTGTGGGGGGAAACACGCACAGCCCCGTCTTTACAAACACACACATCTTCCTCCCAGGCCCACACAGGCAACAAGTGCGGTCGGAACACACCGCACCGGTGAGAAGGACGGCCCTGACACCCCATCCCTGCGGTCCCGAACGTTAACCCGCACACGGACAGCTCTACCCGAGGGATGAGGGACACGGGGCCGCAACCTTTCCGCAGCTCCCGCCTCGGGCCCACTCACCACCCGCACAGGCCGCGCTCGCCGTCCGCCACCACTGCAGGCCCGGCTTCCCCCCGCCGCTCGGCGGGGATCGGCAGCGCTCGGGGCAGAGCTCGGCAGCGCTCGGGTAGAGCTCGGCAAGACTCGAGTCTAGTTCGGCAAAGCTCGGGCCTAGTTCGGCAAAGCTCGGGCCTAGTTCGGCAAAGCTCGGGCCTAGTTCGGCAAAGCTCGGGCAGCGCTCGGGAACGCTCGGGAACACTCGGAAACACTCGGGCAGAACTCGGGCACCCTCGGTCGGCTCACGGGCAGCTCCCGGACAGCGCTCGGCAACTCTCGCCCGCCCCTTAGTAGCGCTCGCTTAGCGCTCGGCTGCTCTCGGAATCTGCTCGGCGGCGCTCGGCCGCGCTCGGCCGGGCAGCCCCAGGGACCGGCGGCGGGGCGGGTCCGTGCTTCCGCCGTGCCCCGGGGGCGCGGGCGGGGCGGGGCGGGGCGGTGAAGAAGAGGGCGCGCACGGGGCGGGGGGCGGCGATGGCGGCGGCGGAGGAGACGGTGGAGTGGCCGCTGATGCGGCGCTACGAGGGGGCAGCGCAGGGCCGCGGCGTGGCGGCGGACGGCTGGCGCGTCTGCCTGGCGCACAGCTTCGAGGAGCTGCGGCAGCCCTATGGCGCCGGGGACGTGCCGCTCCGCGATGTCCTGCGGCACGTCGGCCTCGGCTTGCGGTACGGCGGGGGATGGAGGGGGCCGGGAACGCACTGGGACGAGGGAGGGCGTCCCGCGAGGGGACACGGCTGGAGCCGCTCGGTGCCGCGGGGGCCTCGCCCCGGGCAGGCACCGGAGATGTCCCGGTGTACGGAGAGGCAGAGTCCGGCGGATCACGGAAGGCCCCGGGCTGGCGGGAGCCGCCCTCCTCCTGCCCGGAGGCGCCGGCACTCTCCAGCCTTCCTGGCGCCGGCACCGGGAGCAATTGGTGCTGAAGGGGCAGCGCCCGGCGCTTGGGCTCCTCAGAACGGGGGGAGCTGGGAGGATTGGGGGCATCGTTTGGGAATGGGGACGCCCATTTCCCACCCCTGGGGCTCATCGCTGCCGCATCCTCCCCGGCACAGTCCCCAGTGCTGGCAGCTGGAGGTTAAACTGGGGCCAGCTGGGAGGGGTTTGGAACGCTGTGTGCCGTGGCAGGTTCGGGAGCGGGGCACCTCTCCGGGCTTTGCGTCGGGGTGAGCGGGAGGTAACGACGGGCAGCACGGCTGGAAAGCCAGAGTGTCGTTTTAGTCTTTAACGCCGGAGTCCGGGTGCTGGCAGTGTTTGTGCCCCCGCCAGGCTGAACGCGGTGACCTGCCACGGCATCGCTTATTTCCTTGTGCTGGATTTATGACTCCTGCCTCCATTTTCTGCTGGTGTCCTTAGAGGCTGCCACTTGCCAAGCTGGTTCCTGCAAAGCTGGATGAAAGGGCAGATTCTGGATTGCTTTGGGGTGCATAGCCTGCTGGTCTGACCTGAGACGCCCCGGTGCGAGCCTGGGCACCCAGGAAGGAGGGCATGGGTCATGCACCGGAGATAAATAAAGGCTGCTGGAAAAGCTGCTGCAGCAGGTTGGGATGAGCTGAGCATGTGGGAAAGCGTGAAGTTCTGGTGGGGTGAGCAGGGAGGAGAGGTGATCCTGGCCTTGTTCTCACTGAAGTCTGGAAGAGCCTTGTATCGGTCCTAGGAAAAAAGCAAGAAGCTTGAAGTCAAACTACTGCCTCTTCTGTTCAAGTTTAGGAGGTAATTTGGTTGTTTTCTCAAAGTACTTTTGCCATGGCAAGAGCTTCCTCGTGAGGAGATTCCATCCACAAGAGCAGAGGAGACAACCTGCGTGGTTTTGATTTAAACCCCAAGGCCAATGTTGTTGGCTGAAAGGGCAGCCCATTCAGGAATGTGAGGACATATGGGAAGCTGCATGCTCCAGGCATCAGTGGGCATCTCAGCATCTGCCTGGCTGGGGCAGCCAGCTCATGGAAACCTGGGTGCTGGTGCTGCAAGAGAAACCTGGAGTTCAGTTCTGTGTCATGGTACAGGGATCTGTGAAGCCCTGCAGATTGGCCTGCCCTTTCCTGAGTGACTCCTGTGCCAGGGATGTTCTCAAAACTTGTCATGGCTTGGTGCATCGAGTGCAAAGTCACCTGGTGCAGGTGCTTGTAGCCACTGGGAGCACCTTGGGGTCACTGCTTGGGCTCAGGAGGTCCAGAGGAGCCACAACATCCTGGGTTGACATTGTTGTGGTGAATTAAACATGATGAAGGGTGCCCTCTTCTGCAGCACCAGTGCTAGGTGCAGGTGACGTGGCTGGGGATGTGGACAGCCCTGATGCAGGATTTTTTTGTTAATCAGGGCTTGTCAGGATAACTGTGGGGGACATGTGTGTCTGAAAAGAAAGGGCTGTGCAGAGGGCTCAGCTGGGGCTGGCGAGGCAGGAGAAGAGCTGCAGGTAGGTTTCCACAGAGGTGGCTCATGTGTCCTGAGAGGGGTCATGCCATGAATCCCGATCAGCTGGGTAATGTTCAGCTAGGTTTTAACTCCACTGCCAATTTGAAGGAGAAGAAATGCCCTCTAGCCCTGGCAGGGGTTTTGGTGCTACAGAACACAAAGTCTTTCTCCTTATTTTTCTTCAGCCGTGGCAGAGCTGTTAATAGCCAGCAATTGGGCATCGACCACTGGGCTTCTCCTCTTGGCTTGTGTGATTTTGGGAGAAGCTGGCAGGAGAAGAGTTTGCATATTGAGATGATAAAATGACTTTGGCAGTGGCAATAAATCCCAAAGCTTTTCTACTGTGTTCTCCTGTAAAAACTGCTTCCTGAAACCCATCTCCTGCCTCCTTTCCAAGAAGTCAGGATGCCCTGCTAGGCTGTGCTGCAGCCACTCTGCCTGGGCACCTTATTTCCTGTTGCTAGAAGCCTGCTGGGGAAGCAGCTGGGTTGGTTCCCTGACGCTGGGTTGAAAAAGAATAATAATCATTTCCGAGAGAGAGAGAGAGCACTGCCAAAACCATACCTTGGCGGGGTAAGGCTGGGACTGTCCTGTCTGGAGAAGAGCAGTTGCAGCAGATACAGCTGGAAGATAGTGGCAGGCCCTGGTTCAGGGCAGTCAAGCAGGACAGGCTGGTTCTCATCATGCCCTGAACCCCTGTAAGCAAAACATCCACAGGCAGTCAAACACAAAGCTGCATCTGTAGGAGTGGAAAGCAGGCTGCAGCTAGGTCCTGTGCGATTGCAGCCCAGAAAATCTCACCCTGAGAGGGATTTGGGGACCTTAGATACTGGTGAATAAAGGTGAATGCCCAATGAGCAGCCAAAAAGTCAGCTGTGGGTTGTTTCAGTTTGGGAAGGGTAGTAGAGGTGTCATGGGAGAGCCTCTCCCCCTTGCTCCTGGGTGTGCATGTCCCCGGGGAATTATTGCTCATTGCCCATCGCTTGTGCTCTGCATCCTGTGCAGCCGGGGCAGGACAGGCTGTGTGCTCCTGGCTGGGCTGGTTTTCTGCTCAGCGATATGGAATGGATGTCTGCAGGTAGCTCATGGACACTGCTCATGGTGGGGGCTCCTGTGTGTCCCCTGCCCACCTGGCACCCAGAGCCACGGAGCTGCCAGCTGGGTCTTACCTGACTGCTTGCTGGGCAAGGTTCAGCAGCTTCTGGTCCGGCAGCTGGTTTCCATGTGCTAGTTGTGTCTGTACAGGAGGCTTAACTTGGGGCAGTTTATTAGCCAAAGCCAGTACTTTACAAGCATTGACTCGGAGCCCAGCCCTGCTCCTCTTGCCTGCAGTGGTGCTGGCACACCCAGCTGCAGGTGTGCCCCTGTTTGGGTGTCTTGATTCCCAGACCTTTGGGTGAGAAATTATCTGATGGGCAGTGCTGGTCTGTGCAGCTGGTGTGTGGATGGAGGCAAGTCCCAGGATCCTGCCACCTGCAGACAGCAACCATCACCACTTCCAGGGCAGGGCTGCCCTGTGCCCTCTGCCCCTGATGAAGTGGTAATGTGTGGCAATGAGGAAGTGGAGGTAGAAGAGCAAGGCTCGTATCCCTGGGGCAATGTGTGTCTCCTCTGGGCTTGCACCTCTGCTTGCAGCCTTCCTTAGCAGGACACTGTATCAGGCATGGGGGTGGTGGTGGCCCTGGTGTGCATTCCCACTTCTCCATGAACATCTGGGAAAGCCTGTGCTACATGAGCTGGGAGTCCTGCTCTTGAGCTGCCCTTTCAGTCATTCCTGAGCTCTGTGAACTCTGCCCGCTTGTGCTTGCTGAGTAATGCATGCTCCAGATGGGTGATAGAGCCTTATCACCCCTTGTGCCATGGGCATGGGGCACAGGTTCCCCTTGTACACCTCTAAAAGGAGGGGAAGCTCAACTTGTGCTCATCCTGCCCGGTGACAATGAAGGGATGGTGTTGCCTGCTCCTCACTTCTTCAATACTTCTCTTTCCCTTGCAGGTACTTCAGGTGGTGGGTCAAGAAGACCCGGATAGAGAAGAAAAAGGCCTTCATTGACCTCTTGTGTGCTGTTCCTCTGCAGCAGATCTATGGTCAGCCTCCATCCACTCTGGGCACTGGGGTGGGCAGGGGTTCACACGCGGCTGTTAGGGTGCTAGATGGAATGAGTGAGTCAAGGAGCTTTTGCAATTTGGGCAATACTGAGTAGCTCTGCCCTGCAGAGATGCAGGGGGAGAGTTCTTGAGCCAGGTGCCACCTGGGGGAGGAATGGGGTTGCTAACTCTTGGTGTCTTTGCCAGGGTGCCCGCTGGGCGGGATCGGGGGAGGCACCATCACCCGTGGCTGGCGGGGAGAGTTCTGCCGCTGGCAGCTGAACCCTGGCCTTTACCACTACGAAACGGTCATTGCCAACCAGGTAGGGTGTGTGAGGGGAGTGGCAGTCACTGCAGCAGCCGGGGTGGTTGGGACATCTGCCACGGGGCTCCTCTCACCCCTGCATTGCTCCTCTCCTCCACAGTTCACAGTGTGCCTGCGGTGCAAGGGGCAGACCATTTACCAGCAGGTCTTGTCCGTGGAGAGACCCAGCAGCCTGCAGGGCTGGAACTGGGGCTACTGCGGCCACTACGCCTTTTACCATGCCCTGTACCCCCGTGCCTGGCTGGTCTACGAGCTGCCGGGGCAGCAGGTGGTGCTCACCTGCCGGCAGGTCTCGCCTGTCATCCCCCATGACTATAAGGTAAGGCAGTGACAGCATCCCTGAGGGCAGAGCTGCTTGTTAGCGCCTTTCCCAGCGTTTCCCCCTCCCGAGGGCAGAGCTCCTTGCTTGCTGCTTTCCCAGCATTTCCCTGCTCCTGAGGGCAGAGCTCCTTGCTTGCTGCTTTCCCAGCATTTCCCTGCTCCTGAGGGCAGAGCTCCTTGCTTGCTGCTTTCCCAGCGTTTCCCTGCTCCTGAGGGCAGAGCTCCTTGCTTGCCACTTTTCCAACACTTATCCACTCCTGAGGGCAGAGCTCCTTGCTCGCTGCTTTCCCAGTGTTTCCCTGCTCCTGAGGGCAGAGCTCCTTGCTCGCCACTTTCCCAGCGTTTCCCCACGGCCTCTCTCAGCAGCTCTGCGGGTGGGGGCAGCCCCGCAGCCGTGCCAGAGCTCGGCACTGCAGCCAAGGGATGGCTCAGCGCTGCCCGTGCCGGCTGCCAGCCCCAGGCGAGGGTGGCAGCTGTGCTGGGACACGTCTGACCTTCCTCTTACCCCAGCATTGCAGCAGCACGTGGGCCTGGATCAGCCTGCCCAGCAGGTGAGTGATGAGAGCCCGGCTGAGCCCTAAAGGCCTCTTTCTGTCCCTCTGCTGCCTGGCGTGCTGCTTGCCAGCCCAGGGCTGCTCCTCTTTGCAGTTTTGTCTTGCCTGCCTCCCAAATTCCTCAGCTCCTGCTGCTGCTCCTCAGCTTGGCAAGAGACTCCAAGTCCCAGTTATCATTGCCGGTGCTCTTGCTGCCGCTGCATCCTGCGTGGTGTCCCCAGCAGGGGAAACGATGCTGGGGCAGCTGCCTGTGGAGCAGCAGCCCTGGAGGCAGCATTGTGCGTCTCTGCCAGGACTCCAGCTTGCCAGTGGGAGTGTTCATCTGGGAGGTGGAGAACGGCAGGGATGAGGACGTGGAGGTGTCCATCATGTTCAGCCTGCAGAACGGCCCGGGAGCGAAGGAGGCTGCGAGCGGCGGGCACTGGAACGAGCCCTTCACCTTCCACAAGGATGGCCAGCGGGTTGCTGGGGTCCTGCTGCACCACTGCCCACCCGTGAACCCCTTCACCCTGGCCATCTCTGCCCGGGAGAAGGTAAAGGGCAGGCCCTGCTGCTGGGGCTCCTGCTGGGGAGCTTGTGCAGCCCTGCTGCGTGCAGGGGAGTTGCCTGCAGGCAGCTGGCAGAGGATGGCGGTGCAAGGGCTTGGGGTTGGAAGCATTCCTCAGTGCTTGCCTGATGCCAGGAGAGGGGACATGACTTCCCTGAGGGCACCCTCTTTGGGGATGGTGTCAGGAGAGTGGCTGAGGCAATGAGTTGAGAGTTGCTGGGCAGCCCATGAGAAGTGAGTGTCATGTCCTGCTGGTGGTACTGCGGAGGGGAGAGAATCATTTTTCTCCTCCAAAGGAGCAGCCCCTGATGATGCTCTTCCCTTGTTCAGGCTGGCACAGGAGTCACCCATGTGACGGCATTCAATCCCCTGGGATTGGGTAGAGAGGTGTGGCAGGACCTCCTGCAGGATGGCAGGCTGGATTCACCCCCTGGTGAGTGCATCCCTCCTCCGTGGGACGGGTGCAGGGGGAGCAGGGCAAGTGGGTGGCCGTGCTGCTTGTGGGCACCCAAGCCAGGGCAGAGCTCTTTCCTCCAGCCTGCTTGGCTCTTCAGAATCTCCCCAGGATGCTGTGGCTTGTTCCCAAATTTAGGCTGTATCCAAACTTCCTATTGCTTGTCCTTGCTGTGGTTCTCCAAAAGCTGTTCATTCCACTTTGGGGCTGTTCTTGGGTATTGGTTACATGTGCCAGTATCTCATTATTCTGTGTGTGGTTGCACACTGAATTGAGATTTCTGCTAGGAAGCCAGCGTGCTGCCCAGCCCCCTTCCCTTCATATCCTGTTTCCAGATAAATGAGCTGTGTCCTGTCAGAATTGTTACTGCCAGTGTTTAACAGTGCTTGGGATTTAATGCTGCAGTCACTGTCTGTCCTCTTCCTACTGTAACAGTTCTCTGAACGTCTCTGTTATTCTTCTGATCATTCTGCATCCATCCTCAGGTCTCTGCTCACTCCCTTGGGAGGAGCCTTGAAGCAGGGTGGCATCTCCAGCCTTTGGTACTCACCTGCTATTGCCATAAAAGGTGACCATTTCCCTAATGTCTGTCAGTTTTTAAACAAGGATGATGCCGACAAACTAGTGATGCTAGATCTTTGCAAGATTTCTTGAGGCTTAAATTATGTAACTGAATCGTTTACTATGTAATTTTTTCCAGAAAAATAAGCTTCCTGCCTAGATGCACTCAGAGCTCTCCAGGCTATTGGGATGTGGTTTTTCTTCATGCATGCCAGACATTATCATAGTCAGGATCTGTGCTTATGTTGCTCTAATGAGTTTACCTTGTACGCATGTCAGAACCAGCATATAATTATCCAGCCACCTAAGGGCTTTTCTTAAATACCAGGGTGGCTCAAACGCCCTTCGAAAAGCTGGAAACAATGACTGTCCCTAGAAAGTCACAGTGTCTCTGACTGCAGTGCAGATACAGAGTCATGGGATACTCTGTAGCTTCCATTCATGCCTGGTGGCTTTTCCTGCCTGTTCTGTTCCTGTTCTTGGATGACTGAATCCTTTTAACCACTCCTCCCATGGAAGGTTTTTTTTTCCCTGCGGCAACGTCATCCCTTACAAACCCTGGGCTGTACCTTCCAGGTTATACAGGAGCTTTGGTTTGCCCACTCTCATCTCCCTCAAGGTGTGTGTGAACTTCAGTTACCCTCCCTTTGGTCTTCCTTGGTTGCTTAAGAATATCCTAATTTTTCCTGGCAGGTAAAAGCAGGCCGACAGAGAAGGGTGAGGTGACAGCAGCAGCAGTGTGTGCCAGCTGTAGGGTGCCTGCCCATGGGCACAAGACGCTGGAGTTAGCCCTGGCTTGGGACATGCCCTGTGTTCACTTTGGCTCCAAGGAGAAGCTGCACCTCAGGTAGGTGGGTTCTCTCCCCTGGTGTTTGGCTCATGCCCCCAGAGCCCTGTTTTCCCTCCTCCCTGACTTGTGTGCTATGAGGGGACCTTTTGCCACCCACTCCTGGTGGCTGTGGCCCCGTCACCTCAGGGAGAGGACCCTGTGTCCAGCCCCGCACCAAGAGCCCCTGCAGTAGCAGCTGAGTTATGCTGTTCTCTGCAGTCCACTGTCCCTCTGTGGTGTCCGTGGGGGTTTCCCAGGTGGAGCCCATGGGGTGCTGACCAAACCCTCCCTTGGCAGGCGGTACACTCGGTTTTTTGGTGGCGATGGTGATGCTGCTCCTGCCCTGTCCCACTACGCCCTGACACACTATGAGGAGTGGGAGAGGAAGATCGAAGCGTGGCAGAATCCCATCCTGGAGGACAGGTAGGGCAGATGGGGGCACCTTCCCAGTGGCCTCCTGGGCTGGGCTGCCACAGGAGCATCACCACCTCGGCCTCCGAGGCTGAGCTTCCCTCTTTCCCACAGCCAGCTGCCTTCCTGGTACAAGTCAGCCCTGTTCAATGAGCTCTACTTCCTGACGGATGGAGGGACCATCTGGATGGAGGTGCCCCCTGATTGCCGTGCCGAGGAGCTGCAGGGGCCGGCGGGGGCGGGGCTGTCCCACCTCCTCCCTGTCCTGCGGGAGTACGGAAGGTTTGCTTATTTAGAAGGTAACTCACAAGGATGTGAGGCATTCTCCAGCCTCAAGCCCTCCCATTACTGTAGCCATGTGTTTTCAACCTCCCATGGGGGTGTTTTTCACACTCCAGTGGGTAGGGAGCCGTGCTATTCCTAGGAAAAGCCCTTGCAGCCCTAAAGGAAATGGCATAGAGTGTTCCCCACGTGCCTGGTGCTCTGTGTAGAGAATGAAACCCTCTTGGAATGGGAGCCCCTGCCTGTGCTGGGAAAGATGCCCCTGTCCAGGGGCCTGTGGAGGGAGGAGCTTTGCCCCTTGTCCCCTGCCCATGGCAGTCTCCTTTCCCTCACCACCTGCCCTGTCCTGCCAGGCCAGGAGTACCGGATGTACAACACCTACGATGTCCATTTCTACGCCTCCTTCGCTCTCATCATGCTGTGGCCCAAGCTGCAGATCAGCCTGCAGTATGACATTGGTGAGTGTCCCCAGAGCCCTGCCTTGCTGCCTGCTCAGGCCTTCACCTGGGGAAGAGACAGAGCCTTGGGGACAGCTGCTGCTGCTGCTGCTGCAGAGATGTGTGCCTTGGAGCCAGCATCCCCCTGCAGCCGCTCTGCTGTGCCCATTGCTTGCAGCCCTGGACTGTTGCTGCCCCAGCAGCTCTGTGCCCAGCACTGGGGATGCCTTCTTGCCATGGTGGGGGTGCCCAGCTGGCTCTGCCTGCCCTGGGGGAGCCCCTGGTCTTCCCAGCTCTGTCCTTGCCCCTTGCAGAGCAGACATGGAGCTGTTTGCAGACTCCCAGTGCTCTGGCTGTTTGGTGGCTGCTTGGTGGTGGCCTGAGTAGGGGTGTGGAGCACAGCCCTTTACTGGGCTCTGGTAGGGCTGAGCCCACTGGGTGCCCTTCCCAGCCTTCCCTTTATGGGGTAGTGACAGTTGCGTGTTCCCTGCTGAGTGGGGGATGGAGAGCAGCCTGTCCCCTCAGCCCTTTGCAGAGGGCTGTCATCTTGGAACTCCAAAGGGCAGCCTGGCGTGCTGGTGCTGGCAGCTCTGTGTGTGCTTATGCTTGGACCTTTCTGCAGCCATTTCTGCTGCCCTTCTTACTTGTCGTGCTTTGTGTCCTCTGCAGCTGTCACTGTGGTGAACGAGGATGTCCAGCCCCGGCAGTACCTGATGTGTGGTCAGACAGCCCAGGTGAAAATGAAGAATGTGGTACCACATGACATTGGAGACCCAGGTGAGGGGTCTGTTGGGCCTGTGGGGGAGCAGAGGGGGTGCCAAGCTGTCAGAAATGGGTATGGTGCATGAAATACACTGTTTTTTGTGGTCAAGCATTGGAACTGGCTGCCTGGGAAGTTGTGGTGCCACCATCTGTGGTGTATTTAAAAGTGTAGATGTGGCACTTAGGGATGTGGTTAAGTGGTGGACTTAGCAGTGCTGAGAGGTCTTTTCCAACTTAAATAATTGGGTGATTCTATATTTTCTGGGAATGGAAAGCTGGATGGTGTGGGGTGGTGATGAAGACCATGCTGCATGGATCTTTTACAAGGGAGATGGAGGGAAGTAGCAGGAAGGCTGTTCTCGCTAGAGATGGCACAGGGTACAACAAATTATTTCAGTGCTGTTTGACCACAGCACCTTTGGGTCCTTGCTCCTGTGTTGGAGGAGGGATGTTTGTTGCTTGCTGTCCTGCTGCATCTGGTCTGTCCTGGCTTAGGTGATGAGCCGTGGCAGCGTGTCAATGCCTACCTGATGCACGACACTGCTGACTGGAAGGACCTCAACCTCAAGTTTGTGCTGCAGGTGTACCGTGACTACTACCTGACCCATGACTCCCTGTACCTGCGGGACATGTGGCCAGTGTGCCAGGTACTGGGATGTCAGACCATGGGCCATCACCATTCCCCACTTCCCACTTCAGGAGCCAAGCCACTTCCTTGAGAGGATGGATGCTCCCGAGCAGAGCATGAGGAGCTTCCAGGATGTGAGGACTGCGTGACCATGTCCTGCCTCTCCCACAGGCTGTGATGGAGTCGGAGCTGAAGTTTGACACTGATAACGACGGGCTCATTGAAAATGGAGGCTTTGCTGACCAGACATATGACGCATGGGTGGTGCACGGAGCCAGGTGAGCAAGAGAGGCGGGTGGGGGTTGGAGAAGGGGGCTGTGGGGAAGGGACATAGCTCAGAGCTGGACCCTTGTATCCCATTTGTCACTGGACCCTTGAGATGTCCCACATTGCTGATGCTCCTCTTGTTTGCCTCTGGCAGTGCCTACTGCGGCGGACTGTGGCTGGCTGCCGTCTGCGTGATGTGCAAGATGGCAGAGGTGCTTAGGGATACTGAGATCCAGCAGAAATACCTGGGCATCCTGAACAAGGGCAAGGAGGCGTTTGAGAGACTGCTCTGGAATGGTGGGTGCTCAGCAGCGGGGAACCACACTCAGCTGGCTATCCGTGTGTCCCTTGGAAGGGAGTGACTCCTCCTTGGATCATGGAGCCTTGTGGGGAATGGGGGAAGGAAGGGGCAATACTGTCCCTGCAAGCTGGGGGGAAGGAAGGGAGATGCTGCCCCTCCAAATGGAGGGGAAGGAGCAAGTGTCTAGGAAGGGATAGGTGTGGGAAAGGGAGAAGAGTCTTGTGGGGAAAGCAGCTGTGCTCCTGCCACACAGGGAGGTGTGTAGGGACAGCTCACATGAGCCAGTTTCTTAATCTATTGTTTTTAAACTGTTTTCTGCCTTTTCTAGGAAAATACTACAACTATGATAGCAGTGGAAGTGACACGTCCATCAGCATCATGTCGGACCAGTGTGCTGGGCAGTGGTTTCTCGGAGCTTGTGGCCTCGACCAAGGCGAGTTTGAGGTAAGAGAAGAGGCTGCCTGGTGTGGTTGTAGCAAGATGGGACCTGTGGCATGAGGGAAGCAGCAGCAGGGCTGGCACATGTTGGGGGTTACACTTTAGGGCTAGTGTGGCAGGCACCTGCCTGCTCTCACTCTGCACACCATAGTGGAGGCTGTTGTATGGGTACAGTGGAATCTCAGTCTGGTCCATCTCAGACCAGAACCCTCTCACGGAGAGGCCATGCAAGCAGGGATGTGTAACTGCAGCTAGCTTTGGCCCCAGTGGGGTTTGCTGTGGGCAAGGTGCTATTTCTTTAAAAATGGTAGAAAAAAGTGTATGAAACATTCCATGTTATTTGCTGCCCTAAAAAGTCCAAAATTAATATCAGAGGGAACTATGGCTTATTCCAAGTCTTGAAGGTTGTTGCTCTTCAGTTGCAAGAGGAGAATTGGCTGCAGCCTCCTCATGTCTGCTGGGATGCTCAGAGCAGTCACTGGTGCTGCAGCACTCGAAAGAGAGAGGGGCAGCGCAGAACCATTGGGTTATTTATACCCCGTGGGCTCTTGTCACAGCAAAGCTCTCTGCTGGCCATGAGGCCAAGGCCTCAGCTGAGTGAAGGGAAGAGTGGCTTTGTCTTTGGGAGGGTGACAAACCACTTCACTGTGTGTTGGTAATTCAGAGGGGAGCTTCAGGTGACTTTGGCTGCTCATTCCCCCTCCTGTGTTTAATCCAGTGTGGTGCTGGGGCTGTGCCTGGGGCTCCAGGCAGGGTCTGGCCCAGCCCTCCTGCAGTAAATCCCTCCTGCAGCTCCTTTTGGGGAGGAAACAGTGGATGTGGTGCAGTCCAGAATGTGGCCTGCCTTTCCCCAGCCTCAGCCTTGTGCTGCTGAAGGTGGCACTTGTCCTTTCTCTCTGGTGAGCTCTGAGCTGACTGCAGGTGAGACTGGTGAATTGCTCTCCTCTGTTACCTTGCCATTTCATGGATTTTTTCCATGTGTTTTGCTCCATTGCCTGGCTGGCATCACTCCTGTCTGTGAGCTCATTGACGTGGCCTTGGTGGGTTCACAAGTCAGCAGTGAACAAGTCAGAAATGAGACGTAAGAACTGCCTGTGATCCAGTCCTGAAGAGAGTGTGCCCAAAAGGTTCTGCGAGAGAAGGGCACTCCAGCCCTTCACTGATTCCCACAGCATCCCCTGGGCTCATCTCCAGAGCCACACTGGGGAAAAATATCTGCAGGGATGCTTGGTTTGAGCATAGAGAGGAGAGATTTGCTGCTTTTGCTTTGGACTGCCCAGCCTTCCCTGGCAAGGTCCTGCCTGGTGTCATCCCAGCCTCTGCTTCCCCTGGTTCTGGTGTCACCAGACTGGCAGTAAGTGTCAGGCATGTCCCTAGGCTGTGCTGATGAGCCCCATGGCTCTTGTCTCTCTTGCAAGCGACAGCAATAAAGCAGATGTGGTTGGCCAGGCCCCTAGAGCAAACCCACATGCAATGGGGAAGGGGCTTGGCCAGTGATTGTGGGTGAGAAGCTGTTTCTGGAGATCAGCATGTTAGATGAACTGTCAACGTCCTCTTGAACAATGTGGAATGTGGTTCAGCATATCTCTGTAAAGTATTTTGGGGGCTTTTTAAACCTTTCGGGGAAAGAGACGTTTCACTTCCTCCTGTCATTGTTTGAGGTGGGCATTTGTGTCTGTTGACCCAGCGGGCTGTGTTGCCCTTTTCCTCACGGGAATTTCAATCCCGCTCCAGCCCCAGCCTGAGGGGTCCACATGAGCACCAAGCCCGTCTCTGTCCACCCAGGTTTTCCCCAAGAGCCACATCCTCAGCGCGCTCAAGACCATCTTTGAGAAGAACGTGCTGGGCTTCGCGGGCGGCACCATGGGCGCCGTGAACGGCATGAGGCCCGACGGCGTGCCCGACACCTCCAGCGTGCAGTCCAACGAGGTCTGGGTCGGCGTGGTCTACTCCCTGGCTGCCACCATGATCCAGGAGGTGAGGAGGGAGGATGCTGCTGCTGCTGCTGCTGTGCTCACCAGGATGTGCTCCGTGGGCGTGCTGATGGTGCTGTTCCCTCTCGTGCAGGGCATGGTGGAGGAAGGCTTCCGTACAGCGGAGGGCTGCTACCGGACGGTGTGGGAGCGGCTGGGCATGGCTTTTCAGACGCCGGAGGCCTACCGGGAGAAGAAGGTGTACCGCTCGCTGGCCTACATGCGGCCCCTCAGCATCTGGAGCATGCAGCTGGCCCTGGAGCGCCGTGCTGGCCGGGCACAGCTCGCCCAGGGCCACAGCCACCCTTGAGCCTCGTGGCACTGGGCAGGGCACCAGGGGCTGGGAGGTGCAGATGGCAGGCAGGGACGCTCCCCTCCCTCTCTGTGCTAGTACTCACATTGCTGTTTTCCTTCCCTACCTCCACTATGTGCCCTTGACCTCAGAGGGCTTCCAGCTGCTGGTGCTGAGCACAAGGGGGGACCAGAGTTGTGGGGGATGTCTCCTCAGAGCATGGTGGCTTAAGGAGTTGCTGCTGGAGCCTGTGCCTCCCCTTCCCCATCACTCAGGCCTCTGAGAGTGTGCAGGCTGCCCAGCCATCCCAAACTGCAGCTGTACCTTGCCCAGAGGCACAGGAGACCTCTCTCCTGCAGGCATTGGGCTGGGTGAGGTGGGCAGCTGTGCTGCAGGGAAAGAAGAGGGTGTGGGTGAATGTGTGTGTGAGGATATTGGAGTGGTGCACTCAGGCACACGGATGCTGTAGTTGTCCTGGGGTGACACTGCACATTCTGACGGGCTCTGCCCCAGCAGGGCCTGTGGCAGATACAATCCCCAGGGGAGACCCGGCTCCCTGGACAGTGACAATCTGAGCCCAAGAAGCAGGTCCTGGTCTGGTACCATGGCCCCCTCCCTGCTGGTGCCGGGGGCAGGCAGTGGAGCACATGAAAGGGGATAAATCACTTCAGTTCTTAATAAATCTGTCCAGCTGTCTACTCTCGTTCTTCTTCGGTGTCTTCTTTGGCACAGGACCAAAGTGGAAGAGGGAGCTCTTGCAATTCCCTTTGTCTTCCTGGACTAGGCTGGAGGGCGAGGGGGCAGGGAGGGGACAATCCCAGTGGTGTCTGGCTCTTGTGGAGTTTTGCTGAAGGGAGCAGGGATGTGCCTGTTTACCCACTTCTCCACATGTAATAGCAGCAGTTAAGACCAGGAGCTTCTTGCTTGGCTCCTGGCTCTGCCCTGACTTGCCAGCAGCGGAGGAGAGAGCATTCCTCCTGAGAAGGCCTCTGTGGGCACCAGCTGAGCCACAGGGCTGCAGGTTCTCGACTACACTGAGTCCCTTTGGTGCAGGGCTGGGCACCTTGCCTCCTTCTCCTTCTTTCTCTGCCACTGCAGCATTTGAAGGCTGTGCATTCCTGGTGTGGGATGGATAGAAAGGAGGGAGCTCCTGTTGTGCCCACAGAAACACAGATCTGGACAGAGAGGCACTCTAGCCCTAGGACAGAGAGAGTGACACCCCAGTCCCATTTCTGTATCAGGATGCTGTGCCTGCAGTGGGGGTGAAATAACTTGAACAATTCCCTATTTGCAAATATTTGCAATTCCCTATTTGCAGGGGTGAATGGAGAAAGGGGTGTCATGGTGCTTTTAGTATTGAACAATGCTGAAATGAGTCTGACTCATCAGTCCCTGAAGTTCAACATCCTAAATAGCGATGTGAAGGTCTGATAGAACTGGAAAAGAACCAAGAAAGGAAACCAGCAAGTGCTACTACTGATAATGTATCTAAAGCTGCTGAACTGTCACAGCTGACATCCTGCTGATAGCCAAGTCACAGTCTACTGTAAAAGCTTGCCCCCAGTTTCTAAGGTCAAGGTCTTCTAAAACCCTCCTTCCCAGATTGTGTAGAGATTCCTCCCTTGCATGGGGATACCCCCTTCTTGAGGCTGAACCAGAGAGATTTGCCCACAATTACTGGTATGAGAAACTTCAGGGTCTACTTTGTAATTGGCCTAGCTAGCTTTAATATACTGAATTCTGCTCCAAAATACTGCATCATACTATAGAAATTGCTATAGCTTCTAATCTGTAGTAATTAATTCTTACAAAGATGTTTTTGTCTAATTATCATAATAAATTATTTGTTTTTATATAAATGTATCTGATTTACCATCCTCAATGCTGTGGTACTATGTTGTATAAAATTTCTGTTCCACCTGTACAATCCTTTAGACATAATCCATTGACAAAACCTGGGGCTAAGTTGGATCCAGCTCTGCCCAAACTCTTCAGTGGGCAGGATTCTAGAATGCAAGAGAGTGCTTTCTGAACCTTGTGATTCAGCTGAAGGGTTTATTTAATAAATATTGTCTGAAGCTGCCATTCTGCCTGTGGCACTGTCCCAGACACTCACCCCCACAATCCCATGTCCCGCATCCCCTCCATCTCCCCAGGCAGGGGCAGATGCGTGGGCCAGTTCTGCGCCCACTCCAGGGCCCCTGTGGGTGCCACGAGGGACTGGGAGTGCCAGCCAGGGGACTCCCAGCATGGGCAGGGGGTGCTGTCACTGCTGTACCTGGGAGCTGCCGCTGCACAGCGAGGCCAAAGCTGGGGCAGCTCTTGGCTGCTGGGCTCCTTGCAGGGGTGACAGCAGGATCTGCTTGTTGGTGGCTGCTGCTGCGCTGTGCCAGGAGCCCAAGGAGGTCCCAGCTGTGTTCAGGGCCAAAAGGGTCATGCAAGAGCCCAGCTCGTTTCTCCACAGGCCCTGCAGGTGAGCCTGGGGCTTGTGTGGTGGCTCGGTCAGTGCCCAGGCTCAGTCCCACGTTCAGCCTGGCTGAGCAGGGCATGTGTGTCCCATGGCACAGCCCCTCGCCCTGGCAGCTGGGACCAGCGCATGGGCAGCCCTCAGGAGAGCAACCATCAGTCTCTGGGCAGGGCAGCAGAGCTGGAGGTACCCGGTGGAAGGGGGAGGTGACCCACAGCAGCCCCAGGGAAGCACAGCCAGAGCTGGCAGCCTCCTTGGTCATGGACACTGCACCGTGGCATGGCCCAGCATGGTAGAGGACGGTGCACCCAGAACCTGCAGCCCCTCAGGCAAAACCTTTGTGTGCTGGGGTGGCAGAGCATGAGTGAGCTGGCAGGGAGCACAGCGAGGGCAGCAGGTGAGAAAAGCATTATAGATACCACAGGCAGAGTGTGGGAGCTTTGAGGACATCACAGGAAACACGTTGGATCTCTGGGACACCACAGAAAGGGTGGAGGAGTTCTTGGGACACCATAAGAAGGGCTTTTATCTCTTTCTGGCCACAGCAGGACTTCTTCAGTGCCAAAGTGGATCCTTAATCTTCAAAAGCTATCAGGGCTGGCAGATATGAAGTAGCCTCTCCCTCTCCCTCTCCTTTCCATTCTTCAGCAGATCATTATGCTGCTCCAGTGCTGCCATTTGTGACAAATGGTTTTTTTTGCTCCCAGGGGAGAATTTCTGGCCAGAGAAATAATGTTACATGGCAAGAGCAAACTCCCATATATGGCCCCCCTGGTATCTTCCCACGTCAGAGCCCACAATAAATGGAGAGGCACAAAGATGCAAAGAAGCTGTCCCTTGGGGTCACTGAAGGAGGCTGGAGGGGTACTGTGGCACCACAATACTGGACCATGTCACCCGGCTGTCCAACTGCATTTATCTTGGAACAAAGGCATTCTGGGAAGATCAACTGTCATGAGCCCCTCTGATAGCTGATAAATTTGGGGACACCCAGATTGCACAATGTCCTGCCCAGAGCTGCCACGCACCCATCTGGCAGCAATAAAAAGGAGAGGGAGCAGGAGCCTCAGCAGAGACCTGCAAGGAGCACATCCCCAGGTCCATCAGCTGCCTGCCTGCTGCAGAGATGGTGCAAGCAACTCCCTTGCTCCTCGTGCTCTTCCTGGCCCTGGGGGCTCACGGCCTCCCCCCTATGTGGATGGTACCATCAGGGGTGGG
Organism: Melospiza melodia melodia; assembly: GCF_035770615.1. Taxonomy (NCBI): domain Eukaryota; kingdom Metazoa; phylum Chordata; class Aves; order Passeriformes; family Passerellidae; genus Melospiza; species Melospiza melodia. The sequence goes on from NC_086226.1 coordinate 9,601,751, forward strand.
ATGCACAGGGTGGGGTGGGCAGGGGGCTGTGGCTGCAGGCTGTGCTGTGCCACAAGTGCTGAGTTCTTTCCTCTCCAGTGTAAGCTGACTGGGCAATGGCAGAATGACCTGGGCTCCAACATGACCATTGATGAAGTAAAGGAAAATGGTGACTTCACTGGCAAGTACTTTACAGCTGTGTCAGCTTCCCCAGAAGAGATCAAGGAATCACCTCTGGTGGGGTCCCAGCGGCTCCCATATTGGAGCCAGCCCACCTTTGGTTTCACTGTCCACTGGAATTTTACAAGTATGTAGACATTTTTTATCATCCTTGCTGTGTCCCCAGACCTCCCCTCTGCCCTCCCTGCAGTGTCCTTGCTGATTCCCTGCCTTCCCCTGCACTATCCCCACTGCTCTCCCTCCCTGCAGCTCCCCCATCCCTGTCCCTGGAGCTCCTCGGTTGCTGCCAGCTCCCAGTGCCAGGCTGCAGGAGGGGCAGCAGGGGCTGGAGCCTGCACTGCCTGCCCGTGTCCGTGTGACACCCCAGCCCTGTGAGCCCTCCTGCTGCTTTCCCCATCCCCGCTGTTCCCAGAGGCCGGGGACAGCAGGGGTCTACAGTCCCCTGTGCTGGGACAGGCACTGACCTGCCACCTCGGCCATGCTCCCCTCCATCTCCTGTCTTGTCCCATAGAGTCCATCACTGTTTTCACGGGCCAGTGCTTTGTGGATGATAATGGAAAGGAGATTTTGAAGACCATGTGGCTGCTGAGGTCACACGTACGGAGCCCCAGAGATGACTGGAAAGCCACCTTGTGAGCTCTTTGTCCCTGCCCTGCACACTTCCCCTGTGCACTCCTGAGGGGTTGGGGCTGTCGTAAATGAGTGCTTTTGGTCACTTGGGAGTCACTCTCACTGGCATTGGCAAAAGGAGTTTTAATATCTGTTTGCAAAAACAGGACTTAGCAGATCTCCATGGCAAGGTTCGCTTGATTGCTTTGTCCAGAGGTGAAACATAGGAAGGAGAAAATGGGTTAAAATCAATCTAGACTGATTTACATGGAGGCAAGAGATGGAGAAAGAGATGAGAGACCCTTCAAAGGAATCAGAAAGTTCAGGAAGGTGCCCTCTGCTTTCTAAACTACTGATGGATCTGAGCTGGGGCTGGTTCCGCTCTCAGTCTCAGACCTGCTCTATGGTTTCTGTCTACAGGTCATGGCTGCACTTAACCATTGACTAATTCAACATTGATAAGGTGATTTGGGAGGGTTTACCACAATTACAGCAGAGATTTAATTCTAGATCCAGGCTGGCACTGAGGAGCCTCACTTAGGGATGCTGTGGTAAAGTCATGGGATGATTGACCTTAATCATCAGTCAGTCTTCATCCTGGATGTAGTGTGAGATGGTAACTACAGGAATTTTTCACAGTTCCAGTAATGATAACATTGTTCCACTTGGGCTGTTATTCAGGCAAGTAATTCCCCAAGGCTTTTGGAGTATTGTTTTCCTTGATAAGGCAACAGAAGGACTTGGTGTGCAAAGTGTATGTGACAAGCTCAAGGGAAGCTTCACCACCTGAGAGGCATTTCCAAAGTCAAAGGCCTAAGAAGGAATCCTGAATGGCCCAGGGTGGGGATGAAGGGTGGTGCTCCCAGCCTGTGGTGCTCAGCATTTGGCAGAGCTGCTGCCAGTGTGAAAGTGAGGGAGGACAGGGTGCTTGTGCACAGCTTCCCTGGGCATCCTGACAAGGTGCAAATGTTTTGGGAGGATACAGGGCTGGGTGGGCACTGGGGCACTCTCATATCCCACCCTTACATTTCCTCTGTCTGTGTCCCCTCAGGGTTGGCTACAACACATTCTGGCGCAAGGAAGATCTCATGGATTGAGGGCTGGTAGCATTGGAGCTCCCAGAGAAGAGGAAGAGCCAGGTTGTTGCCCATCCTCCTGCGTCAGCACATCCTTTAGCACCTCCTTCAGCACCTGCTTCAGCACTGCCTTCAGCATCTTCAGCACCTTTATTCTCCCAATAAATCTTCTCTGCAAACACACACTGTCTCTGCTCTTTCACCGATCAGTGCCCCTGTTCCCTTTCCTCAGTAGTGGCCTCTCTTGCCACTATCCCTGAAGGCCATTGTGTGACCCTCCCTGGCTTGAGCTCCTCTTTGTCAGCCCTCCCATCACATGGAGCTCCTTGGGACCCCAGCTGCTGCAGGCCAGCAGGACCCTGCTCAGCCTGGAGTGATGGCCTGTGTCCCATGTCCCACTGGGCATCTGCAAACAGCTCCATGTCTGCTCTGCAAGGGACAAGGACAGAGCTGGGAAGACCAGGGGCTCCCCCAGGGCAGGCAGAGCCAGCTGGGCACCCCCACCATGGCAAGAAGGCACCCGCAGTGCTGGGCACAGAGCTGCTGGGGCAGCAACAGTCCAGGGCTGCAAGCAATGGGCACAGCAGAGCGGCTGCAGGGGGATGCTGGCTCCAAGGCACACATCTCTGCAGCAGCAGCAGCAGCAGCTGTCCCCAAGGCTCTGTCTCTTCCCCAGGTGAAGGCCTGAGCAGGCAGCAAGGCAGGGCTCTGGGGACACTCACCAATGTCATACTGCAGGCTGATCTGCAGCTTGGGCCACAGCATGATGAGAGCGAAGGAGGCGTAGAAATGGACATCGTAGGTGTTGTACATCCGGTACTCCTGGCCTGGCAGGACAGGGCAGGTGGTGAGGGAAAGGAGACTGCCATGGGCAGGGGACAAGGGGCAAAGCTCCTCCCTCCACAGGCCCCTGGACAGGGGCATCTTTCCCAGCACAGGCAGGGGCTCCCATTCCAAGAGGGTTTCATTCTCTACACAGAGCACCATGCAGATAGGGAACACTCCATGCCCTATCCTTCAGGGCTGCAAGGGCTTTCCCTGGTGTAGTATATGGTAGAGATAATTCATGCTGTTCATGTATAAAATATTGTAAGTCCAAACTATGTTTGGACTCCTGGCTGGGAGCAGCGTCTTATTCATATATATCTAGTTCTCAGACTTCATTTGAGATAACATCGGGTTCATTAATGTAAGAATAGAAGCTTCCAGGGTGATAATTGCTGGCTTTCCTGGGCCACCGGGACCACTCAAGAGTGATTATTGCCTCGATGATTCCATCTACCACGATGATCGACGGCGCCACCCTGATGCATGTGAATGCTGAATTCCCCAAAGTTCTCTGACAACATCTGGACACCTGGACTGGATCTTTGTCTACCTCTGCACATGTAAAGCCTGGGTTATGCATGTGAAGAGACACAAAGAACATTCGGTCATCTCTGCCTCGGGCAGAATAAACTGTATAAGAACTCACTGCGAAAAGCAGCATTCCTGAACAGGGGGAGACTCTGACATTTGGGGGGTCAGATCCATGTGTTTACCCAGCGCCAATCCCGGGCTCAATGCTGACCTTGGCTGTGGTAGTTTTTGACGACCGAAATTCGATCTCGCAGACAAAGTAATAAATCTTTGCTAAATTTTCTTATAAGTTTGGCTCTTGATTTGATCATTTATAACAATCTGGTGACAACCTGATGTGACTTGATATTGGGGTTTGGGACCCCCTTCCTGCCTGGAAGGCACTCCGCTTATTTCAGAGGTCTGAGCGGCATTGGAGTCTGGAAAACCAATCAAATTCACAAGAACTGAAATCTGAGCCACAGCCAAGGGGTATAAAATGGGTCGAATTCTCAGCAAACTCAGAATGATCCAGTAGTCTCCAAGCCAAAGGGGTTTTTTTCACTCGGAAAATCAACGTGCACGAAGAAATCCACGCGGGAAAAGGAACCGAAAGTATCGTGTGGTTGAGTGAAGCGTGACCGAACGCGCGTGTGAGATGTGACTCTGTCACGGGGTGAGTGCAGACCCCACAATCACAGTTCCACCATCCCACAAGGGACATGGTCAGTCAAGGTGGAAGCAGAAGGTTTTACCTCACACACGAGACCCGAGGCTTGGGAGGAGTCTAGGGGGAAAACCGGTCGCAGTTGGGTCAGAAGGAGGAAGAGACGAGCCTAGAAAACTCTAGGAGCCCGTCTGCCTTCTGATCCGGAGGAAACAGGTAAAAGTTAATCTAAAAAGTCAGTAGAATAGTACTCTGCTTGACTGAGTCAGACTGGTGGCTTTTTGTGAGCCAGAGAGACCGACATCGGACAAAGAAACGGGACCTGTGACAGATGTCCCGATGAAAGGAGAGAAGGTAAGAAAAATTGTATAAATCCTTGAGAAAATGGAGTTGGGAAAGAGCAGACTTCAGAGGAAAATCCAGGAAAAACCTCCCCAGGGTCCCGGGAAAGTTCTACAGGAAATCCCAAGAGATAGTTCCGTGGCATGGATGTTAGAACATTGGGACAAAAGCCCGAGGAGGGTGGAGAAGTCCAAGGAGAAAATGGTCCATTTTTGCATGGAAAAATGGGCAGGGAGATCAAAAATACGTGGTTTGGCCGATTTTTCGGCACCTTTGAAGCTTGGACTTGCGAGTCTTTGTACGATCACGTGTTCGATCACTGCCCACGGGATACTGAAGAAATTGAGTATGCTGAAATATGGAGACACGTTTGTACGGGTCTGTACCCGATACGAGTTCTCTGGCACACGGCAAAAGTGGGAAAGGAATGGGAGCCGTTGGAAAATCTTCCAAGCCCCTTAACTTGTGTCCCCGCAGCAGCCCGATCCTGCACAGGCACAAGCAGTGCCCGAGATGCCTCCCGAGGCAAGGGTTCAGCAGGCTCAGGAGGCGGCATCCGCTTTCCCACATGGCCAAGCGGCGGCTGCCGCAGGTCTCTCCAAAAGCCAAGGAGAGTCTGGACATAGAGCTGATTCGATTCGAGATTGAGAGACCGGAAGACCTGATACGGGTCAAGCAATACCCCATCTCCATGGAAGGGAGATGGGGTTTGAAGCCAGTGATTGACAAATTAATAAAGAAAGGTACACTGGAGCCGTGCATGTCCAGACACAACACCCCAGTTCTGGCGGTGAGGAAAACAGATGGCTGCTACAGGCTGGTGCAGGACATGAGGGCTGTGAATCAGACAACTAAGACTTTGTTCCCCACAGTTTCAAATCCTTACAATTTGCTGAACTATATCTCTACTGAGGACACTTGGTGCAGTTTGATTGACTTAAGGGATGCTTTCTGGACCTGTCCTCCAGCTGAGGACAGCTGCGATTATTTCGTGTTTCAGTGGGAAGACCTGGAGATAAACAGAAAGCAGCAGCTCAGGTGGACTTTGTTGCCTCAGGTCTTTGTGGACTCTCCAAATTTATTTGGACTGGCGCTTGAGCAGGTTTTAAGTCGTTTTGTACCAAGTGAAGGGACAAAATTGCTGCAATACATAGATGATTTGTTGGTTGCAGGGCCAAAGTAGGAGGCTGTAAGGACGAGCACAAGAGAGCTTTAGAATTTTTGGGGGAAAAAGGGTTGAAAGTTTCAAGGTCGAAGTTGCAATTCACGGAGTCTGAGGTCATGTACTTTAGGACATTGTTTAATCAAGGGCAAAAAGAAATTGGATGCAGAGAGGGTGGCAGGGATTATTGCCTTGCCACCCCCACAGACGAAAAGGGAGGTCAGGCAGCTTTTGGGGTTGTTGGGATATTGCCAGCAGTGGATTGAAGGGTACAGCAAAAAGGAGAAATTTCTATATGAGAAACTCACCACAGCGTGGATCAAATGGACAAAGACAGAAGAGGAAGAATTTAGGGGAGTCAAGGAGGCACTCACAGCAGCACCAGTGCTGAGTGTCCCTGATGTGAGAAAACCCTTTCAGTTGTTTGCGGATGTGAGCAGTCACACGGCACAGGAGGTGTTGACACAGGACTGGGCAGGGGTCAGGAAACCTGTGAGTTACTTATCCCAGCTTTTGGACCCAGTCAGCAGGGGCTGGCCCACCTGCTTGCAGGCAATTGTGGCCGTGGCATTGCTGGTGGAGAAAGCCAAGAAGGTAACCTTCAGCGCACCTCTGGTAGTATTTGCACTGCAAAACGTGCGGGGCATACTACATCAGAAAGCGGACAAATGGCTCATGGATGCAAGGTTGTTAAAGTATGAGGCCATTTTGATTCACTCACAGGATTTGGAACTGAGAACAATGATTGTGCAGAACCCTGTGCAGCTTCTGTTCGGGGGAGCTTCAGAGGAATTGATACATGATTGCGTGAAGGTGGTTGAATTGCAAACCAAAACCAGGGAGGATTTAGAGGAGGAGGAACTGGTCGAGGGAGAAAAATGCTTTCTGGACGGATCGAGCGGAGTAGTCGAGGGAAAAAGGAAATCAGGATATGCAGTCATGGATGGGAGAACAGGAAAGGTGATTGAAGCGGGCCCCCTGAGTGCGAGTTGGTCGGCAAAAGCATGCAAACTGTACGCAGTTCTGAGGGCATTGAAAGGGCTGAAAGGGAAAAAGGGAATGATTTTTAGAGATTCAAGGTATGCCTTTGAGGTTGTTCACACGTTTGGGAAGATTTGGGAGGAAAGGGGACTGATCAACACGAGGGGAAAGGGGCTGATGCATGGAGAATTAATTTCACAAATCATAGAAGCTCTAAGGCGGCAGGAGGAAATTGCAGTGGTCGAAGGGACACCAGGCAGGAATTCAGTTCCAGACCAGGGGGAACAACTTGGCAGACCAGGAGGCCACAACCGTGGCGTTGATGATGGTGAGTACCCCAGAGATCGAAGGGCTGAGGTCCCTGACAATTGCCCTCAACCCTCCCTAAAGGAGATCGAATGTTATGAGAAAATAGGGGGAAAACAGAAAGAAGGTAAGTGGAGATTACCTGATGGGAGAGAAATAGTTCCCAGAGGTTTTGCCAGAAGAATTTTGTGAAAATTGCACCAGCAAACACACTGGGGGGCACAAGCCCTGGTGGAACAATTTTTGAAATTTTTTGGGTGCAAGGGAATTTACGAATTGGCCAAACAAGAGGGGCAAGGGTGCCTGATTTGTCAGAAAGTAAACAAATCAAGAGCAAAGCAGGCTGCCCTGGGGAGTCGCCCTGTTGCGTACCGACCATTTGAAAGAATTCAAGTTGATTTCATGGAGTTGCCAAAAGTGGGGAGGTTCAAATTTGTACTTGTAATTGTGGACAAATTGACTCATTGGGTGGAGGCCTTTCCCAGCTCACGGGCAACGGCTCAGACAGTGACCAGAAAATTACTAGAAGAAATTGTACCCCAATATGGGGTGGTGAATTGCGTAGACTCAGATCAAGGGACCCATTTCACATCAAAGGTTATTAAGCAGATGGCTGATGCTCTAGGCATTCAGTGGGAATACCACACTCCATGGCATCCCCAGAGTTCAGGACAAGTGGAAAGAATGAATCAGACTTTGAAGGCAGAGTTATCTAAATTAATGTTAGAAACACAGATGTACTGACTGAAATGCCTGCCTTTACCACTGCTTAATATCTGAACCACGCCTCACTCAGAGATGGGGCTCTCGCCATTTGAAATGTTATATGGGATGCCAGATAAGACATGTAATTCTGGTGGAACATCCCAGGTTTGAGGATGGTCAGATTCCACCATATCTGGTTGCAATCAACAGAAATTTACAGGAACTCAGAAAACAGGGGATAATGGCCCAGAGTGCTCCTCTGGGATTCACTATTCACAAAATCCAACCAGGTGACGCAGAGCTTGTGAAAGTGTTGAAGGAGATGCCTCTCTCTCCTCACTGGGGAGGTCCTTTTCTTGTGACAACAGCGATGGCCATTCAGACAGTGGAGAAAGGCTGGACACACACATCTAGGGTGAAGAAAGTCGAACATCAGGAGGAAGTGTCCGAGTGGAGGGTTGCTTCTTCCCCAGGCGACTTGAAGCTCAGACTCCAACGTCCTTGTAAATGACCAACGGTGAGCGGATAAGTTGTACACTGTCAGATTGTGTATGCTATCCGTTTGTACACTTTAAGTGTGAGTATTGTCAAGGGGTTTTTGTCCTTCATTGTAGAAGGGGACAGAGACCAAAGGGGCTGTGTACCCAGTGTTTGGAGGAAGAGCTTGAACTGACTGACCATATCCTAATCATAGCCACCAATTTGGGAATCACTGATTTGAATTCACAGGAGTGGATTTGCATTTTTCAAAACGGGGTGCGTGGGAAGCTTAGATCACAAGCAGAAATTCTGGATGTGGACTGCCGGCAATCCATTAGGGTACCGTGGAGTTCCGATGCAATCAGTGTCACAGTGGGACGCCTTTAAAAGGAGGTTTGCAGCTAGGTCCGAGGGCATGTTCCCTAAAGAATACTCCTCCTGCCGTGAAGATGGTCTTCCTCGCCGCTGGTGGCACCCCAGGGGGTGGAGGCAAAGGCAGAGGAGTATGCTTGGTGGGAATCCTGATTGGCCTGAGCCCAGTCGTGTGCGGGACACAGAGCCAGCACACTGAGTTCCCGATGAGAGGTGGAAACGAGAGGTCCACAGCTGAGTGTGGAAATTGCACTCAGGTGGTCCCAGTTGCAGGGGATGGGGGACAATCAGCATAGCAAGCCCCAGAGGAATGTCTCAGGGAACCTGGCAGGTACTCTTGGAAGAATGGCACACAGGTGAAATTGTGTGAATTGGAGGCAGGGATTTGGTGTATCAATCCCAAGGCAAGGCTAAGGAATGGACAGTCAAATGAGCACAAGCAACAAATGAGAAAAAAAAGTGTGAAAACAATGTTTATCCCCATTTGTAGCCAATGTAACCGGACCATGTGAGTTGGGGGAAAGACAGAATCAATCTTTGTTGCATATCACCAGGTGAATCCATTGTGCTACGACAGTATGAGGCTGGGGATATGCATGATGAATGGGAAAATGTATTGGATGACGAGAAATGCTAAATTTGACAGCAAATTTACTTTGAAGAGAGACCCACTCATATTGGACTTGGCACAGGCAAATGATGACAGGATGTGCCTGCAATATGATCGGGTTGTCTGTTTCATGAGAAATTAAAATGATGAGGATCCTGAGGGAAGAATGAGAGAGGTAACTCAGGAACTGAGGCAAAGGGAGTCAGAAATGAGGAAGAAAAGAATTGAACAGGAAAGATTGAAAACACTGGGAGAACAATATGAAATGCTGGAAAAACAATATGCTGGTAGGGAACTACCTTCCCCAGACAGGAACCTGTTCATTGACTTGATGCAGGAGATTGCAACTGAATTGGGACTGTCAAACTGTGGGATTTGTGGGGGTCTGAAGTCTGCAGAAAAATGGCCTTGGAAAGGGGAAGGTTTGGCTCCAGAGCAGCTTTTGAAATGGGACAATCCGAGGGTCTCAAAATTGGCACAGAGACCTGAGAGGTGGGTTTTGGACCAGAGGGTGGACCAGAGGGTGATTGGAACTATCTGTATCAGTCCAGAAGGAAGGGAGTACACTGAGACGGTGGGATACACTCCTTGTGTATGTACCCTGATGGTGAACTCAGCACAAAAACTAAGGTCTGGCAGCCAGAACACCCTTCTGGGTACTGGAGTCGGAGGAACGAAACAAATTGTGAATGGAACAAAAGAATGGGACTGTGGTGGGTCAAAAATCCAGGAGCCAACCCTTTGCAATCCTTGGAGGGCATGAGGGAATACTGGGGAGCCGCAGGGAAAATAAATATCAAATGGAAAGCCCTGGATGGAATTTATTGGATCTATGGAAAGAAGGCAAACAGTGAGTTACCCCCAAGGTGGAAGGGATCATGCACCTTAGGCATGATCCAGCTGATGTTCTTTACTCTCCCGCAAACAAAAAGTAACCTTTTAGGGGCTCCATTATACGAGAAAGGAGAGAAGAATCCTGAAAAAGATAATACCAGTGATAAGTGGTAAACAAACATGGGAGGAAGAAGAGTGGCCAGTGGCGAGAATAATTGATTATTATGGGCCAGCCACGTGGGCCCAGGATGGAAGCTGCAGATATAGGACTCCGATTTATCTACTGAACAGACTGATTTGGCTGCAGGCAGTGGTGGAAATTGTGTCAAATTACACCTCTGAAGCCCTGGATTTACTGAGTTGGCAGCACACCCAGGTACGGGCATTTGTATTGAATAGCTTTAGACTATTTGCTGGCCGAAGAAGGGGGAGTGTGTGGAAAGTTCAATGAATCAGAATGCTGTATTGAGGTTGATGATTATGGGGAAACCATAAGAGCTTTGGTGGCTGAGATCAAAAAGGTGGCCCATGTCCCTGTTCAAAAATGGAACTTTATTTTTCAGTCCTTGTGGTGGGACAAATTGCTTGATGGGGCCTGGTGGAACAAAGTGATGTTTTTTGTGCTCTGTTCAGTAGCTGGAATCCTATTCCTCCCTTAGCTAATTCCATGCTTTATTAGACTGATCCACTCCATGGTCCAGGGAATGCAGATAGTGATAATTCCTGTGGATCCAGAGGGAGCTTCCAGAGACAACACACCTAAAATCATGGGATTGGGAGAAAGGAAGTATGCCAGCAATGCTGCCAAGGTATTGGCAAAGTTTGAAAAACAGGCAAATGTGAATGTGAATAATACAGGATATCAGGGTGTTCTACAAGGAGAGTACAGAATAGTGTATAAAAAAAGTACCCTGTTTGTGAAAGACCCTTAATCGTGGTGGGTAGAGGTAGGAAATGAGAACTGTAGCAATTTACAAGCATGAATTAAATTAGTGATATAAATGGGGAGGGATTGTGGTATATGGTAGAGATAATTCATCCTGTTCATGTATAAAATATTGTAAGATCCAAACGAAGTCTTTTGACCAACCTGGCCAGGAGCAGTGTCTTATTCATATACATCTAGTTCCCAGACTTCGTTGAGATAACATTGGGTTCTTTAATGTAAGAATAGAAGCTTCCAGGGTGATGATCACCACCTTCCCTGGGCCGCTGGGACCACTCAAGAGTGATTATTGCCTCAACGATGCCATCTACCACGATGATTGACGGCGCCACCCTGATGCATGTGAATGCTGACTTCCCCAAAGTTCTCTGACAACATCTGGACACCTGGACTGGATCTTTGTCTACCTCTGCACATGTAAAGCCTGGGTTATGCATGCGAAGAGACACAAAGAACATTCGGTCATCTCTGCCTCGGGCAGAATAAACTGTATAAGAATTCGCTTTGCGAAGCGCCGTTCATGAACAGGGGGAGACTCTGACATTTGGGGGGTCAGATCCATGTGTTCACCCAGCACCAATCCCGTGCTCAACGCTGACCTTGGCTGTGGCAGTTTTTGACAACTGAAATTTGGTCTCGTGGACAAATTAATAAATCTTTGCTAAATTTTCTTATAAGTTTGACTCTCGATTTGATAATGTATAACACTCAGAATAGCACTGCTCCCTACACACTGGAGTGTGAAAAGCATCCCCATGGCAGGTTCAAAACACATGCCTACAGTAATGGGAGGGCTTGAGGCTGGAGAATGCCTCACATCCTTGTGAGTTACCTTCCAAATACGCAAACCTTCCATACTCCCTCAGGACAGTTGCCTCAGCCACTCTCCTGACACCATCCCCAAAGAGGGTGCCCTCAGGAAAGTCATGTCCCCTCTCCTGGTGTCAGGCTGTCAGGCAAGCCCTGAGGAACGCTGCCAACCCCAAGGCCTTACACCCTGCTGAAGGTTGCAATGCAAGTTGTTTTCCATTACCATCTGTATGGCAGATTACCTTTGTCAAGTGGGCAGTTTGCTTTATCTCTCTTTTTGAGTGACCACATTCACACCTCCCTCGGGAGGGGACATTGCTGATAACAGACTATTGAATGTCACTTCATGACTGGTAAGAACTAGAGCATCCCATTGTGAGATGCTCCACCCAGAGGGAGGAGCCAAGAATTGCTACCCAGATGTAATCTGGAGATTCTGGAATAACTGCATGGTATCTCCACTGGATTTCCCAGAGGAACAGCAGCTGCCTCTTCTTCCACTAGATCGTCAGAGGAAGACTACAGCCTTTTCTACAGGATCCCTGCTCCAGCAGAACCACACCTGACACTCCAGGAGGACTGCAGCCACATTTCCAATTGCACTGCTACCAACACCATGACCAACAGGTTGTCAGATTCTGTCATGACTCTGTCAATGTTGTTTTAGTTTTCTGCATTGTTTATTTTATAAGTATTTTTCCCCTAATAAAGAACTGTTATTTTCTGCTCCCGTCATTTTTGTTGCCTGAGAGCCCCTTAATGTAACAATTTGTAGCAATTTGGAGGGGGAGGAGTTTATTTCTCCATTTCAGGGGAGGCTCTTGCCTTCCTTAGGAAGCAGCTGTCTTTCCAAACCAAGACACCCAGTGTGGGGCTGTGCCTGGGGCTCCAGGCAGGGTCTGGCCCAGCCCTCCTGCAGTAAATCCCTCCTGCAGCTCCTTTTGGGGAGGAAACAGTGGATGTGGTGCAGTCCAGAATGTGGCCTGCCTTTCCCCAGCCTCAGCCTTGTGCTGCTGAAGGTGGCACTTGTCCTTTCTCTCTGGTGAGCTCTGAGCTGACTGCAGGTGAGACTGGTGAATTGCTCTCCTCTGTTACCTTGCCATTTCATGGATTTTTTCCATGTGTTTTGCTCCATTGCCTGGCTGGCATCACTCCTGTCTGTGAGCTCATTGACGTGGCCTTGGTGGGTTCACAAGTCAGCAGTGAACAAGTCAGAAATGAGACGTAAGAACTGCCTGTGATCCAGTCCTGAAGAGAGTGTGCCCAAAAGGTTCTGCGAGAGAAGGGCACTCCAGCCCTTCACTGATTCCCACAGCATCCCCTTGGCTCATCTCCAGAGCCACACTGGGGAAAAATATCTGCAGGGATGCTTGGTTTGAGCATAGAGAGGAGAGATTTGCTGCTTTTGCTTTGGACTGCCCAGCCTTCCCTGGCAAGGTCCTGCCTGGTGTCATCCCAGCCTCTGCTTCCCCTGGTTCTGGTGTCACCAGACTGGCAGTAAGTGTCAGGCATGTCCCTAGGCTGTGCTGATGAGCCCCATGGCTCTTGTCTCTCTTGCAAGCGACAGCAATAAAGCAGATGTGGTTGGCCAGGCCCCTAGAGCAAACCCACATGCAATGGGGAAGGGGCTTGGCCAGTGATTGTGGGTGAGAAGCTGTTTCTGGAGATCAGCATGTTAGATGAACTGTCAACGTCCTCTTGAACAATGTGGAATGTGGTTCAGCATATCTCTGTAAAGTATTTTGGGGGCTTTTTAAACCTTTCGGGGAAAGAGACGTTTCACTTCCTCCTGTCATTGTTTGAGGTGGGCATTTGTGTCTGTTGACCCAGCGGGCTGTGTTGCCCTTTTCCTCACGGGAATTTCAATCCCGCTCCAGCCCCAGCCTGAGGGGTCCACATGAGCACCAAGCCCGTCTCTGTCCACCCAGGTTTTCCCCAAGAGCCACATCCTCAGCGCGCTCAAGACCATCTTTGAGAAGAACGTGCTGGGCTTCGCGGGCGGCACCATGGGCGCCGTGAACGGCATGAGGCCCGACGGCGTGCCCGACACCTCCAGCGTGCAGTCCAACGAGGTCTGGGTCGGCGTGGTCTACTCCCTGGCTGCCACCATGATCCAGGAGGTGAGGAGGGAGGATGCTGCTGCTGCTGCTGCTGTGCTCACCAGGATGTGCTCCGTGGGCGTGCTGATGGTGCTGTTCCCTCTCGTGCAGGGCATGGTGGAGGAAGGCTTCCGTACAGCGGAGGGCTGCTACCGGACGGTGTGGGAGCGGCTGGGCATGGCTTTTCAGACGCCGGAGGCCTACCGGGAGAAGAAGGTGTACCGCTCGCTGGCCTACATGCGGCCCCTCAGCATCTGGAGCATGCAGCTGGCCCTGGAGCGCCGTGCTGGCCGGGCACAGCTCGCCCAGGGCCACAGCCACCCTTGAGCCTCGTGGCACTGGGCAGGGCACCAGGGGCTGGGAGGTGCAGATGGCAGGCAGGGACGCTCCCCTCCCTCTCTGTGCTAGTACTCACATTGCTGTTTTCCTTCCCTACCTCCACTATGTGCCCTTGACCTCAGAGGGCTTCCAGCTGCTGGTGCTGAGCACAAGGGGGGACCAGAGTTGTGGGGGATGTCTCCTCAGAGCATGGTGGCTTAAGGAGTTGCTGCTGGAGCCTGTGCCTCCCCTTCCCCATCACTCAGGCCTCTGAGAGTGTGCAGGCTGCCCAGCCATCCCAAACTGCAGCTGTACCTTGCCCAGAGGCACAGGAGACCTCTCTCCTGCAGGCATTGGGCTGGGTGAGGTGGGCAGCTGTGCTGCAGGGAAAGAAGAGGGTGTGGGTGAATGTGTGTGTGAGGATATTGGAGTGGTGCACTCAGGCACACGGATGCTGTAGTTGTCCTGGGGTGACACTGCACATTCTGACGGGCTCTGCCCCAGCAGGGCCTGTGGCAGATACAATCCCCAGGGGAGACCCGGCTCCCTGGACAGTGACAATCTGAGCCCAAGAAGCAGGTCCTGGTCTGGTACCATGGCCCCCTCCCTGCTGGTGCCGGGGGCAGGCAGTGGAGCACATGAAAGGGGATAAATCACTTCAGTTCTTAATAAATCTGTCCAGCTGTCTACTCTCGTTCTTCTTCGGTGTCTTCTTTGGCACAGGACCAAAGTGGAAGAGGGAGCTCTTGCAATTCCCTTTGTCTTCCTGGACTAGGCTGGAGGGCGAGGGGGCAGGGAGGGGACAATCCCAGTGGTGTCTGGCTCTTGTGGAGTTTTGCTGAAGGGAGCAGGGATGTGCCTGTTTACCCACTTCTCCACATGTAATAGCAGCAGTTAAGACCAGGAGCTTCTTGCTTGGCTCCTGGCTCTGCCCTGCCTTGCCAGCAGCGGAGGAGAGAGCATTCCTCCTGAGAAGGCCTCTGTGGGCACCAGCTGAGCCACAGGGCTGCAGGTTCTCGACTACACTGAGTCCCTTTGGTGCAGGGCTGGGCACCTTGCCTCCTTCTCCTTCTTTCTCTGCCACTGCAGCATTTGAAGGCTGTGCATTCCTGGTGTGGGATGGATAGAAAGGAGAGAGCTCCTGTTGTGCCCACAGAAACACAGATCTGGACAGAGAGGCACTCTAGCCCTAGGACAGAGAGAGTGACACCCCAGTCCCATTTCTGTATCAGGATGCTGTGCCTGCAGTGGGGGTGAAATAACTTGAACAATTCCCTGTTTGCAAATATTTGCAATTCCCTATTTGCAGGGGTGAATGGAGAAAGGGGTGTCATGGTGCTTTTAGTATTGAACAATGCTGAAATGAGTCTGACTCATCAGTCCCTGAAGTTCAACATCCTAAATAGCGATGTGAAGGTCTGATAGAACTGGAAAAGAACCAAGAAAGGAAACCAGCAAGTGCTACTACTGATAATGTATCTAAAGCTGCTGAACTGTCACAGCTGACATCCTGCTGAGAGCCAAGTCACAGTCTACTGTAAAAGCTTGCCCCCAATTTCTAAGGTCAAGGTATTCTAAAACCCTCCTTCCCAGATTGTGTAGAGATTCCTCCCTTGCATGGGGATACCCCCTTCTTGAGGCTGAACCAGAGAGATTTGCCCACAATTACTGGTATGAGAAACTTCAGGGTCTACTTTGTAATTGGCCTAGCTAGCTTTAATATACTGAATTCTGCTTCAAAATAGTTCATCATACTATAGAAATTGCTATAGCTTCTAATCTGTAGTAATTAATTCTTACAAAGATGTTTTTGTCTAATTATCATAATAAATTATTTGTTTTTATATAAATGTATCTGATTTGCCATCCTCAATGCTGTGGTACTATGTTGTATAAAATTTCTGTTCCACCTGTACAATCCTTTAGACATAATCCATTGACAAAACCTGGGGCTAAGTTGGATCCAGCTCTGCCCAAACTCTTCAGTGGGCAGGATTCTAGAATGCAAGAGAGTGCTTTCTGAACCTTGTGATTCAGCTGAAGGGTTTATTTAATAAATATTGTCTGAAGCTGCCATTCTGCCTGTGGCACTGTCCCAGACACTCACCCCCACAATCCCATGTCCCGCATCCCCTCCATCTCCCCAGGCAGGGGCAGATGCGTGGGCCAGTTCTGCGCCCACTCCAGGGCCCCTGTGGGTGCCACGAGGGACTGGGAGTGCCAGCCAGGGGACTCCCAGCATGGGCAGGGGGTGCTGTCACTGCTGTACCTGGGAGCTGCCGCTGCACAGCGAGGCCAAAGCTGGGGCAGCTCTTGGCTGCTGGGCTCCTTGCAGGGGTGACAGCAGGATCTGCTTGTTGGTGGCTGCTGCTGCGCTGTGCCAGGAGCCCAAGGAGGTCCCAGCTGTGTTCAGGGCCAAAAGGGTCATGCAAGAGCCCAGCTCGTTTCTCCACAGGCCCTGCAGGTGAGCCTGGGGCTTGTGTGGTGGCTCGGTCAGTGCCCAGGCTCAGTCCCACGTTCAGCCTGGCTGAGCAGGGCATGTGTGTCCCATGGCACAGCCCCTCGCCCTGGCAGCTGGGACCAGCGCATGGGCAGCCCTCAGGAGAGCAACCATCAGTCTCTGGGCAGGGCAGCAGAGCTGGAGGTACCCGGTGGAAGGGGGAGGTGACCCACAGCAGCCACAGGGAAGCACAGCCAGAGCTGGCAGCCTCCTTGGTCATGGACACTGCACCGTGGCATGGCCCAGCATGGTAGAGGACGGTGCACCCAGAACCTGCAGCCCCTCAGGCAAAACCTTTGTGTGCTGGGGTGGCAGAGCATGAGTGAGCTGGCAGGGAGCACAGCGAGGGCAGCAGGTGAGAAAAGCATTATAGATACCACAGGCAGAGTGTGGGAGCTTTGAGGACATCACAGGAAACACGTTGGATCTCTGGGACACCACAGAAAGGATGGAGGAGTTCTTGGGACACCATAAGAAGGGCTTTTATCTCTTTCTGGCCACAGCAGGACTTCTTCAGTGCCAAAGTGGATCCTTAATCTTCAAAAGCTATCAGGGCTGGCAGATATGAAGTAGCCTCTCCCTCTCCTTTCCATTCTTCAGCAGATCATTATGCTGCTCCAGTGCTGCCATTTGTGACAAATGTTTTTTTTTGCTCCCAGGGGAGAATTTCTGGCCAGAGAAATAATGTTACATGGCAAGAGCAAACTCCCATATATGGCCCCCCTGGTATCTTCCCACGTCAGAGCCCACAATAAATGGAGAGGCACAAAGATGCAAAGCAGCTCTCCCTTGGGGTCACTGAAGGAGGCTGGAGGGGTACTGTGGCACCACAATACTGGACCATGTCACCCGGCTGTCCAACTGCATTTATCTTGGAACAAAGGCATTCTGGGAAGATCAACTGTCATGAGCCCCTCTGATAGCTGATAAATTTGGGGACACCCAGATTGCACAATGTCCTGCCCAGAGCTGCCACGCACCCATCTGGCAGCAATAAAAAGGAGAGGGAGCAGGAGCCTCAGCAGAGACCTGCAAGGAGCACATCCCCAGGTCCATCAGCTGCCTGCCTGCTGCAGAGATGGTGCAAGCAACTCCCTTGCTCCTCGTGCTCTTCCTGGCCCTGGGGGCTCACGGCCTCCCCCCTATGTGGATGGTACCATCAGGGGTGGGATGCACAGGGTGGGGTGGGCAGGGGGCTGTGGCTGCAGGCTGTGCTGTGCCACAAGTGCTGAGTTCTTTCCTCTCCAGTGTAAGCTGACTGGGCAATGGCAGAATGACCTGGGCTCCAACATGACCATTGATGAAGTAAAGGAAAATGGTGACTTCACTGGCAAGTACTTTACAGCTGTGTCAGCTTCCCCAGAAGAGATCAAGGAATCACCTCTGGTGGGGTCCCAGCGGCTCCCATATTGGAGCCAGCCCACCTTTGGTTTCACTGTCCACTGGAATTTTACAAGTATGTAGACATTTTTTATCATCCTTGCTGTGTCCCCAGACCTCCCCTCTGCCCTCCCTGCAGTGTCCTTGCTGATTCCCTGCCTTCCCCTGCACTATCCCCACTGCTCTCCCTCCCTGCAGCTCCCCCATCCCTGTCCCTGGAGCTCCTCGGTTGCTGCCAGCTCCCAGTGCCAGGCTGCAGGAGGGGCAGCAGGGGCTGGAGCCTGCACTGCCTGCCCGTGTCCGTGTGACACCCCAGCCCTGTGAGCCCTCCTGCTGCTTTCCCCATCCCCGCTGTCCCCAGAGGCCGGGGACAGCAGGGGTCTACTGTCCCCTGTGCTGGGACAGGCACTGACCTGCCACCTCGGCCATGCTCCCCTCCATCTCCTGTCTTGTCCCATAGAGTCCATCACTGTTTTCACGGGCCAGTGCTTTGTGGATGATAATGGAAAGGAGATTTTGAAGACCATGTGGCTGCTGAGGTCACACGTACGGAGCCCCAGAGATGACTGGAAAGCCACCTTGTGAGCTCTTTGTCCCTGCCCTGCACACTTCCCCTGTGCACTCCTGAGGGGGTGGGGCTGTCGTAAATGAGTGCTTTTGGTCACTTGGGAGTCACTCTCACTGGCATTGGCAAAAGGAGTTTTAATATCTGTTTGCAAAAACAGGACTTAGCAGATCTCCATGGCAAGGTTCGCTTGATTGCTTTGTCCAGAGGTGAAACATAGGAAGGAGAAAATGGGTTAAAATCAATCTAGACTGATTTACATGGAGGCAAGAGATGGAGAAAGAGATGAGAGACCCTTCAAAGGAATCAGAAAGTTCAGGAAGGTGCCCTCTGCTTTCTAAACTACTGATGGATCTGAGCTGGGGCTGGTTCCGCTCTCAGTCTCAGATCTGCTCTATGGTTTCTGTCTACAGGTCATGGCTGCACTTAACCATTGACTAATTCAACATTGATAAGGTGATTTGGGAGGGTTTACCACAATTACAGCAGAGATTTAATTCTAGATCCAGGCTGGCACTGAGGAGCCTCACTTAGGGATGCTATGGTAAAGTCATGGGATGATTGACCTTAGTCATCAGTCAGTCTTCATCCTGGATGTAGTGTGAGATGGTAACTACAGGAATTTTTCATAGTTCTAGTAATGATAACATTGTTCCACTTGGGCTGTGATTCAGGCAAATAATTCCCCAAGGCTTTTGGAATATTGGTTTCCTTGATAAGGCAACAGAAGGACTTGGTGTGCAAAGTGTCTGTGACAAGCTCAAGGGAAGCTTCACCACCTGAGAGGCATTTCCAAAGTCAAAGGCCTAAGAAGGAATCCTGAATGGCCCAGGGTGGGGATGAAGGGTGGTGCTCCCAGCCTGTGGTGCTCAGCATTTGGCAGAGCTGCTGCCAGTGTGAAAGTGAGGGAGGACAGGGTGCTTGTGCACAGCTTCCCTGGGCATCCTGACAAGGTGCAAATGCTTTGGGAGGATACAGGGCTGGGTGGGCACTGGGACACTCCCATGTCCCACCCTGACATTTCCTCTGAATGTGTCCCCTCAGGGTTGGCTACAACATATTCCGGCGCAAGCATATTCTAAGGATTGAGGGCTGGTAGCATTGGAGCTCCAGAGAAGAGGCAGTGCCAACTTGTAGCCCTTCCTCCTGCTTCAGCACCTCCTTTAGCACGTCCTTCAGCACCTTTATTCTCCCAATAAATCTTTTCTGCAAACACACACTGTCTCTGCTCTTTCACCGATCAGTGCCTCTGTTCCCTTTCCTCAGTAGTGGCCTCTCTTGCCACTATCCCTGAAGGCCATTGTGTGACCCTCCCTGGCTTGGGCTCCTCTTTGTCAGCCCTCCCATCACATGGAGCTCCTTGGGACCCCAGCTGCTGCAGGCCAGCAGGACCCTGCTCAGCCTGGAGTGATGGCCTGTGTCCCATGTCCCACTGGGCATCCGCAAACAGCTCCATGTCTGCTCTGCAAGGGACAAGGACAGAGCTGAGAAGATCAGGGGCTCCCCCAGGGCAGGCAGAGCCAGCTGGGCACCCCCAGCATGGCAAGAAGGCACCCGCAGTGCTGGGCACAGAGCTGCTGGGGCAGCAACAGTCCAGGGCTGCAAGCAATGGGCACAGCAGAGCGGCTGCAGGGGGATGCTGGCTCCAAGGCACACATCTCTGCAGCAGCAGCAGCAGCAGCTGTCCCCAAGGCTCTGTCTCTTCCCCAGGTGAAGGCCTGAGCAGGCAGCAAGGCAGGGCTCTGGGGACACTCACCAATGTCATACTGCAGGCTGATCTGCAGCTTGGGCCACAGCATGATGAGAGCGAAGGAGGCGTAGAAATGGACATCGTAGGTGTTGTACATCCGGTACTCCTGGCCTGGCAGGACAGGGCAGGTGGTGAGGGAAAGGAGACTGCCATGGGCAGGGGACAAGGGGCAAAGCTCCTCCCTCCACAGGCCCCTGGACAGGGGCATCTTTCCCAGCTCAGGCAGGGGCTCCCATTCCAAGAGGGTTTCGTTCTCTACACAGAGCACCATGCAGGTAGGGAACAGTCCATTCCCTATCCTTTAGGGCTGCAAGGGCTTTTCCTGGTGTAGTATATGGTAGAGATAATTCATCCTGTTCATGTATAAAATATTGTAAGTCCAAACTATGTTTGGACTCCTGGCTGGGAGCAGCGTCTTATTCATATATATCTAGTTCCCAGACTTCATTTGAGATAACATCGGGTTCATTAATGTAAGAATAGAAGCTTCCAGGGTGATAATTGCTGGCTTTCCCGGGCCACCGGGACCACTCAAGAGTGGTTATTGCCTCAACGATGCCATCTACTACGATGATCGACGGCGCCACCCTGATGCATGTGAATGCTGACTTCCCCAAAGTTCTCTGACAACATCTGGACACCTGGACTGGATCTTTGTCTACCTCTGCACATGTAAAGCCTGGGTTATGCATGTGAAGAGACACAAAGAACATTCGGTCATCTCTGCCTCGGGCAGAATAAACTGTATAAGAACTCACTGCAAAAAGCAGCATTCGTGAACAGGGGGAGACTCTGACATTTGGGGGATCAGATCCATGTGTTTACCCAGCGCCAATCCCGGGCTCAATGCTGACCTTGGCTGTGGTAGTTTTTGACGACCGAAATTCGATCTCGCAGACAAAGTAATAATACTTTGCTAAATTTTCTTATAAGTTTGGCTCTTGATTTGATCATTTATAACAATCTGGTGACAACCTGATGTGACTTGATATTGGGGTTTGGGACCCCCTTCCTGCCTGGAAGGCACTCCGCTTATTTCAGAGGTCTGAGCGGCATTGGAGTCTGGAAAACCAATCAAATTCACAAGAACTGAAATCTGAGCCACAGCCAAGGGGTATAAAATGGGCCGAATTCTCAGCAAACTCAGAATGATCCAGTAGTCTCCAAGCCAAAGGGGTTTTTTTCACTCGGAAAATCAACGTGCACGAAGAAATCCACGCGGGAAAAGGAACCGAAAGTATCGTGTGGTTGAGTGAAGCGTGACTGAACACGTGTGTGAGATGTGACTCTGTCACGGGGTGAGTGCAGACCCCACAATCACAGTTCCACCATCCCGCAAGGGACATGGTCAGTCAAGGTGGAAGCGGAAGGTTTTACCTCACACACGAGACCCGAGGCTTGGGAGGAGTCTAGGGGGAAAACCGGTCGCAGTTGGGTCAGAAGGAGGAAGAGACGAGCCTAGAAAACTCTAGGAGCCCGTCTGCCTTCTGATCCGGAGGAAACAGGTAAAAGTTAATCTAAAAAGTCAGTAGAATAGTACTCTGCTTGACTGAGTCAGACTGGTGGCTTTTTGTGAGCCAGAGAGACCGACATCGGACAAAGAAACGGGACCTGTGACAGATGTCCCGATGAAAGGAGAGAAGGTAAGAAAAATTGTATAAATCCTTGAGAAAATGGAGTTGGGAAAGAGCAGACTTCAGAGGAAAATCCAGGAAAAACCTCCCCAGGGTCCCGGGAAAGTTCTACAGGAAATCCCAAGAGATAGTTCTGTGGCATGGATGTTAGAACATTGGGACAAAAGCCCGAGGAGGGTGGAGAAGTCCAAGGAGAAAATGGTCCATTTTTGCATGGAAAAATGGGCAGGGAGATCAAAAATACGTGGTTTGGCCGATTTTTCGGCACCTTTGAAGCTTGGACTTGCGAGTCTTTGTACCATCACGTGTTCGATCACCGCCCACGGGATACTGAAGAAATTGAGTATGCTGAAATATGGAGACACGTTTGTACGGGTCTATACCCGATACGAGTTCTCTGGCACACAGCAAAAGTGGGAAAGGAATGGGAGCCGTTGGAAAATCTTCCAAGCCCCTTAACTTGTGTCCCCGCAGCAGCCCGATCCTGCACAGGCACAAGCAGTGCCCGAGATGCCTCCTGAGGCAAGGGTTCAGCAGGCTCAGGAGGCGGCATCCGCTTTCCCACATGGCCAAGCGGCGGCTGCCGCAGGTCTCTCCAAAAGCCAAGGAGAGTCTGGACATAGAGCTGATTCGATTCGAGATTGAGAGACCGGAAGACCTGATACGGGTCAAGCAATACCCCATCTTCATGGAAGGGAGATGGGGTTTGAAGCCAGTGATTGACAAATTAATAAAGAAAGGTACACTGGAGCCGTGCATGTCCAGACACAACACCCCAGTTCTGGCGGTGAGGAAAACAGATGGCTGCTACAGGCTGGTGCAGGACATCAGGGCTGTGAATCAGACAACTAAGACTTTGTTCCCCACAGTTTCAAATCCTTACAATTTGCTGAACTATATCTCTACTGAGGACACTTGGTGCAGTTTGATTGACTTAAGGGATGCTTTCTGGACCTGTCCTCCAGCTGAGGACAGCTGCGATTATTTCGTGTTTCAGTGGGAAGACCTGGAGATGAACAGAAAGCAGCAGCTCAGGTGGACTTTGTTGCCTCAGGTCTTCGTGGACTCTCCAAATTTATTTGGACTGGCGCTTGAGCAGGTTTTAAGTCGTTTTGTACCAAGTGAAGGGACAAAATTGCTGCAATACATAGATGATTTGTTGGTTGCAGGGCCAAAGGAGGAGGCTGTAAGGACGAGCACAAGAGAGCTTTAGAATTTTTGGGGGAAACAGGGTTGAAAGTTTCAAAGTTGAAGTTGCAATTCACGGAGTCTGAGGTCATGTACTTTAGGACATTGTTTAATCAAGGGCAAAAAGAAATTGGATGCAGAGAGGGTGGCAGGGATTATTGCCTTGCCACCCCCACAGACGAAAAGGGAGGTCAGGCAGCTTTTGGGGTTGTTGGGATATTGCCAGCAGTGGATTGAAGGGTACAGCAAAAAGGAGAAATTTCTATATGAGAAACTCACCACAGCCTGGATCAAATGGACAAAGACAGATGAGGAAGAATTTAGGGGAGTCAAGGAGGCACTCACAGCAGCACCAGTGCTGAGTGTCCCTGATGTGAGAAAACCCTTTCAGTTGTTTGTGGATGTGAGCAGTCACACGGCACAGGAGGTGTTGACACAGGACTGGGCAGGGGTCAGGAAACCTGTGGGTTACTTATCCCAGCTTTTGGACCCAGTCAGCAGGGGCTGGCCCACCTGCTTGCAGGCAATTGTGGCCGTGGCATTGCTGGTGGAGAAAGCCAAGAAGGTAACCTTCAGCGCACCTCTGGTAGTATTTGCACTGCAAAACGTGCGGGGCATACTACATCAGAAAGCGGACAAATGGCTCATGGATGCAAGGTTGTTAAAGTATGAGGCCATTTTGATTCACTCACAGGATTTGGAACTGAGAACAATGATTGTGCAGAACCCTGTGCAGCTTCTGTTCGGGGGAGCTTCAGAGGAATTGATACGTGATTGCGTGAAGGTGGTTGAATTGCAAACCAAAACCAGGGAGGATTTAGAGGAGGAGGAACTGGTCGAGGGAGAAAAATGCTTTCTGGACGGATCGAGCGGAGTAGTCGAGGGAAAAAGGAAATCAGGATATGCAGTCATGGATGGGAGAACAGGAAAGGTGATTGAAGCGGGCCCCCTGAGCGCGAGTTGGTCGGCAAAAGCATGCAAACTGTACGCAGTTCTGAGGGCATTGAAAGGGCTGAAAGGGAAAAAGGGAATGATTTTTAGAGATTCAAGGTATGCCTTTGAGGTTGTTCACACGTTTGGGAAGATTTGGGAGGAAAGGGGTTTGATCAACACGAGGGGAAAGGGGCTGATGCATGGAGAATTAATTTCGCAAATCATAGAAGTTCTAAGGCGGCGGGAGGAAATTGCAGTGGTCGAAGGGACACCAGGCAGGAATTCAGTTCCAGACCAGGGGGAACAACTTGGCAGACCAGGAGGCCACAACCGTGGCGTTGATGATGGTGAGTACCCCAGAGATTGAAGGGCTGAGGTCCCTGACAATTGCCCTCAACCCTCCCTAAAGGAGATCGAATGTTATGAGAAAATAGGGGGAAAACAGAAAGAAGGTAAGTGGAGATTACCTGATGGGAGAGAAATAGTTCCCAGAGGTTTTGCCAGAAGAATTTTGTGAAAATTGCACCAGCAAACACACTGGGGGGCACAAGCCCTGGTGGAACAATTTTTGAAATTTTTTGGGTGCAAGGGAATTTACGAATTGGCCAAACAAGAGGGGCAAGGGTGCCTGATTTGTCAGAAAGTAAACAAATCAAGAGCAAAGCAGGCTGCCCTGGGGAGTCGCCCCGTTGCGTACCGACCATTTGAAAGAATTCAAGTTGATTTCATGGAGTTGCCAAAAGTGGGGAGGTTCAAATTTGTACTTGTAATTGTGGACAAATTGACTCATTGGGTGGAGGCCTTTCCCAGCTCACGGGCAACGGCTCAGACAGTGACCAGAAAATTACTAGAAGAAATTGTACCCCAATATGGGGTGGTGAATTGCGTAGACTCAGATCAAGAGACCCATTTCACATCAAAGGTTATTAAGCAGATGGCTGATGCACTAGGCATTCAGTGGGAATACCACACTCCATGGCATCCCCAGAGTTCAGGACAAGTGGAAAGAATGAATCAGACTTTGAAGGCAGAGTTATCTAAATTAATGTTAGAAACACAGATGTACTGACTGAAATGCCTGCCTTTACCACTGCTTAATATCTGAACCACGCCTCACTCAGAGATGGGGCTCTCGCCATTTGAAATGTTATATGGGATGCCAGATAAGACATGTAATTCTGGTGGAACATCCCAGGTTTGAGGATGGTCAGATTCCACCATATCTGGTTGCAATCAACAGAAATTTACAGGAACTCAGAAAACAGGGGATAATGGCCCAGAGTGCTCCTCTGGGATTCACTATTCACAAAATCCAACCAGGTGACGCAGAGCTTGTGAAAGTGTTGAAGGAGATGCCTCTCTCTCCTCACTGGGGAGGTCCTTTTCTTGTGACAACAGCAATGGCCATTCAGACAGTGGAGAAAGGCTGGACACACACATCTAGGGTGAAGAAAGTCGAACATCAGGAGGAAGTGTCCGAGTGGAGGGTTGCTTCTTCCCCAGGCGACTTGAAGCTCAGACTCCAACGTCCTTGTAAATGACCAACGGTGAGCGGATAAGTTGTACACTGTCAGATTGTGTATGCTATCCGTTTGTACACTTTAAGTGTGAGTATTGTCAAGGGGTTTTTGTCCTTCATTGTAGAAGGGGACAGAGACCAAAGGGGCTGTGTACCCAGTGTTTGGAGGAAGAGCTTGAACTGACTGACCATATCCTAACCATAGCCACCAATTTGGGAATCATTGAATTGGATTCACAGGAGTGGATTTGCATTTTTCAAAACGGGGTGCGTGGGAAGCTTAGATCACAAGCAGAAATTCTGGATGTGGAGTGCCGGCAATCCATTAGGGTACCGTGGAGTTCCGATGCAATCAGTGTCACAGTGGGACGCCTTTAAAAGGAGGTTTGCAGCTAGGTCCGAGGGCATGTTCCCTAAAGAATACTCCTCCTGCCGTGAAGATGGTCTTCCTCGCCGCTGGTGGCACCCCAGGGGGTGGAGGCAAAGGCGGAGGAGTATGCTTGGTGGGAATCCTGATTGGCCTGAGCCCAGTCGTGTGCGGGACACAGAGCCAGCACACTGAGTTCCCGATGAGAGGTGGAAACGAGAGGTCCACAGCTGAGTGTGGAAATTGCACTCAGGTGGTCCCAGTTGCAGGGGATGGGGGACACTCAGCATAGCAAGCCCCAGAGGAATGTCTCAGGGAACCTGGCAGGTACTCTTGGAAGAATGGCACACGGGTGAAATTGTGTGAATTGGAGACAGGGATTTGGTGTATCAATCCCAAGGCAAGGCTAAGGAATGGACAGTCAAATGAGCACAAGCAACAAATGAGAAAAAAAAGTGTGAAAACAATGTTTATCCCCATTTGTAGCCAATGTAACCGGACCATGTGAGTTGGGGGAAAGACAGAATCAATCTTTGTTGCATATCACCAGGTGAATCCATTGTGCTACGACAGTATGAGGCTGGGGATATGCATGATGAATGGGAAAATGTATTGGATGACGAGAAATGCTAAATTTGACAGCAAATTTACTTTGAAGAGAGACCCACTCATATTGGACTTGGCACAGGCAAATGATGACAGGATGTGCCTGCAATATGATCAGGTTGTCTGTTTCATGAGAAATTAAAATGATGAGGATCCTGAGGGAAGAATGAGAGAGGTAACTCAGGAACTGAGGCAAAGGGAGTCAGAAATGAGGAAGAAAAGAATTGAACAGGAAAGATTGAAAACACTGGGAGAACAATATGAAATGCTGGAAAAACAATATGCTGGTAGGGAACTACCTTCCCCAGACAGGAACCTGTTCATTGACTTGATGCAGGAGATTGCAACTGAATTGGGACTGTCAAATTGTGGGATTTGTGGGGGTCTGAAGTCTGCAGAAAAATGGCCTTGGAAAGGGGAAGGTTTGGCTCCAGAGCAGCTTTTGAAATGGGACAATCCGAGGGTCTCAAAATTGGCACAGAGACCTGAGAGGTGGGTTTTGGACCAGAGGGTGGACCAGAGGGTGATTGGAACTATCTGTATCAGTCCAGAAGGAAGGGAGTACACTGAGACGGTGGGATACACTCCTTGTGTATGTACCCTGATGGTGAACTCAGCACAAAAAGTAAGGTCTGGCAGCCAGAACACCCTTCTGGGTACTGGAGCCGGAGGAACGAAACAAATTGTGAATGGAACAAAAGAATGGGACTGTGGTGGGTCAAAAATCCAGGAGCCAACCCTTTGCAATCCTTGGAGGGCATGAGGGAATACTGGGGAGCCATAGGGAAAATAAATATCAAATGGAAAGCCCTGGATGGAATTTATTGGATCTATGGAAAGAAGGCAAACAGTGAGTTACCCCCAAGGTGGAAGGGATCATGCACCTTAGGCATGATCCAGCTGATGTTCTTTACTCTCCCGCAAACAAAAAGTAACCTTTTAGGGGCTCCATTATACGAGAAGGGAGAGAAGAATCCTGAAAAAGATAATACCAGTGGTAAGTGGTAAACAAACATGGGAGGAAGAAGAGAGGCCAGTGGCGAGAATAATTGATTATTATGGGCCAGCCACGTGGGCCCAGGATGGAAGCTGCAGATATAGGACTCCGATTTATCTACTGAACAGACAGATTTGGCTGCAGGCAGTGGTGGAAATTGTGTCAAATTACACCTCTGAAGCCCTGGATTTACTGAGTTGGCAGCACACCCAGGTACGGGCATTTGTATTGAATAGCTTTAGACTATTTGCTGGCCGAAGAAGGGGGAGTGTGTGGAAAGTTCAATGAATCAGAATGCTGTATTGAGGTTGATGATTATGGGGAAACCATAAGAGCTTTGGTGGCTGAGATCAAAAAGGTGGCCCATGTCCCTGTTCAAAAATGGAACTTTATTTTTCAGTCCTTGTGGTGGGACAAATTGCTTGATGGGGCTTGGTGGAACAAAGTGATGTTTTTTGTGCTCTGTTCAGTAGCTGGAATCCTATTCCTCCCTTAGCTAATTCCATGCTTTATTAGACTGATCCACTCCATGGTCCAGGGAATACAGATAGTGATAATTCCTGTGGATCCAGAGGGAGCTTCCAGAGACAACACACCTAAAATCATGGGATTGGGAGAAAGGAAGTATGCCAGCAATGCTGCCAAGGTATTGGCAAAGTTTGAAAAACAGGCAAATGTGAATGTGAATAATACAGGATATCAGGGTGTTCTACAAGGAGAGTACAGAATAGTGTATAAAAAAAGTACCCTGTTTGTGAAAGACCCTTAATCGTGGTGGGTAGAGGTAGGAAATGAGAACTGTAGCAATTTACAAGCATGAATTAAATTAGTGATATAAATGGGGAGGGATTGTGGTATATGGTAGAGATAATTCAT
This sequence comes from Melospiza melodia melodia, assembly GCF_035770615.1. Lineage (NCBI taxonomy): Eukaryota > Metazoa > Chordata > Aves > Passeriformes > Passerellidae > Melospiza > Melospiza melodia. The sequence continues at coordinate 9,629,880 of NC_086226.1, forward strand.
CCTGTTCATGTATAAAATATTGTAAGATCCAAACGAAGTCTTTTGACCAACCTGGCCAGGAGCAGTGTCTTATTCATATACATCTAGTTCCCAGACTTCGTTGAGATAACATTGGGTTCTTTAATGTAAGAATAGAAGCTTCCAGGGTGATGATCACCACCTTCCCTGGGCCGCTGGGACCACTCAAGAGTGATTATTGCCTCAACGATGCCATCTACCATGATGATTGACGGCGCCACCCTGATGCATGTGAATGCTGACTTCCCCAAAGTTCTCTGACAACATCTGGACACCTGGACAGGATCTTTGTCTACCTCTGCACATGTAAAGCCTGGGTTATGCATGTGAAGAGACACAAAGAACATTCGGTCATCTCTGCCTCAGGCAGAATAAACTGTATAAGAATTTGCTTTGAGAAGCGCCGTTCATGAACAGGGGGAGACTCTGACATTTGGGGGGTCAGATCCATGTGTTTACCCAGCACCAATCCCGTGCTCAACGCTGACCTTGGCTGTGGCAGTTTTTGACAACTGAAATTTGGTCTCGTGGACAAATTAATAAATCTTTGCTAAATTTTCTTATAAGTTTGACTCTCGATTTGATAATGTATAACACTCAGAATAGCACTGCTCCCTACACACTGGAGTGTGAAAAGCATCCCCACTGGAGTGTGAAATGGCAGGTTCAAAACACATGCCTACAGTAATGGGAGGGCTTGAGGCTGGAGAATGCCTCACATCCTTGTGAGTTACCTTCCAAATACGCAAACCTTCCGTACTCCCTCACGACAGTTGCCTCAGCCACTCTCCTGACACTATCCCCAAAGAGGGTGCCCTCAGGAAAGTCATGTCCCCTCTCCTGGTGTCAGGCTGTCAGGCAAGCCCTGAGGAACGCTGCCAACCCCAAGGCCTTACACCCTGCTGAAGGTTGCAATGCAAGTTGTTTTCCATTACCATCTGTATGGCAGATTACCTTTGTCAAGTGGGCAGTTTGCTTTATCTCTCTTTTTGAGTGACCACATTCACACCTCCCTCGGGAGGGGACATTGCTGATAACAGACTATTGAATGTCACTTCATGACTGGTAAGAACTGGAGCATCCCATTTTGAGATGCTCCACACAGAAGGAGTAGCCAAGCATTCTACCCAGATTCAATCTGGAGATTCTGGAATACCAGCACAGCTTCTCCACTAGATTTCCCAGAGGAACAGCTGCGGCCTCTTCTTCCACTAGATCGTCAGAGGAAGACTACAGCCTTTTCTACAGGATCCCTGCTCCAGCAGAACCACACCTGACACTCCAGGAGGACTGCAGCCACATTTCCAATTGGACTGCTACCAACACCATGACCAACAGGTTGTCAGATTCTGTCATGACTCTGTCAATGTTGTTTTAGTTTTCTGCATTGTTTATTTTATAAGTATTTTTTCCCCTAATAAAGAACTGTTATTTTCTGCTCCCATCATTTTTGTTGCCTGAGAGCCCCTTAATGTAACAATTTGTAGCAATTTGGAGGTGGGGGGAGTTCATTTCTCCATTTCAGGGGAGGCTCTTGCCTTCCTTAGGAAGCAGCTGTCTTTCCAAACCAAGACACCCAGTGTGGGGCTGTGCCTGGGGCTCCAGGCAGGGTCTGGCCCAGCCCTCCTGCAGTAAATCCCTCCTGCAGCTCCTTTTGGGGAGGAAACAGTGGATGTGGTGCAGTCCAGAATGTGGCCTGCCTTTCCCCAGCCTCAGCCTTGTGCTGCTGAAGGTGGCACTTGTCCTTTCTCTCTGGTGAGCTCTGAGCTGACTGCAGGTGAGACTGGTGAATTGCTCTCCTCTGTTACCTTGCCATTTCATGGATTTTTTCCATGTGTTTTGCTCCATTGCCTGGCTGGCATCACTCCTGTCTGTGAGCTCATTGACGTGGCCTTGGTGGGTTCACAAGTCAGCAGTGAACAAGTCAGAAATGAGACGTAAGAACTGCCTGTGATCCAGTCCTGAAGAGAGTGTGCCCAAAAGGTTCTGCGAGAGAAGGGCACTCCAGCCCTTCACTGATTCCCACAGCATCCCCTTGGCTCATCTCCAGAGCCACACTGGGGAAAAATATCTGCAGGGATGCTTGGTTTGAGCATGGAGAGGAGGGATTTGCTGCTTTTGCTTTGGACTGCCCAGCCTTCCCTGGCAAGGTCCTGCCTGGTGTCATCCCAGCCTCTGCTTCCCCTGGTTCTGGTGTCACCAGACTGGCAGTAAGTGTCAGGCATGTCCCTAGGCTGTGCTGATGAGCCCCATGGCTCTTGTCTCTCTTGATATTTGATGCTGTGGTCACTCCACAACTTCTGCAATGACATTTCCTCTCTTTACTGGCAATACCAAAATTGTTGCAAATGCTGTATTTATTTTCTGCTGTGTGCAGGGGATTTTAATCTCATTGTACTTCTCACTGTGCCACTGCTCCTCTGCTTTTTGCTGAGCTGACAGGTTGTTTTCATGTTCAGGAGCTGGATGTTTGGTTTTGGTTTCTTTTTGTATGCAGGTTTGCAGCTTTCTTTTTTTACCTTCCTTGTGTTTACCTTGTGTTTCTTTGTTCTCTTTTTCTCTTTTGACAATAGCTTGCTCAGTCTATTCATGTAAATATTTTTAATTCATACCCCAGTTTTTTGATGTTTTTTTTTCCCTCAGAGAGAAGTTTTTACTTTTTCCTGATAATCTCCTGAAAGAAGTGCATATCCAGCAAGCACAGCTGACCTTTCAGAAGTCTCTAAATTTCCCTTGAGAGAAAAGTTTCAGGTACCTTCAACCAGACACAGAAAACCACCAGGGGTCATGTGTACCTCAGTCTGATCTCTTCATGCCCAGGCTGCCTCTTCTGTCTCTCCAAGTTGCCCACTCTCAGTCACAACCCTTTGCATCATGATCCAATTGCAAAACTCAAAGGATTAGAGTACTTTTGGAACTCACTCAGACTAAGCTGTTTTTGTTTTTTCCTTGACATGGATCTGAATTTTTCTTGTAATTCCTTTCCCCAAAATTCCCAGCAGTTACACATAAAAACCAGAACATTATCCACAACATGGACTTTGCAGCTGCTAGATAAATTCTGATGCTGGCAGACTGGCTTGGCCATCGTTTTTGCCTTCCTAAAACACCTCCAGCCTTGCTAATCCTTTGTCCACCTTTAGCCAGGGTCCCACTTTTTGAATGCACTGTGATTCTCCCTGTAGCTGGGGCAGAGGCTGAGAGAACAGTGCAGTGAAGGAGAAAGTATGGTCCTCAAATAGGCCTTACCTTAAGGAACAAGCACAGGTAACCAAAAACTTGTTGAGGGTGGTCTGGTTGGCCAGGTCCCCAAAGCAAAATTTGTAGAGCTGGGAGGGTTTTAACCAGAGACTGTGGGAGAGAAACTGTTTTTGGAGATGCCCTAGCTGGATGAGCTGTCAGCATCCCCAGGAGGAAGGTGGCATGTAGTTCAATATAGTTCTACCAAACAAAATATTTCAAAAGCTTTTTGGGGAATGAGGCTTTTCAACTTCCTCCCGTTGTTTTCCTGAGGTGCTATTTAGGGAGAACTGACCCAGCAAGCAGTGTTGCCCTTTTCCTCATGGAAAATTTATTCCTGCTCTGGACCAAGCAGGCTCACAGAAGCAACAACCCCAAAGTCCCCATCTCTGTGCACTCGGGGCTCTGAGAGTGTGCAGGCTGCCCAGCCATCCCAAACTGCAGCTGGTACCTTGCCCAGAGGCACAGGAGACCTCTCTCCTGCAGGCATTGGGCTGGGTGAGGTGGGCAGCTGTGCTGCAGGGAAAGAAGAGGGTGTGGGTGAATGTGTGTGTGAGGATATTGGAGTGGTGCACTCAGGCACACGGATGCTGTAGTTGTCCTGGGGTGACACTGCACATTCTGACGGGCTCTGCCCCAGCAGGGCCTGTGGCAGATACAATCCCCAGGGGAGACCCGGCTCCCTGGACAGTGACAATCTGAGCCCAAGAAGCAGGTCCTGGTCTGGTACCATGGCCCCCTCCCTGCTGGCGCCGGGGGCAGGCAGTGGAGCACATGAAAGGGGATAAATCACTTCAGTTCTTAATAAATCTGTCCAGCTGTCTACTCTCGTTCTTCTTCGGTGTCTTCTTTGGCACAGGACCAAAGTGGAAAAGGAAACTCTTGGAATTCCCCTTTATCTTCTTGGACTAAGCTGGAGGGCGAGGGGGCAGGGAGGGGACAATCCCAGTGGTATCGGGCTCTTGTGGAGTTTTGCTGAAGGGAGCAGGGATGTGCCTCCTTACCAACTTCTCCACATGTAATGGCACAAAAGACCCGACCCTTGCTTTCTTTTCTGCTGCCTGCAAGGCAAGGTAAGGCAAGGAGCCAGAAAATACCTCTGTTGGGAGAAGCTAAGCCAGTTAACCAAACCCTGTGCCCTTCTGCCCAGGGCTGGGCACCTTGCTTCCTTTTCCTGCTTTCTGTCCCACTCAGCCTTTGAAGGTTGCAGCAATCTGGTTAGGGAGGCATGGGGATTAGGGATATCTGCTGCCCTTCCTATTGTGTTCTGAGCCAATGCTGGGAACTGTGAGTTTTGATGGATGCCTTGGTCACTGCTGAGTCACAGCCGCTGCTCCAGCCTCCCAAAGCAGTGGGACATGGGTCCTGCATGTGCAGGGCCAGCATGGCCCCTTTTTGTGGCACCAGGGAGCAGTGGAGTGAGCACCAGCTGGGACAGCACCTCTCCCTCCCCAGGCAGAGCAGGACAGACCTGGGTGCGCTGGGCACTACCCTATAGCAGGGGTAAGTCGCCAACAGTACCCACAGAGACAGCACAGCCAGAGCTGGAAATTCACATGGTCATGGACGCTGCATCATGGAACGGCACTGGAATGGGGTGGGATGGGGTGGCATGGCACTAGGTGACATTGCAGGGCACAACAAGAGCAGCAGCATGGCACAGCACAGCTAGGGCCTGCAGCCGCTCACCCTGCACCCGGGACAGCACAGCACGGCTCAGCTCGGCACGGCCAGGTTCTGCCCCAGGGCTGCCCTCACCTCCCTGCATGCAGCATCACAGGGCAAGGGCGAGCAGCAGCGGCAGCCTGGGGTCCCCATGGCAGTGGTGGCTGTGCCTGGTGCCTGGGCTCTGCCTGTGCTGCTGCCCCATGCCCACTCGGCCCCTTTTCATAGCAGAGGGGCCGAGCCTCCTGCCAAGGGGCACCCGTGGGGTAGGACAGCTCTGTCCTCTCTGGGGATGCACAGGGGACCTGTGCAAGGCAGGGACAGGGAGCTCACCTGATCTCAGATAGAGCTGGACAGAAAAAGAGCATGAAGGACATCAGAGGGAGGGCAGTGGAGCTCTGTGAACACCACAGGTAGGGCAGGGCATCTCTGAGGACATCACAGTGAAGGGCAGGAGGGCCCTGAGGACACCACAGGGAGGGCTATCAGCTCTTTCTGTCCACTTTAGAGCTTAGTGTTCCCTTAGTCCTTAGCAGCCTTTAGGGCTGGGGTGGGAAGCAGCCTATCCTACTTGCTGCGAGCATTCTTCCCCCACTTTTCCGCCCTGGGAGCTGCTGCAGGCAGGGGATCGCTGCGGTGGCCCAGGGCTGTCACTGGGTGACAAATGGCCTTTTCTTCACTCCCCAGGGGAGTGTTCCTGCAAGCACACAGGCAGACAAGTAACAATACCCAGGAAGGACAGGTTGTCCTGGATGCAGCACCCCCAGAGCAGCCGGTGTCTTCCTCACATGGGAATTTCCACAGACATTGGAAAGGAATGGAGATGCAGTCCCTTAGGGTCACCGTGGCAAGGTGGGTGGGACAGGGTGCCAGCACATCAGTGAGAAGCACCTGGAGTTCCCACCTCTATTTGTATCCTGTTGGCAGCTTCCAACAATAGCAGTGATGTCCTGATCCAGCTGGCAAGGAGCAAGAGCAGGCACTGAAGACAGCACAGCTTCTGGCTGGACTTGTATTGCTTTGACGCATCAATACTGTTCCTTAAACCCAGGCAACGTGCCTTCCAAAGGTTGGGGTTCAGTCTGTATAAAGGGATATTTCTGATTTCTCTTTCACTCTGGGCTGTATCACCTCAATAAATCTTGTATCTGAAATGCTCAGCTTTTGTCAGCTTCTGCATGGATGGAGCTGAGGGCTGAGAGGATAGTCCCTGGTCACAGACATTTTGCCTGTTTTTCAAGGCTGACTCAACCCCAGTTTGAGCAGCAAGTTAAATTGTTCATTAACTGTTTCTTTTTATTATTTGCCAGCACTTATTTTTCACAACTCCCTGAACATACATGGTTTTAAGTGACAGCTCTGATGACTTTTAACTTCTTCAGTGTTTCCTGCTTTGGATTTCTTCCTTGCCTGCCGGTTGCCCCCACTTCCTGCAGTGCCAGGGCTCAGGCACGGCATTGCAGAACTTAATCCTTTTGATGATTGCCAGCTCCAAGCCGCTCTACTCTCTGATCTTTGGAGGGTGCAAACCCCATGGAGACACCTCAGCACTCAGCTGAGGTCACTCAAGAAATCTGCCTGCTTGAGCACTGAGCTGACCCTGCGAGATGAGCCACAGGGATTGTTAAGTACAGGAAAAATAAAGATTATGTGAACAAATGAACAATATTGTTTGTGTGACGCTAAAATAAAACTACACCTGTGAAGAGGCTGTGGGCTGCCATCGGCAGCACGGAGGCTTTGTGTTGTCCGTCTGCAGGAGCCCCCTGAACCATGGTGATGGGGAGGGGGTGGTGGAAAAGGGATGATGTCTGTCTCTCCTGGCCCCCACAGCCTTCCCAGATTGACCTGACTCGTTATCCAAACAAGAGCAATGCTCTGGGCAGCACCTGCATGCCAAAAGACTGTCAGAGCAAACGGCAGCTATGTGGGAAAACACACCTTGTTATGCAGTTGATTTCTGTGACAGAAAACACTGGGGCAGGAATGTGCAGCAGCCAGCCAGCTCTCTCACCAGGGATTTCTTCCAGGCAGGGTGGTGGGGCCCCTGTAGGGAGAAGAGGGGGCTGTGGAAATGCCAGCAGCACAAATATGGTGCTCTACAGCCTGGATAGCAATGAGTTTTACTGTCAGAGAGAAACCAGGGCTCAAATGTGAAATTTAACAGAAAGCAAAGACTGAGAAAACTAAAAATAAATATTGTTTATTTTTGAGATGTTGCAAAGAGCTACTTTGTCTCCAGTTTACAAAAAGTTTTATTTTCTGATGAATAAGCTTCATCAGCTTTTGCTATGATGACTTGGGGAATGAAAACATGTATTTTAGGAGAATGCCTTGAAAACCATACAGAAATGGATGAGAAACTCTGGGCTGAATCCATTCACTCCGGCCTCCTTGGCCAGCAACAAGTATGACATAAGGAGAATGATGAAAATTTGTTCTTGCAGTTGTCTAAGAATCCTTGTGTAAATACAATTTTTGTCACTATTAAGATCCAATGTCCCAGATATTCGGTGAATGTTGGCTTCTCATTAAATAAATAATTCCCTTCCAACACAAACCAGTTTGTGAAAACAACAGCTTAATGTGCACATCAGATCTTCCTAGACCCGTTAGTCTGGGGGTGGGGGTGATGGGAAATCCGAGTCCCAAAAGAATCTGTGTTGGGAGGTGAGTTCACATGGGCATGCCTGGTGAGGAAGAGCAGGGTGAGCTGTGCACTGCAGCCAGTCCTGAGCTCACCAGGCTTAAGGAGCCTCAAACCTTGGGTACAGAGCTGACGTGGTAAATGAGTGACACAATGGACAACAGCTCCAGAGAGGGGTTTTCCCCAGCAGCCATTTCCCAGCAGTCACTGACCAGCAGGAGCCAGGGCCTCCCTGCAAGGTGCCAGGGGAGCAGGAATGGACATTTTCAATACTTGATCGCTCATTTCTGGGAATGTTTGCTGCAATTACCTCCTCTTATGGCTGGGAACCACAGATTAGGAAATACCCAGTTTGCACAATGCCTTGGCCAGAGGTGCCACCCACAGACCTGGAAGAAATAAAAAGGAGAGGGAGCAGGAGCCTCAGCAGAGACCTGCAAGGAGCACATCCCCAGGTCCATCAGCTGCCTGCCTGCTGCAGAAATGGTGCAAGCAACTCCCTTGCTCCTCGTGCTCTTCCTGGCCCTGGGGGCTCAGGTCCTTGCTGTGAAAAAGGTACAGTGAGGGTGGAATGCACAGGGTGGGGTGGGCAGGGGGCTGTGGTTGCAGGCAGTGCTGAATTCCCTTCTCTCCAGTGCTCCCTGACCGGCCGCTGGGTCAATGATTTGGGTTCCAAAATGAACATCTCGCCGGTGAACAAAAACGGTGGCTTCACTGGCTCCTACCACACGGCTGTGACAGCCACCTCCAACGAGATCAAGGAATCCCCACTGCAGGGAGCCATGCAGAGGAGCCCTAACCAGAAGGGCCAGCCCACCTTTGGCTTCACTGTCAACTGGAGCTTTTCAGGTATTTCTTTCCCAGCCTCCTTGTGATATCCTGGACCTCCCCTGCCCTCCCTCTTCTGCTCTTGGAGTTTTTCTGCCCTCCCTGCAGTGTCCTTGCTGATTCCCTGCCTTCCCCTGCACTATCCCCACTGCTCTCCCTCCCTGCAGCTCCCCCATCCCTGTCCCTGGAGCTCCTCGGTTGCTGCCAGCTCCCAGTGCCAGGCTGCAGGAGGGGCAGCAGGGGCTGGAGCCTGCACTGCCTGCCCGTGTCCGTGTGACACCCCAGCCCTGTGAGCCCTCCTGCTGCCTTCCCCATCCCCGCTGTCCCCAGAGGCCGGGGACAGCAGGGGTCTACAGTCCCCTGTGCTGGGACAGGCACTGACCTGCCACCTCGGCCACGCTCCCCTCCACCTCCTGTCCTGTCCCCACAGACTCCATCACTGTTTTCACGGGCCAGTGCTTTGTGGATGATAATGGAGAGGAGGTTTTGAAGACCATGTGGCTGCTGAGGTCACATGAGGAGAACATCAAAAATGACTGGAAAGCCACCAGGTGAGCCCCCTGTCCCTGCCCTGCACATGTCCCCTGTGCACCCCCAGGCTGGGGCTGTCACAAATGTGTGTTTTAGGTTTCTTGCAGAGCCACTCTCACAGGTGTTGGCAAAAGCAGGTTTACTATCTGTTTTGAAAGCGCAGCTTAACAAATCTCGATGGCAGGGTTCACTTGATTGATTTGTGCATGGGTAAAACATAGAAAGGAAAAACACCATCCCTGGGGGTCTTGCCAAGGTGCAGATGTGGTGTGGTTATACAGGTCTGGGGGGGTGTTTGGGCACCGTCAGGTCCCTCCCTCACATGTCCTCCTCTGTGTCCCCACAGGGTGGGCTTCAACGTCTTCACCCGCCCGCAGCCACCAGAGTGAGGGGGCGGCAGCAGCGCCAGGGCTGTGCCCCTGCTCCTGCTGCACCACCTGCTTCTCCCAATAACGCTTTGCTGCAAAACACCCACAGTCTCCTGTCATGCTGTTGCAAAATGTGCCATAAATAAAATATTTCTTTAAAAGGTTTGTTCTTTGGTGTTTGAGGTTTTTTTATGCTTTCAAGCATAATTGACAAGGAAGGACATTTAGCCTGTGAAACAGAACAGCAAACAAGCTCTAAGCTGTGTGCAGGTGTTAGAAAGAGATCTTACTTGGTAGAATTGCCTTGTTAAGGTTTAGGTCTTGATGTACTTTAATGATCTCAGACCTGGGTGCAGGCTACAAAACTTGGGATGAACAATATACCGCTGGTAATGGACACAAAGAGTGCAGAATCTACAAGACACTTGGAAGAACCCTCAAGATTATAATAAAGACAACTGGATCAGGAAAATCTCAGTCCTGAAGCAGTTCTGACTGGGTAAAAAGTAAATTTTGGCAGGGATGGATCATGGATTATGGCCCGCTGAGTCAAGAAACCCATCAACTCAAGAGAAGAGAAAGGCTGAGCCTGCAAATTAATTAGCATTAGATGCAAGAGAATTCTTAACCAATAGGAGAGAGAGTAGTAATTAATAAGAGAACTAAATAACTTGTTGCCAATGAGCATCAATGCCCTTGTTTGCTAGATGTGTAAATAGCAAAATATTTTGATAGTGGGTTTGCTTGATCTTTGGAATAACACTGAGTACTTGGGTTTGTGGAACTAAACCAAAAAATCAATCTCTCTCTTGGGTGTGTAATTACTGCCTTGTTATGCACCAGGTAACAAATCCAATTTTTCTGGACAACACTGTCCTGGCTCAGCACACACATTCCCAATACCCCCCATGGTGTCTTACTGTCCCTTCTGTCCCCATACCCAAGGCCTCATGCGTGTCCCCTGCTGTGACCCTCCACGGCACAGAATCCTCCTTTGCAGCCTGCCCACCCCACCGTGGTCCTTGGGACCCCCTGCCCCATCCCGGGGGATCAGGAGCCCGTTCAGCCTGGAGCAGTGTCCGGCACGTCCCACAGGTGTCCTTTGGCAGGAGGCCCTTTGGTTTCAGCAGCCACTGCCCAGCCACAACCCCCTCTGCCACAGAAGGGCACCACACAGGGCCACCAGCACCATGGGCACCCAGGGCTGCTGCTGCTGCTCGCCCTGGCCCTGCTCATGGCCCATTCTGCTGCATCCAGGGAGGTGAGAGCAGCCCTGGGGCAGTCTGGCCGTGCTGAGCCGTGCTGTGCTGTGCTGAGCTGTCCCAGGTGCAGGGTGGGGGTAGAGGGGTTGCATGCCCTGGCTGTGCCATCCATGGATGTGGCACATATCCATGTGCCGTCCCTGTGGTGCACTGGGAACGACCAGAGGGCTGCCTGCTCCTGCTGTGCTCTCTGGTGCCATGCCGTGCCCTGCCATGCTGTGCCACTCCGTGCTGCGCTGTGTCACAGACTGCTGTGCCATGCTGTGCCACCCCTGGGCCACAGTGTGCAGGGCTGACAGGGTTGCATGTTTCTCCCATGCTGTGCTGTGCTGTGCTCTCCTGTGACACCCCAGCACACAGTGTTCCTCTGCTCCCCCCGTGTCTGGCTGTGCCATGCCACACCACAGTGCAGTGGCCATGGCCAAGGAGGCTGCCAGCTCTGGCTGTGCTGTCCTTGGGGGTACTGTGGGTCTCCTGTCGCTGCCAGAGGGGGTACCCAGTACCTCCAGCCCTGCCCAGGGAGGGAGAGGTGCTGTCCCAGTTGGTGCCCATGCGCTGCTCTCAGTTGCCACACAGAGGGGCCATGCCATGGGACACACATGCCACTGCTGGTGAAGGGAGGAGGAACTGTGGCTCAGCACTGCCCAAGCCACCCACACAACCCTCAGTCCCCAGTGTGCAGGGGCAGGGAGAAATGAGCAGGGACAGTGGAAAAATGAGCTGGGCTCCAATATGACTGTCTTGGCCACAAACAGAGCTGGGACCTTCTCAGACTCCTGCCACACTGCAGTGGCAGCCACCAACAAGCAGATCCTGGTGTCACCCTTCTGAGGCATCTAGCAGCATCCCAGTGCCAAGAGACACCCCATCTTCAGCTTCACTGTGCAGTGGCAGCTCTCAGCTACAGCAGTGACAGTGACCCCCGGCACATGTTGCAAGTAGGGACCCCCACATGTTGCAAGTAAGCACCCAGAGAGGTCTGGGTGCCTCAAATCCCCTGTGGCACCCAGAGGAGCCCTGGCTGTGGGCACAGATGGGCCACATGCACACATTCCTGCCTTGGGAACTGGTGGTGGGAGAGTGTTTCGGTGGTGGGTTTCAGGGCTGTCTGGAAGAGGTGATGAGGGTGTCCGTCTGTCTGTCCAGGGGCACGGCCGATGCCCAGCTCTCTGTCCAGTGATGTGGAAGCAGTCCATCTGGCCAGCGTGGCAGGGAAGTCCAGGGCATGTTTGTCTGTCTGTCTGCCAGGACGAGGTGGCCCAGGCTTCCCTGTCTTGAGGTGCAGGCTCTCCCCCGACTCTGCCTCTCTCAAACTTTGCCAGACTCCACCACTCCTGCAGGAAGAGCTCCTGTGACACAGGGACACCTGGAAAGCCACAAAGTGAACTCTGTCCCTGCCGTCTCACCCCACAGCCCTCCCTCCCACCCTGCTGATGCAGCTTCCCTGCAGACTTAGCACTTCCATCTTCACCCACACCAAGTGATGGGAACAGGGACCAGTGCTGCCTGCACCCTGCTGTCCTTCTGCATCCCGAGGTGTCCCAGCTGTCCCAGTCCGAAGCTGGGCTCTTAGCAAGGAAACAAGCTGGGCTCTTAGCAAGGAAACACACCCTCACTGTGCCCTGCTTCTTCCCAGTGCCTCCCAGCCGCCTGCTGGTGGGGCTCTCCATTCCCACACTTGCTGCCCTCCCACATGGAGTCAGATAAACCTTTCCCCACACGGCAGAGAGCTGTGTCCCTCGTGTCCCTGGTGTACAGGCAGCCGTGTGTGAGTGTCTCCCCATCTGGGGCCACGGGGAGAGCAAGATGCTGGTGGGGGGACAACAGGGAAGTGTTTTGGAGGGCGTGGGAAAGCTGGGGTTGGGAGACAGCAATTCTGCTTCCTGATCATAGCTTCAGGCCTCAGCAGGGGCCCTCTTGCCTGTGCACCCATTTGTGACATTCACAGGGCTGGGTGGCTCTGGGGAGCGCCCCCAGTGTGGGGCAGCAGGACACCCCACGGTTGAGGGTGGGGGTGAAAGCTGCATGCAGGCAAGCCAGCACTCTCCCCTGGCCTCATCTGCTGTCTCTGCACCCCTCTCTGCCCAGCCTCCCATCAAACTCCAATTCCAGCCACTGCTCTGCTTGGGAGCCTCGCTGCTGCATGCACATATGAGGGAGAGCTGGGTGCCAGCCCTCACAGAGGGAAATCCGGGAAGTTGGGGCAGTCCAAAATCCAGGCTGGATGCTGGGGGGATCGGGAGAGAGGCCTGGGGCTCCAGGGAAGCTGCAGGGCAGAGCGGGTGGCTGAAGCCAGGTACTGCCGGTGCGCCTGTTGAATGTATGTGGGCACAATGCACTGACTGGCTGCCACCTGATCAGCTGGGAGTGGAACACGATACAGATCCCTTCTGGTGTTCATGTTCGCAGGAGGTTATCTGAACACTAAACTTTATCAGCTCCTTAGGAAAGGAAACAAAACAAACAAGGGCCCTATGCTCTTTGCACCGGTCTGACACTACAATTCACTAATCCATCATTTCAGCAGCTCATGAAGTTTCCAACTCATTAGTTACATAATCCAGGATGCACAGCTCCTAACTGCTGCTCCTGAGCACCATGGGGAGAAGCTGTGTGGGCAGGGAAGGGTGCAAAGGGTGCGAAGGACAATGCTGCCTGGTGGCTGCAGGGCTGCAGGGGCAAGAGACTGATGGAAGGGGCAGAAAGCACACAGTGCCCCGAGAAGGGGTCAGTGCCTGTCTGCCCTCCTCTTCCTCTCACAGTGTGCCTGTCCTTCCCCAGCCTCCCTCAGCCTTTGCTCTTTTCCCTCAGTCCCTGCTGGGTTCTGGGGCTGCGCACAGAGCACACAGACCTGAGACTCTGCAGGGTAAGCTTGTACCGACTGACCACTGGTTGATGTGCCTGGTGGTCCAGCTTTTAGTCAAAAGTCACCGTGCCTCCTCATGCTCACCCTTGCTCCGTCATCCTCGTGCCCGCATTCTGCACAGAGCCCTCAGTTCATCCCCACTGATCCTTGGCACTGCCCTGGTCGTGCTGGGGTCGTTCTCCTGCTTCCCCTCCCCAAACACCCACTGTGGCTGTCACCAGCACCATGAGCACCCAAAGACTTCTCTGACTGGTCTGTGAGGTTAAAGCCTTGGGACCCCAGTGTGAGTGGGGGACGAGGCTGGGAGCCCTGCACAGTGGGGCACAAGGCCACTGACAACCTTGTTGGCCCAGGACATGAGATTTAATTTAATTTCTGTCATTTCATTACCCCGACAACTGCAAATTCCCTGGCTCCTGGTTCCTCCCAAGAAGGCAGCCAGGGGGACAGAGAATGATTGTGCTTGCTTAATAAGAAAACCGAAAGTAAAACTGTAGAGTTTTATGAGAAATAAGCACTGGGGGCACCACCCCCTCTGTATCACAATCTGTGTTCATCAGCTGTATCTCACATCCGGTCCCTGACCTTGCTGTGATCCTGGCCTTTCACTGACGTTTCATTTTCCTTTTTCTCTTGCCTGACACATGCAACTGGGGCTGCTCACCTCCAGCCTCAATGCCCTGCTCAGAGGTTTTCCTACTGCTGTTGGGGCCAGTTTGCTTCATTCACCTCCCAGTTCCCTGGACCCACTGCAGATCACCTGCTGTCCCTGCACACTTGCCGTACCCAGTCCTCATGAATCTCTGTCCTTCTGTCCATCCCTTGCGGTGACCAGAGGGTGCTTTGGGACACAGGAGCTCCAGCAGGGCAGGATGGAAACTTAGACTCAGCCGTCAACCAGCAGGCATGGGGCTAAAGACCCCCAGGCTGGGTGATGTCAGTGGGCAGCCCCCCACAACACCTCCTGCATCCCTGTTCTGCCCATACCCATTCCTGTGTCCATCCCTGTTCCAGTCCGGCTGCCTATCTCGATCCCTTCCTCTAATCCCTGCCCCATCCCCATCCCTCCCACCCTTGCTTTCATCCCTGCCCCTGTTCCCGTCCCCATCCATGTGCACATGCCCCATCCCTCATCCTTGCCCCCAACCCAGTTCCCGTTCCCATCCCACCACAGCCTCTTCCTGTCCTCATCCCCAGCCCTGTGCCCATCCCCGTCCTTGCTCCTGTCCCCGTCCCCACACCTCTTGCCCTCCCTGTCTCCTTCCCCTTCCTTGTGCCAGTATCGATTCCTCCCTCATGAACCACCCGAGGCTTTCCCGGAAAGCAGCGGCGGAGCCGAATATAAGTCTGTGACTCACGGGCACGGCGCGGTTCCCCGCCGCCGCCGCATCCCGAGCTGCATCCCGAGCTGCATCCCGATGAGCCGCCGCGTCCTCTCCGCTCTCGCCCTGCCCGCAGGGGTGTCCCTGGCCGCGGCTGCCGCGGGCTTCCAGGTGGGAGCTCCTGCTGGGAGCCGGTGTGGGAAACTCGGCTCCGGGGCAGCCTGGGTGGGAGCACGCCTGGGATCCCGGTGTTCGGGGAGGGACACGAGTGGGAGACTCGCCGGAGAGGGGGAATATGATATGGGAGCTGCAGCGCTTGTTAGGGATGGGACACGCGTGGAAGAGCCATCTGCGGGGGGAACACTCGGCAACAGGATTCCCTACTCCAGCGGGTACCCCGACGGGAAACCCTGCCGAGGGAGATGAGGGAAGTGATGCTCCAGGGTGGTCCGTGTGCCCGGGGGGGATGTGCATGGAGATTCCTTCCGTGTTGCAGGAGTCATGGATGTGGAAATCCCCCACTTCCCTCCCAGGGACTCGGAGGGGAACTGGGGCAGGGGAAGCGTGGGGACCCTGCCCCAGGGGGTGCCTTGCCCCTGCCTCAGACAGTGCAGCGCAGCAGAGAGCAGGCAGCGCTTAGAACTGCAGCTGGGATGTGCAGGGCTCTGAGGAGCAGAACTGCAGCTGGGATGTGCAGGGCTCTGCCTGAGCTGGAGCCCACTGTGGACCTGAGGGCTATGCCCATCCCAGAGAGCTTCCCAGGGCTCTGCCTGAGCTGCAGCCCACTGTGGACCTGAGAGCTATGCCCATCCCAGAGAGCTTCCCTGCCGTGCTACACGTGTGCTGATGGGCACAGCACAGGTACCCACAAACACGGGCAGATGTGCCCTGGATTCACACAGCTCACCTGCCAGGGCTACAGCAGGGATCCCACCTATGTTCCTGCCTGTCCAAGGATCCCACCTTTTACTTTTCCTCTTCACCTCTCCCCGTTGCTTGGCTTACCCCAGCTTTTGGCCCTCTTGATGTAGCTGCAATAGCAGCAACTTTATGAATCAAATATTTTAAAAATGAATGCTCAAGCACTCTCAGGACTCCAGAAACACTCTGCTGTGCCACCATCCACAGCCTGACCTGTGTTTGTGTTCTTTTCCAAGATCTTCTGCCAGGAAATTGAGCACCCTGGGGAGAAAAAGGCCAGCAAGAAGGAGGCAACCATGGGGGAGAGCAGAAGGCATATCAAGGTGAGTGCCAGCACCCCGAGGGCACTGGGGGGCGTGGGCAGGGCTGTGTACAGGCAGCCCCCAGGGACACGTCTGCTTGTCCCCAGCCATGCAACCTGACTGGTTGGTGGAAGAATGACCTGGGCTCCAAGATGCAAGTGTTCAAGGTCGGCAAGGATGGAACCTTCTCTGGAGAGTACCACACCGCCGTGTCAAGCACCCAGAAACCCATCCAGCCGTCCCCACTGACTGGCTCCCAGCATCTGGATGAGGATGGACAGTGCACCTTTGGCTTCACTGTCAACTGGAAGAAGTTCTCAGGTCTGTGGTTGCATGATGGATGTTGTGGGATGGAGTGGTGGGATGGAGAGGGGAGTTCAGACAGGTCCCAGTACTCATCCCAATTCCTCTGTTCTCTCTGCTGTCCCCTGTCTCTCCTTCCCTGACCTCTCCCCACTGTGGATGGTGTCTGCAGAGAGCAGTACACCTCCCAAAACAAGGTCTGGGTGAGGCAGCACCAAGGGTTGCTCTGACAACACCTCTGCCACACACTATTTCCCTGCAAATATTGGGATCCCCTCAGGCTCCATGAGCACTAAACTCACCGATGCCTGGGAAGCTCGAAAATCAGCTGGGGTCCTGCTGGGATGCTGACAGCCTCCACGTCTTTAGACTCCACAGCTGTGTTTGTGGGCCAGTGCTTCAATGGGGATGGTGGGAAGGAGGTCCTGCACACCTCCTGGCTGCTGCGGGAGAAGGTGGACTCGCAGCCGGAAGACTGGAAAGCCACCAGGTGAGCCAAGGAACCCCCAGCCCACCTGGGATCCCTGGGATCCCTGCCCTGCTGCTGGCTGGGCACCAATGAGAGGCTGCTTCCCCACAGGACTGGGCACAACACCTTCACTCGAGTGGGATGAAGGAGGGAGCAGCATCTTCTCCTGGCCACACCTGGGAGACTGGAACCCCTCAGCAGGATCCGTGTGTACCAGCATGCCCTGACGTTTCCAGCTCTGAAGGAAGATATCCCAAAAAACACAAAATAAAATTAAAGATATTTAAACACAGCCTTGTGCAGTCTGTGGATATGTCCTGGAAAAGCTGGGCTAAAACACAGTGGAAGGTGGGTGTGGGATGAAACTCTCATTCCCTTATTCTGGGAAGAGACTAGCCCCAAGAAAGCCCCCTTTCCAGTCCAAGCAGGATGGTGCATCCCCAAAGTAACCCTCTGACACTAGCTGTGACCAGCACTCATTCTTTCCTGCTGAAAGCCTGGTGAGTGTGATGGGAGGATAAGCTGGGCAGCTCTTCTGCATCCCAAAAACCTGGCTGGGAGGCCTCTGGCTCTGACACAGCCCCTGAGCAGGCAGGCGAGGGGCCTTGGCTGTGTCCACACTCCTGAGAAGTGCCAAGGGCTGCTCTGTACCAGCCACACAGCACCAGTGTCGCAGACATTTTTTCATAGAAATCCTTTCTTTGGGACTTGTTCATCTTCTGGGAAGCTGAGGCCCCAGAAAGAGAATGTAAACAATGATTATCAGCTGCTGTGAAATGCAATAGGATGCACCTGTGATTGGTTCATGTTCCATGTGTACAATTAAGGGCCAATCACAGGGCAAGCTCTCTGGAACACAGTGACAGAGAACTCTCTTGTTTTTAGATTCTTTTCTATGCTATTCTTAGCTTAGCAGCCTCTGCAACTTCTCTCCTTATTCTTTTTAGTATAGTTATAATGTATTATATATCATATATCCATAAATCCAGCCTTCTGATCATCAAACAAGATTCTCATCCTTCTCTCACCCTGGAGACCTTCATCAGGTCGCTGTAATACACCAGTAGCTGCAGTACACCCAGCCCAAAACTCCTTCTGGGAAATGTGATTTACTGAGAAGCTATTGGCCAGCAAATACAGCCTCTCAAACCTCTGCCCAATGGACTGTGTGACTGACCAAAACAGGAAGTGCCTGTGCTGCCTTAGGCACCCCTCTGAGCCAAAGAAAATGATTTCCAGGAAATCAGCTCTTGGTCTGAATACGAAACTTAGTCCTTGTGTCTTTGATTCTCAAAATAACCCAGCACAGTGCTGCATGCCCTGAGCTGGCACGCTGCCTGGGATTTGGTGAATTTAAAAGTAGGACTGGGCTGCTGGGGCTGCCACCCTTCTCTGCTGCCCTGGCTTTTCTGCCACAAGTGCTGTGGGTGGGAGAGTTTTGCTAACAGCACCTGTGGCTTTAGCAAGTTTGCCTGCTCTGTGTTGTCAGCCGCCTTGTTGCAAACTCACATGTGGTTTGCTTCTCACATCTTTCCCCCTAGGGCTCATCTTCCGCTTCCAGAACAGTGCTGCTGTTCCCTTCTCAGTGCCTCGCTGGCATTTCTCCAGCTTTTTCCATTCCCTTACAGCATTTCTGACCAGAATGTCTTTACACCAGCCCTCTGCTATGCATTTATGTATATGCACAGCTTTTTCCCTGCTTTTAGAGGAGTCTGAGAAGTGGGAAAGTGAGAGGCAGAGGGACCACAGGACTCTGCTCTCACCTGAAGTGTGACCAGCTCAGCAGTGAGGTGCCTGCTAAGCCTCCATCCTCACTGCATGCATCCTCCTGACCTCATCATTGCCTTCATGCCAGCATTTCCCCAAGGCAGGGCTCTCCCGAGGCTGTGCAGCATTTCCAGAGTGCTTCAGCCAGGCAGCAGAGCTGACACAGTTGGAGCATCCTGCGAACCCCACCAGGCAGCCGCAGTGCTGCGAGGAGCACGGCAGGCATGAGCTGGCACAGTGATTTACAAGGCCTGTCCCTGCATCAGGGCACCCAGCCTGGCTGCAACGCGTCCTTGGCACACCTCGGGTTTGGGGCGACAGCTCATTGGACCCAGGGGTGCCTGGGAGTGGTTAAGGATGGGGATGTTTCTCCATGGACATTTGGCACCCCTCAGCTCTGAGTTTTGTTCAGCTGCAAACCTGCTCACGGTGTTGATCTGCAAACCCGGCGCCGTTTGTTTCCCTCATCAGCAAGGAAAACGTGAGCAGGGCTTCTCCTTCAGCCCCACTGCAGGAAAACCCGCTGCTTCTGCTGCATGGCACAGGGTCATTCACACACTGTGAATGCCTCCAGGGGCAGGGGGAGCTGGTGGAGGCAGCGAAATCACATGGGCATGGCTGCGTGGCACAGCTGTTCACACATATATGGTATCAGTTAAAAAAACCCAAAAAATGAACTTATTAGGATCTTGGCATGGGGTGATGCTTGCATAAGGATCAAATCCCTTCAAGAATGGAGAAGGAGCTTCAACTGCAGGGGTCCCCCAGCACTGACATGTCTCAACCACATGTGGGAAACTGTCCTGCGCAACCGTTTCTGCGGGGACTGCTCCTGTCAGCCGTTTACAAATGTCTCAACGCTGAAATTCTTGGTGCCCAACATCTCCCAGGGCAGCTGTTGACCCCTCCTAAGCAGAAGGATGCAGGAAATTCCCAGGTCATTCAAGAGACTGTATGATTGATATGTTGGGTGTACCAAAACCTGGTACCCTCCACTCTGCAGCAATGACAAAGGAGTAAATTTGATTTTCAAGCAATAACTTCACTGATGAGTGGAGACACGTAGCTCCCATCTCCTCCGCCACTTCTACATGGTTCTCTGGGAGTGCCAAGTCCTGGGTGCTGGGACCCAGCTGGGCAGCAAGCAAGGGAGAGCAGTGTCAAGACCCCGGGGGTTTTTGCAGCAAGTCCCCAGGATGGGAGTTGAACACAGCCCTATAATTTTTTTGTTAAAAGCACCGTGCAATTTGAACATAGGATCTTGCTCCCTGAGGAAGAGGAGAGTGGGTTTCCTTGTCTTCAGGCCCAGGAAAGATGAAAAGGATTGTCAAAGCAGATCTCACCCCTTGTGCTTGGGCAGGGGCCAGAGAGGCACCTCTTGATCTGGACACAGCCAGATGCCACTCCTATCTTCCATGTATGCAGTGACATGTTCACCTGGTCAGAGTGAGTGGTGTCTCAGGGGACGTGTCCCTGTGCAAATGCCAGGCAGTCTGAGCACCCCCATTACAGTACTGCACATCAGGAACTCCTTGGGAAGGGTGAGACAGGGCCCTGCCCAGCCTCAGAGCATCATGCATATGGCATGCACGGCAGGCACCGTGCACAGAACACACCCTCCCACAGGAACAATCGAATTTTGACATCGACATTTCTTCCAGAAAAGCCCTTCTGCACTCGCAAGAATGGCAGATTAAAGAGTTCCTGCTGAAGTGACAGTCTTAGGTCCCAAACCCGAGGGAAGCCCAACACAGCCAGGAGGAAAAACAGTTTAGAAAGAGCATCAAACACTCACAACGCAGGAGGAGACGGTGACAGGGATGAGCCCTGCGGGCATTCCCGTCACCAGCCAGAGCAGCAGGGCACAGCTGGCCCGACTGCTCTCACTCCAGCCTGTGTTTAGGTGGCAGCCCTGGCTCGGTGGCAGTGGGACAGTGTCAGGCCGTGTCTGCCCCCAGGGCTCCGGCACCGAGCAAGGAACGGCGTCGGGAGAGCCTTTTGGACAGTGGCTATGTAAAGCATCCCTGCATCCCCAGCTCCCTGCGCAGCCGTGCTCATCGCCGCGTTCCTCCGGCGCTGCCCAGGTCAGGCAGACCTCGTCACCTGCCCTGGCCTGGGCACGCTGACATCAGGACACTCAGGCCTCAGCCGCCAGCCGCCGTGGCTCCGGTTACAGCTCTATAAAGGGGTTTGGGATGCAGGCCGAGAGGCAGCTGGGCCGGGCATTGCGCAGCCCCGCAGCCATGGAGGGCGGTGCCTTCATCCTGGTCCTCGCCCTCGCCGTGGCCCCGGCAGAGAGTGTTGTTCCTGCAGAGAGGAAGGTACGGGGATGGGTGACAACGGGAGCGTGGCAGACATGGCAAGGGCATGCAGTGTGGGCAGCCAGGAGCTCTCCCTTAAATGCCATTTCAGACTTAGACAAGCCTTGCGAGAACCAAGTCCAGGCAGAGGGCAAGGTATCCCTGGATCACCCTCAGCCACCTGGTACCACCTCCAGAAGGATTTGTTCCCACAAGGGAGCTGTGCACAGGGCATTCCTTCCCTTGGGGTTTGTGCCTGGGAGCACCATACCTGTAGCATCCCCTCGATGGCTGGGTCTGTGTCTGGGTGTACTCTGCATGCTGCAGGGCTGGGATATTCTGGCCTTGCTCCACCATCCCCTCAGCAGCACCCTGGGGCAGCATTTGCCCAGAGTGGGATTAGGGACAGTCAATGCCCTGCAGCTGCACTCACAGCAGGGCTTTGGCTCGCCCGGTGTGGGGCAGCAGCAGGGATGGGGTCCCTCTGCATGTGGGGGCACAGAGAGGATGTGGCTGTGTTCCTTCAGTGCCAGCTCAGCGGACTGTGGACGAATGACCAGGACTCACAGATGGAGATTTCAGTGTTGAGGGACAACGGGGACTTCCATGGACAATACCTCACACGAGTCACCCTCTCCGGGGGCTGTGCCCGAGTCTCCCCGCTGAGGGGTGCCCAGCAGCAGCTTGGAGGGGAGGGCTGGCCCACCTTTGCCTTCACTGTGCTCTGGGACAAGTTCTCCAGTAAGTGCTGGGACACCTCGGGATGGCATGGCAGGGTCAATGGAAGCTTGCAGCCAGCAGGAATTTTCTTTCACCAGGAATTCAGCTGGGTGATGCTCTGGTGCAGCTAAGCAGCAACAGCTGCACAGCATGGTGCTAGGGGGCAATGCTGGGCTTGAACAGGGGAGCCTCTCCTCACCCAGCATCCTTGGGGCACCCACAGCGGGTCCAGACCCCGTTAGCACAACTGGGATGTGGTGCCACAAATCCTGCCTTGCCTGAGGAAGCCACAGGGAAGGGCAGGACCCCCCCAGCATGGGTTTGGTGGTTCTGTGGCCATTGGAGCAGGAACACAGCTGTGTCTGGGAGGACATGGGGGAGCGGAAGAAGCCAGTTTCCCCACGGATCTCCCAATAAGTGCTTCCCCCCAGATGCCACCACCGCCTTCGTGGGGCAATGCTTTGTGGATGCAGGCGGAAAGGAGATGCTGAGCACCACGTGGCTGCTGCGCGAAGCTGTCGGGTCCCTTGAGGAGGACTGGAAAGCCACGAGGTAGTGGGGGGATATGGGCAACGCCAATGCCACAGAGGGGTCTATCGCTGGCTGGGGGTGTACGTACAAATCACAAAAGGGACGGGACTGTTGTGGAAGATGCTTTGAGCTGTTTTATTTTTCAGCATCAGTCTCATTACATGGTTATGACAATGGGAAGATGCCATCAGCTCACATCTCAGACAGCAGACAAAGAACTTAGTGTTACAACTTACTTTAAAAGTTTTTTGACCAATCGCACAAAGCAAAAGCACATTGACAGTAGTTCTATCTAACCACCATAAGCACACTTACCTTTGGTTAAAACAATGCTTGCTTATTTTGAATACAATACCTGCTTGTAAGCCTTAAAACACAGTGCACAGAGCTCCATTATTAAGCTTCAAACTTCTTAATATCTTACTAGATAAACTTGTCTGTAGCTTAGGGAGTTATTCTAGAAAGTGTCAATACACAAACCATTGTTCTATTTGTCTTTGCTTTTCTACTTCTTAAATAATTTTTCTGCTGACCTATCTTATGGCTACTGCTTAGCTCTAATCACAGTTCCGCTGTCTCTGAGGCCTGCCTTTTGCAGCTTTCCCAAAACCTTCTGATTTTGTAGATTCCCACAGGGTCCTCGCTGGAGGAAACCTGGGGGGAATTCAGGGACACCCCATCACTGCTGCAAGCACTGGCAGCTCTGAGTGGGCAGTGTCTGTGGGTCATCCTACAGGAACTCTTATCTCCTCACAGAGTGGGCAGAAATGTCTTCACACGCAAACACACCCCAAAAGGAAAGATCCTGCCGAATTCGTCCCCTCTCTGTGAGGCTGTGTCTTTACCAGGCCCATGATGGGATGGTCTGGCTGCAGCCTGACCCCCAACAAGGCAAGAAAAGCCTGCCTCCCAGCTGAGAATAAAATTTTAAAATCATCAGCTGTTGCTGCCTTTTCTTAGACTCTGTCCTTGCTACACCTTCTGTCCCCAAAGATGCCCCTGCTGAGGTGAGGCCTCAACACTGCCCCTCTGCAGGGACATCTGCATTGCTCCCTGATCCCACCCATCTGCCTCCCTGGGCTCATTTCCCATCTCATTAAACCCAAACTTCCACCCTGAGTCATCATTCCCCACCTGCCTGATGGTGGCAGGGTTAGCAGCAGCCCCCTGAATTCAGCTCACTTCCTTGTAGTGCCTTCATATCCGTTCCCACCAGACGCTTTCCAGCACTGGGAATCCGTGCTCTGTTGTATTGGGCAATGGAGGCAGCATTATCAGTAGATCTGAGATGCTCATTAACTTTGTGCTGCATGGCACGTCAAGTAAAATGTGCACAAGTTAAAGACCCCATCCCACCCCATTCCATCCCCCTGGGTTACACTCAGGGATTTTCCCATTCTCTACCATTGCATTTTGGCAGTGTCTCTCTTTTTGCCTCTGTGGACACCTGCCAAGCTTAGTCAGCTCTTTTGGCACAAAGCTTTTGGCAAGTCCGTGGGTGAAGAGAAAGCCTCTTGCAGAAGTGTTATGAAAATACCCCAGCCCCAGGGATGACAGCACTGCAGCTGCACAGTCCATTAAGCCTGGCCCAGCTCTAGCAAAGCTGCAGCATGGTGTCATGAAGTGGGGGGAAACCTGGCACCACCCTGGGATCTATAACAAGCTGGCTTGTCCCTGCCAAACATCACAGAAAGGCAGGAGCTGGTGTCAGGCCAAAAGAACAGAGTGTGGCATCCAGGACAACAGCAAAAGGCTCCACAGGGGGAATTTCTATGAGTACCTGTGATAGGCCATGAGTTTGGGACTGAAAAAGACAAAGAGGAGGGATATGTTAGGAGAGGGCTGTTTTCCACTCAGCCCAGCATTTGAGGTTACCTAGATGGGAGAGACCTGTGCTGAGCGCAGGGGGCCAGGATGTGCCAGGGCTAGCAGTGGGCATTGAGAGGGGCCACCCCAAAGGGGCACTGCCCCACGCCCAGTTTGCACACTGCAGCCCTGTTGCCATGCCCTGCCCCAAACACTGTTGTCTTGAACACAGCAGGTCTTGGTTCAGCTGAGTCCCACCTGAATTTTCAGCTGCCACAGCCATATGCCTGCTCCAGGCATCACAGCAAAGGCACAGCTCAGGAAGACAGGGACACTGCATGCTGCATATTTCACATCAAAGGTCCTTTAGAGCAGCCAATACAAGAAGTGTGAATACAATGCTGGTTATCACACTCTGTGTGTTTAGCAAACACACTCATTGGGACTTCAGTAATGTCACTGTGGTTAATTCTTCCTCTAACTCTCACAAAAGTAAAAGCAAAAACATCAAAATCAGCAGCTGACAT
Source organism: Melospiza melodia melodia (assembly GCF_035770615.1). NCBI lineage: Eukaryota > Metazoa > Chordata > Aves > Passeriformes > Passerellidae > Melospiza > Melospiza melodia. Next base: position 9,654,273 of record NC_086226.1, read on the forward strand.
CCAGAAAAGGCTGGAGAAACATTACCGCTTCTAAAATTAGTAAACTTTCCTTTCTGTGCAGCGCTGCAGCATCCTCATCAGGCAGTGGCAGCAGCAAAGCAGGGAGGGGGTAAATGTTGAAATAGGTGGTAGTTTCCAGCCTTTGTGCATGGGAGGCAGATTCCCAAAGAAGGTATTGATGCTTTCCAGGCTACTATGGGGCCTTATAAAAAACTTGTGTCCCCACTCCTCTGCCCAGCCGTGCTTATTCCTGCGTTCCTTCAGCCCTGACCAGGTCATGCAGACCTGCCCACCTCCCTCGCCTGTCCCGGGCACCCTGACATTAAGCCATTCATCTCACAGCTGCCATCCTGGTGCTGGTGGGGCTCCAGTTACAGCCCTATAAAGGGCACCGGGCTGCAGGGCTGGGAGGAGCTCTTAGCAGCCTTGCAGCCATGGGGAGAAGTGCCTTTGCCCTGGTCCTCGCCCTTGCCCTGGCAGTGCGTGTTGCCCCTGCGGAGAGGAAGGTATGGGGACAGATGACAGTGGGGATGTGGGGCTGACATCCTGCTAGACCCCAAAGTCTGCTGCTGGGGCACCATAGCTCAGCAGGGAGCCAGGGCTGGGCTGCTGGAGCTGGTAGGAGCAGCACTGTGCTGGGCTGAGGGAAGCTGCAATGGGGCTGGGAGGACAGGACTGCTCCTGCAAGGATGCTTCTTGCTGTGGGAAGTCATTTAGAGAAAGGCAAACAGAGCCATACCCCTGACAGCTCCTGTTTTCCCTCCCAGAGAGTAGGGGAAACTGTGCACCTGCTGCTGGAGCATGAGGGTCTCACTCTCCCTTGGGTGGGTGAAACCATCCTGGACAGTGGCTGAGCTGGATTACAGCTCAGGCATGATTCTCACACTGAGATGGTGATGCCAGTGGCACATCAGGTCCGTGGCACACCACCCACTGCTGCAGACATCTCTGGGCAGAGCCAGGGTGAAGGGGTGGGAGCAGGATGCTCCCCCCTCTCCCTCCCTCCAACCCACAGCCCTGGCCTTGCAGTGCCTTCTCTCTGGGTCGTGGCGGAGCGACACCAGCTGCCAGATGGTTGTGTCCACCCTGAACAAGGACAACAGATTCTCCGGTTTTTACCAGCCGGGACCTGCTGCTGGCTACCCAGAACTCCTCACCTCACCACTGGAGGGGTCCCAACAAGATACAGAGCTGGTCCCACTGCCCACCTTCTCCTTCACTGTGAACTGGAAGCTCCAAGGTAGGCAGCAGGGGGACGTCATCCTGCAGGCGGGGATGCCAGCAGGACACAGGGTGACCTTGTGCCTCTCTACCTGACTCACAGCATCTTAAACCCTTCCAGACTCAGAGACTGCCTGGACAAGTGTCTTCCTGGGCCAGTGCTATGTGGACCCCAAAGGGGAGGAGACCCTGCATGCCCTGTGGCTCCTGCGAGAGGCAGCTGACAGTCCTGCAGAGGACTGGAAAGGCACCCGGTGAGTGCTGGGTCCCAGCCACTGCTCTGCCAGGGTCTTCTCCAACTCAGGCTGGAAAAGGGAGAAATCTCACAGGGTGAAGCATGGGAGGACCATGAGGGTGGAATGGGTTTGTCACCAGTGATATGCAAGGGCTATGGAGCGTCTGTGTAACGTCGCCCACCCCTGCATGCCAGAAGTGCCTCAGGGTGGGGGATCCCTGGATGGGCTCTGGCTACAGAGAGCCCTCTGTGGAACTTCCTTTCCACTCTCCACAGCAGGAAGAGAAGGAAAAGATGCCAGCACCTGGCGCAGCCTCTGCTACAGGCTGTTGGAACCTGCAGTACCTCAGTCAGCCACACAGTGTTCCCCCTGGGCTTCCCCTCTGCCCTCCACAGCATGCATGACCCCATCTGATTTGGTGTTTTCTGCAGGATTGGCACCAGCACCTTCACACGGATAAAATGACAGCAAATGGGAAAATCCAGCAGGCTCAGGATTGCGAGGAGTGCCTAGGCAGACTTTGCCCGCACCAGCATGCTGCACTTGAGGCGCAACCTCAGCCCAGAGGTTGGTGCTTTCTTAGGCAAGTTCACCAGATGCAAAATAAAGGGTTTCTGTGGGGATGCAGGGCTTGGCTCTGTCTTCTGCCCTGTCTCAAATTTGTGGGGTTTGTGTCACCCAGCAGCCACCCTCCCAGATGGGAGGTTTCATGCTGCACTGAGACTGAAAAAGACAAGGCTGAGGCCAGCAGAGTCCCTGGGGATGGCGACTGTCCCAGCTCCCCTCCCGGGCAGTGTGCGGCAGGACTGTGCCTGCAAACCTGATGCCATGCTCTGGGTAACATGTCCCTAGGGGTCACTCCCAGATGTCCCTAGAGATGGAGGACAAACTGGGCTGTGGCCAGGCAGAAGGAACACCGCAGAGCCTTCCCGCGGGAGCCGAGCACGGGAAGCTCTCGGGTGCCCGAACGCCCGAACGGGGCGCTGCAAACGACTGCCGCAGAGCCGTCAGCCTCCGGTTCCCAGCCCCGGCGGATGCGCAGCCCTGGCCGGCTGCCAGCTGCCCTCCCATCCCAGGCCCGGGGAAAGATCCCAAATATCCCGCCCCGAGAGTCCCTTCGGCACGGCTGTGTCCCCCGAGGAATGCGTGGGGGTGTGTCTCCAGTCATGATGTCCAGACACGGCCAAGGGAAAAGAACAGGGGAAGGGCACATCTGGCACTGGCTGGACTTTTTTAGGCATCACAGCCCGACCTCTCTGCCTTAGACACTTTGCCAAAGTGCTCCTAACACGACTCCTGGGGGTTCATCAGGCCCAGGGCTGAGGTGCCCAGCTGTGAGAGCTGGAAGGAGGCAGTGTTCCATCACTGTATTTCCAGCTGCTTTTTAAACCAGTTTTCAGATGTTAGTTTTTCTGTTTCCACCAATATCCAGCAGCTGGTGCTAGTGGATAAAAATAGGATGGATGATGACACAGGATTTAGATTTCCCTTGAAGAGGTGGATACATCTTGTTTCTTCTGCTGACTGAATTTTCCATCTCTGTGAGAAACCCTAATTTTTTTTTTTTTAAAGGGCAAACCTGATTCGTTTAAAGCCACAATGAGGAAGTGTTTAGCATTCTTACACAGCCTAGGACTTCCTTAGCAATAGAAAGCAAATTTCATTTTATGTTTTCACAATTTTCAATACATCACTATCACGGAAAGGAGAAGATACCCTAATACTTGAGGAGTCACCAAGCAAAGAGGAGTCACCAAGCAAAAAAGATTCTGTTTCCATCTGGCAACACCCATCTGGGACTTGCCAAGGACTGTCCAGGATATTTTGCCCTGAAAAGCTCATACTTCCAGTTTGCCAGCGTAGTCCCACAATGCTCACAAAGGCACTTGCTGGGGCACAGGGGAGATCCAGGTCGACCTTGGGCATAACAGAGGGAACAAGGTGGGGACACAAGCTGGGACCATACCACTGACCTAAGGCAGAGTGTGGGGCTCTGTGTGCATGCAAGCACCCCCAGTGCACATGCACACCTTGCTCTGACCCCACAGCATGCTAGGAAAAAGAGCAGGGATCTGCAGCAAAGAGGACAAGGAGGGCAGCAAGAACATCAGTTGGCTCCTGCCCCTCTGCTTGATATAATCAAGTCCTCAGCCAAAGACTCATTATGAGCACTTTAATCATTGCTGCGCTTTAACCCAAGGCATGAGGTCCAGGCTGAGCTTCATTTCTGTCCCCAGGTCAGAGCTGGTTGCTGTGGGACTGGCACAGGAACACAGAAAGCAATGAAAAACAGCAGACTTGGGCCATTATGAGGCCATAGACCAGTCCTCCCCAAAACTCCCAGCTCCTGGCTCTCAGCCTGCTCTCCCAGAGTTATCTCCCTTCCTGACATCTGGCCAAGCAAGCCAGACAGCTACAAAGAGCAATACTGACCCCATCATACCCAGGCAAACACCAGCTCACGTGGCTGCTCCCAACTTTCCTGGCAACACCACCATGTATTACTTCAGATGGTTCATTTGATATTGATTACTGCTGGGTCAGGGACACTGTGTAACATCTGTGACACTACACACTCTGGCCTTGAACTGCAAAAAATGAAACTAAAGGGGAACAGGCCATTACACACACTGACCCTGAACTGCAAAAATGAAAGTAGGATTGGAACAGGACATTACATACCTTGGCTTTGAACTGCAAAAAATGAAACTTAAGTGCTGAGGGGCATTACACACCCTGGCCTCAAACTGCAGAAAATTAAACTGAAGTGTAGATGGGGTCCTAGACCTTCCTGATGCCCTGCATACCTCTGGGGAAAGAGTTCCAGTGGTTCCCTGGTGATGCTCAAGGGCTGTCCGTCCTGGCCAGGGTCGGGCTGTGACCCAGCCCTGTTGGAAGCATGCTGAGGCAGAGGCCCTGGATGAGCATCTCCTTGGCTGCCTCCTCTCTGGACACAACACTGTCTCATATCTTGCTTAGTTTTGCTTCCTGGGTGGGATGCAAGAGTGAGGCTTCCTGCACCCACTGCCTTGATGAGCTCCTGTGCCCCCAAATCCTGCACTGGGCTCTGCAGCCTGAGCTCAGGGTCTGCCAGTGCCTCCTGTGGACCCAGTGACCCCAACCAGACCTAGGGACAATCCTGAATTTAGCAACCCCGCAGCAGGCAAGGCCCACCCGGTGGCTGTTGCAGCACCCTGGCCCTGCTCCACTTCCTGCGATTGTGCAGTTCCCATTACGAAAGCAGTGGCGGGGCTGACACCGGCTCCTCGCGCTTCCTCCAGGGGAAGCTGCTGCTTCCGCAGCGCTGCAGGCTTGCGTGTGCCTGGTGGGTGCTGGCTGCTCACCACATACACTTTTCTCCAAGAGTGCTATTGCACCTTTGAAGCGGGGTGAGAGCAAAGCAGCAGCCCTGCAAACCCACACTGTGCCTCAACACGCCCCTGTGCAGAGCCACAGCCAGGCGACTTCCCCTGCATTGCTCTGAGAGGGATTGTCCCCAAACCTCCCCTGGGTTTCACCCACAAGGCTCCCAGCCCCATGTAGAGCCCCAGCAGCCCAGCACCTTGCCAAAACAACCAGAGAGGACACAGTCACACACCATTAGTATTTATTTAGACTCTATTAATAAGGAAGCTATTCATTATTATTCTGATCCAATTTGAAGCTATCCCTGCTCATTGCACGGAGAACTGGACTAGATGACCTTTAGAGGCCCCTTCCAATCCAAACCATTCTATATGACTTCACGGAATGTCCTGCAGTAGGACAAGGACATCTCTACAGGTACCACTAAGCTGCACTCTGGCAAAGACACTGCTCACCAGCTCAAAGTGCTTCTGTTCAACCCAGAACCATTGACTGCATCACCAGCCAGCACAGCAAGGCTTGGGCACACAAGGACCTGGCTTTGAAACTGTCCTGTGGCCAGGAAAGCCTTCAAAAGAGCAAGCAGCTCTGCTGCTCTCTGAACATGCTGCCTCAGCAGTCTGGCTCAGGGCATGCCTGCTCCCTGAAGCCCAAAAGCCTGTAGGAGATGAAAGGCCCAGCCCTTACAGTAGGCAAACAGCACACATGGCTCAGGAAGGACTCCAAATTACCTCCTCTAGCCAGGCTGGGAGCTGTGGCCATGGCTCAAAAGCTAGCAGGAACAGGCGACATGCTGGGTCTGTCGCAGCAGCAGGCAGGACTACTCCTGTGAGAGCACTGAAGGTCAAACTGCTCCCTCACACCTTAGAAATCAGGCAACACTGCAGGATTAAGGAGCACTGACATGGAACATATGTTTGGGGCCACAACACAGACTAGGAAGTGCCTTCATCTCCAGCTGGGCAGTGAAGAAGCAGGGCAGCAGCCTCCACTGCCAGCTGCATCCAGTCAGACCAAGTACTGGCACCTCAGTCCGACTGCCTCCACTCTCCCTGCCACAGCTCATCCACACAAGCCACCAGATGCACTCTGGGCTGCAAGCCACATCAGCAGCCACAGTGAAATTCTCAGAATTTCCTGTCCCATGTCAGATGGAGTCGGATAAAAAATGTCAGACCAATTCCTTCCTGGTAAACCCTCTGAGTCACTGGCAATGAGAAGAGTATTCAGAAGAAACTGCTTGGAGAGATAATCTGTTACTGCAGATCTGTCCCTGCTCCACGGGATGCCCAGTATCATCCCAAGGAGCAGGATGCAGCACTGGTCACATCTCATTGGCATGGTGCTGCTGGATGAGAACTCTGTCAGGGTGTTCCACCCACTCCTGACCCTTGGATTTCCATGGCACCAACACTGCTGCTGGCAAAGGGTCACTCTGGGGCGGGCCCGGCTTGGAGCCTGCTGCTGCCGGAGGGTCAGAGGATGAGTTGCTGTTGAAAGATCTGGGACTGGAGTTAAGTGGACTCTGCCCCTCTTCCCATGACTGACTGAGGTTGCCCAACAGCAAGGAGTCTCCAGGCTCTGGGCTGAAGCCCTCCAGTTCAGTGTCATGCTGGACATCAGGTGCTCCCTGGTTCGGAAACTCGCGGATCTGCCGTGACAGCACTGTAAGAGAGGTAGAGCCAACCCCGTCATTTCCAGCCTCCCACCCTCCTGTGCTAAGCATGGAGCTACCACAGAGCCCAGGAGAGAGGACAAACTGTTTAACCAGGACTTCCTCTTCCCAGGGGAGGCGGGGAGAGGATGCTGCACAGCTGCCAGGCACAAGCACAGTTTGTGCTCCAAGAGGGACCGGAACTCTCCTGTCCTTGCACCGCCCCTGGCACAGGGCCCTGCTTTCAGGCAGGCCTCTGCAGCAGGGCTGAGGAAGAGTCCAGAGCTGAGGCAAGACAGCAAGAAAAACCTAGTTGTAACCCCAGGCAAGGGGATGCTCAGTTGGAAGCACCCCAGAGCTCAAGCTGTCTCTGGGGAAGGCAGCACTTCACCTGGAGCTACACCTCAGCCCCAGCCTGGGCACTCACTCACCCTTGAGCTCCCGCTGTGGCTCCACACTCCCAGGTAAGCGGATGCTGGGAGACAGAATGAGGCAGAAGGACAGAACCAGGATCTGTAAACAGGAAGATCAGCACAATCTCAGCAAAGGAGATGGACAGGCATCACTAAATGCAATAAATACCTCTCTCCCAATCTTGTGAGGAGAGCAGGAACTCCTCCACGGACACTGGGGCTGAAGCCACTTACCATGGTGCAGGTTTTTCTTTTGGTAGTTTTGGGGGCAGACCGTCTCACCAAGGCCTGCAGTTTCTGCAACTGCCTGAGCAGTGACCTGCAGTAGAGCAGGAAATGCAGGTTAGCACAGCAGGTGGACCTACACCTGTACATTTCCTTCCACCCTCTGCAGCCAGGGACAGGCCACAGTCCTGAGAACAGGAACAGCCTTCCCCACCACTTCTCCTGCCAAACCCAACAAGACAAACTCACATGTTCTGCTTCTGCAGTTGCTGCACCTTCTTCTCCAGTTCATGGTTTTCAGCTGTGCAGGCTGCCACCCTTCCCAGGAAGGATGAGAGGTGTAGGGGAAAAACAGAGATATTTTGTTGGTCAACAGTGGAGACTTCACATCAGACACCACCTCTGGGTGGCTGGGGCAGACAAAATTGGTCCTGGGGTCCACCTGGTATCATGTGCAGCAAAGCCCAGACAGCACCACCTCATACCAGATATGGGCAGGAATGAAGACCTGCCAGTTCTGCAGAGAAGCAGGATTGATTGAATCCAGTTGGTTAACCCCTATGGATGCTCACTCTTAGCATCACACCAGCCCTGCAGATCTGTGACATCAGGCTGTATTACTAGCTAGCCTGACCTGAAAACACATTTGCCCTGGCAGGTCAGCTACCTGACTTAAACAGAGCAAGTTCTGGGCCATCTCCAAGCACAAGAGAACCAGACAGGCTTCATCCTGATGTTCTGAACCCTCTGCAGGGAGTTCTTGCCCCACAGAGCCAGCCTCACTTTTTGCTGAGGGTGACAGCAGCTCAGCAGCTGAACAGCACAGCAGCTTGTAACAGGCACCCCCTGATCCCAGACCTGGCAATGTCATCAGCACAACTAAGGCCAGGCAGGTGGGGAGCTACCATTCTCTGACCCAACAAGTCATGTATTCATCCCCTGCCCCTTGTTATCAGGCACTGAAGGTCCTGTGCACCAAGTATCAAAACAAACAGATTTCTTCTTCTTCTCCCTGCCAGCCTGAAAGTCCCCAGGCACAGGCCCTTCCCTTACCAGTCTTAAAGGTCACAAGCACACAGCCAGCTCTGTGTTGCTGACAGCCCTATCACAGAGCAGGAAAGCACAACAGCACAGAGTGCACTGTCCACAAAATCAAGCAATTAGAAAGTCCTAAGGGCACCTTAGGAGTAGGATTTCTGCTGGACAGATCACGAGCCCTCTGCTCAAGGACATATCTACCACTGCCTGCTTCCTCCCATGACTGAGGGAGAGACTTGTATTATTAGTATCATTTTTGAATCTACGTTATGATCATTATATTAATACACAGAACCATCTATTAAGATCTGATCTCATCTGCAGAGGGCCTGGGTGACTAGAAATTATAAGTTAAGACGTATTAGAATGAAGGTGATTAGAAATTGTAAGTTAAGTCGTATGATAGATCCTGTATTGCAGCAGTTATAGACTGTACTACATTGATTCTGCTTGTAGAGAAACTGTGCACTCTACTTACAAACCGTCTGCTATACTAATCGTAACATGATAGGAAAATGAGGTTCTGGCTGAAATGACAATTTAGTGCCATCATCATTCTGCCAAGGATCCATAAAAGAACATATGGCTCCCCTCAGTGTTGGATGACACTGCTGTGTGAGCATACCTGTTTTCCAGGCCATCTACATAGATCTTCCTGCGGCGACGACTATCCTGAGCTGCCTGCTTGTTCCGAATCTTACGACGCACTTTCCTCAGAACTCGCTCCTCAGCCTGCAAGGATCACCTCATTAACAGCAATCCCAGGGTGCTGGCAATCCCACCCTCTCAGACTACCCTCACATATCAGTGACCAGCCCTAGTGCTCGTGTCCTCTGTCCTTCCCACACTGCTGAATAAACTGCAAGGCAAACCCTGGCCTGCTGATGCAGCCAGCAGCTTCCATGACTTATCAAAAGTAAGGTGTACCTAAGGAAAATGAAAAGCACACAGACCACAAGCCACAAGGCAAGCAGGAAAAAAATAGCTGGAGGCACTGTGGTATAACTGCCTCCTGCAAACAGCCATAAGCAGGGAGACTGACAGCAGCCAGAAGCTGCTGTGCACATGGATGACACCCTGGACTCAAAAGAAGGAAAAGGACACCAAGCCCAGATGAACACTGCCCTGAATGCAGCACCTGGACACCAATATTCTCATCAAGGCACTGTCCTGCGGTTTCAAACCCCTACACTACCTGATACATTTGAGTGGTCTGTTTGGTTCTAGTGAGAACTCACTTTGGTCAGTGGCAGACAGGTTGGTAATATAACACCTTCTTTCTCCAGAAGCTGCTTCTCCTCCTCTGTCAGGACCAGCTCTGGGAAGTCAGACTAGAAAACAGCAACAAAAAGCCTACTGAGAATGTATAAAACAGGGAGTCCATCCTGGGCCAGCAAGGGCATGCAGCAAACACAAAGAATTGGAATCAGCAACGTCATGCTTTCCCTCAGCAATACCCCTCATAGGAGCCACGTCAGAAGAGAAGGAGAGATGTGAGAAGCAAAGGCTGCGGTCCACAGGCATGGGAATCAGTACCTGTACCATGGATCCAGGCACAAGCTGGGGTTCATCTTCCACGGCAACAGCAACAGGGGAAGTGGTGCTCTGTTCCAGTGCCTCACTTGTGCCTTCCAAACCCACCCATGCCCCTGGGGAAGGAAAGACAAGTCAAATGCTGGGCCCCACTGAGGCAGCACCTGACCAGCCAGCTTTGAGTGGCATGAAATAGCAATTTTACAACAACAGAAAGCCTCTACTCTTGGCTCCCTCCATCTCTGCCTGACACCCACCAAAACAAACCAGTATGGGACTGCTTTTCTCTCTTCTGCCTGCATCCAGGGCAGAAAGAGTCCATACACATCACTCACCTAGCTCAATGGTAACATCTCCTTCTGTCACATCAGACCTCACACTTTCCAGTGCAGGCCAGTCCTGGTGAAGGGAGTAGTTATGATCAACCAGCACAATGTCTTGGCTGGCAAAATTGCTACCAAGGCAATGGGACAGATGCTGATCCTCAGAAATGCTGCTGTCATTGTTGGCAGGCAAATAACTGAGCCTGTCTGGTTCATCTTCTAAAGGGCTCAGCAGTGAGCTGATGAAGTCATCCATCTCCTTGTCCAGGAGCTGCAGAGGAACAGCTTTTACTCAGCAGGGAGACAAACCTCCTAAACCTCAGCTCAGCAGCAATTCCTCACAAAGAACTCACCTCGGGCATTGGCAGGCCCCAGTCTTCCAGAAGACCATTCTGCTCCCCTGGGATTTCAGGGCAGGGAGCATCATCCTTCAAAAGAAAGTCAAGCAGATCCACATCTGCCAGGGCATCCAGTTCCTCTGAGCACGACATCTGAGCACGAGACCCAAAGTGAGCACAGGCACAACGGGAGACACCAGCCTTGCTTTAAGGTGTCTCTTAGACCCTATAGACAAAGTATCCCCATGCAATGTCTACAGCAGGGATGGCCACTTCACAAGTATTTCTCCAGCCAGGCTATTACAGCACCTCCAGTGAGGTATTTTCCCCATGAGATTATTGGGACCCAGCCACAGGAGCCACGCTCCATCCACCCAGAGCATAAAAGCTGCAGGAAGGAGAGGAAAAGTGAAACAATCCCAGACTCAATGGTGTGGAGAGCATGCAAGATTCTGCTGTTCCACAGAAGCCTGAAGGTGCCATAACCCCTGGTGTGCAGCCAGCAGGGAGAGCTTCTTGTCCCATGAAAATTAAGAACAGTCACTGTTGAGGTTTTAACTACAGAGATTCTGTAAATTACTAAATTATGATCAAATTCTAAGTAATCAATGACTGAAGAAAAATTAAATGGCAATCAAATGGTGATTAAGTGATCATTGAACAGTGATTAATGATTTGACAGACCTAGACTTAGCAATTCAAACAGCTGTCAAACCTTGTACTATTTACCATACTTGTAATATCCACAAATAAGTGGATATTGAATTAAATAAATAGATGTATATATATAAATGTCACTAGCACGCAATATACCTTTAAGATGAAAGTAAAATACTCCTTACCTCGCTGTAGGGATCAGACACTGGTAAAGAGTCTCTCAGCCCTGAGGAGTGACCTGGAGAGCTGTTCCTGCTGCCAGGGACGTCAGGGCCCAGCTGCAGGAGAGCAGCAGAGCTCGGTGGCTGGAGGCGGCCACAGGCACTCGGAGGGCAGGGAGGGACTTGCAGCCAACCCTGCCTGGCCCTTGTGCACCTGTGTGGCAGCTTCAGCTCTGTCTGGTCCCAGCTCCGGCTGCTGCTGTTATGTCCTGACAAGACATGGCCCGGGAGCCTCGGACCCTGAGGAGATGCGGCCCCGCATGGCGCTCACCGGGATCAGCCCGGCCGGCTGGTGGGCGATGCCTCAGCCCAGGCAGTGCTCAGGCTGTCAGAGCGCAGGCATCCATCGCACCTCTCCATCAGCACTGCTAAGCTTTCACATCTAGCTGTCAAGTGCCACGGTCTGGAAAAAAATAAACCCAAAAAACCCCATAAAAAATAGAATACCACCAAAACCACCTGAAATCCCACCCAAAACCAGAAGGTCAGGGCAGTCCCCAGCCAGGGCGGCTGCGCCTGCTGATTGAGGGAAGAGCTGCCAGCAGAAAGTTCAGCAACAAGAGGAGCCGGGCAAATCCGGGCAATGTCAGGACCCATGGCTTCCACAGGAGCAGCTTCCCCCCAGGGAGTGTGCGCCAGGCAGGCAGCAGGGCCAGCACGGGAACAGGAGGAGCAGGTGCGGCAGAAGGAGCGCAGAGGCCGGGACACCCACCCGAGGAGAACCAAGCAGCCCGTCTCAGCCCTGGCCGTGGGCCGGACCCGGATCCCCTGATCCCCAGGCCTCCTGGACCCTCCCAGCAGCGGAGCCCCGAGCCGCGGCCGAGGCCGGCGCCCCCCAGCCCCTCACCTCAGCCTCAGCCTCGCCTCTCCCAACGCACCGCGGTGACGTCACCCGGTCTCCCAGCGGGCCCCGCGCGCATCCTCTCTGCCCCTCCCGCGCTGACGCCCCGGTCGCTCATTGGTTGGGGGACGAATGGGGGGGGGGCGCCGGGAGCGCGCGCGGGCGGCGGGAGCGCGGAGCGGGCGGGGAAAGGAGAGGAGGGGAGGGGAGGGGATGGGAGAGACGAGTAGAGGGGAGGGCGGTGGGTCCGGGGTCATGCGAGGCCCTGGGGGTGTCCTGGGGCGGGTGGGCGCCCGGGCGCCTGGGGGTGCGGTGCGAGCAGCGGGTGGAGTACGGCCACGCTGCGCGGGCGCGGAACCGTGCCCAGCCCCGGGCCGTCGGGCCAGGCCGCGCGGGCACAGAGCAGCGCTGTCCGTGGGAGCGGGATGCCCGTGGCGCGGTGTCCGGGTGGAGCGCAGCCCCGGGGCATCGTGCGCGGCCGTGCCGTGTCACTCGGCGGCGCGCCGTGTTCTGGCGCATGCGCAGCGGGGGGGCGGGAAGCGGGCGGTGCCGCCCGCTCAGCTCCCCTCAGCGTCGCGGGGCCGCCGCGCTGCTCCTGCCCGCGCAAAGGTACGGGGACGGGGGACGGAGGACACACGGTGTCCCGGTAACCGGGGAGGGGGGGCTGCAGAGTGGGGTCCTGCGGGCCGGCAGCTCCCTGGCTCTCGGGGGGCTGCCGGAAACGGATGTCCCGGGAACCCTGCCCTGCACCCCGCCCGGTAAATGGCGGGGAGGCAGGGAGGAAGCAGCTTTCCGGTTACCGGGGTTTCCCTGCTCCAACCGGGGCTTGTCCGCGGGGCTACCGTGACCGGAGGGCTTCCGGGGTTCACTCTGGCATGCCCAGATCGCCCCTGGGGCCGGCGCCACCCGAGCACCGACGCCCACTGGAGGCTCCGGGGCAGCACGGGCTGGCGCGGCCACGTTATACCCGGCCACGTTATCCCCGGCCCTGCCCTTGCCCTGCCTCACCAGGCTCGGGCCTGGAGTCCACCGTGGCGAGGCCCGGGCCAGCATCCTCAACTCGGGGGTCCCTGGGGACCCAACTGGACAAGCCTGGCCGTGGCCGACGGTCCGCGGACCTTGGGGAATTTGGGGCACGCCAGGCGCCCCGCTCACCCTGCCAGGACGTGGGGAACAGCGAGTGGCAAGGGTGTCTGTGTCCTGCTGCGTGGTTTTGGGTGGGACACGAGGGCACAGCACTTCCCATGGCCATACCGAAGCCAGGGAGGTCACCGCAGCAGTTCCCACCGGGACACACAGCTGGCCCGGGATGGGGCGCTGGGGTGGTTCCCAGGCAGGATGGGAATGGCCCCAGTAGGGGAAGGCGTGGATCGCCCCCTTGTCCCGGCCGAAGCAACTAACCAAGCAGAGGGAAACGCTGCCCCATCCTTTGGCTGTTCCCTGCCGGATCCTGCCCCAGCCCTTGCAAATTCCCCATCCCTTTGAATCTGCCGGCAGGATGTCTACATGCTTCTGCCGTGGCTTCATCGCTGGCTGTTAGACCCATATTTGGTAGCGATAATTGTTTACTCCCTTCTCTCTCTCCGAGCCTCGCTGCTGAGAAGGGGAGGGCACATATTTTTGGGATCTTTAGTTTTGCCAAAAGCTGTGAGTTGCCCAGTGAAGGGTTCAGACCGCCTGCCTCTCCCCAGGTCATAGGGTGAAACTGCCCAAGTGCTAAGCGAATGTGTGATGGTGCATGGGAAGCACCAGTCAAGCACTCCATTCCCTTGCTGAATGGCAGCAGCGGGAATCTGGTGCTTCCCAAAGTGACACATCCCATTAGATTTAGAGAAGGGGGAGTGGGAAGGTTGGGGAAAGGGGAAGAGCATCCTGTGGGATGCCCTTCTTTTCAGAACTGAGCTTTGGTGGCTGCTGGGTGAAATGACCCCAGAATGCAAACATGCTCTCTTCTTTCTTTCACCTTTCTGCCTGCCCAACAGCACAATGCTGGGCAAGTTGCTTGTTGTGGGAACCATGGGTGCCCAGATCAGGGCACCCAGTGCTTTCCAGAGGTGACAGCATGAACTGCACCTCAATCCCCGCTCTTAGGGTCCTGTGCTGGAGGACCAGCTTGCTAAGGATGCAGGAGAGGCTGTGGCTGGAGTCCCACTGGCTCCCATGCCTGCCTGCATCATGGGCAGTCTAGAGGTGCCACAATTTGTGCTCCATTCCTTTGGAGGTCAAGGGATGCCCAGCAGGAGCAGACAGGATGTGAGATGTGTGCGAAATGTTGGCAGTCTATAGCTGGAGCTGCTTCAGCTCAGTGCGTGTGAGCAGGCAGACAGGCTGCGGCTGCGATCCTCCAGCCCAGCTGCCTGGCCCCTGCCCATTTCCCATGCAGAGCAGGGCTGCCCTCCCTGCAGGAGCGAGAGGATGCTCCTGTCCTAGCCATGGGCAACAGTGGAGTGGTCACAGGGGTGCTGAGTCTGGCCTTGACAGCCACTCATGCTCCCCGGGAGCAAGCTCAGCTCGGCTGGAAGAAGCTGTCCTCCCATCTGACGTGGACATGCAGCTGGGAAAGAGGAACTGGGCTGAACGGTCTCACCAGCGTGTGACACTAAACCAGCTGGGGCTGCTGGCTCAGCCTTCCCATTGGTGCAGGGCTGAGCTCTGTCTGCCTCAGTGCCTGCTGTGGCTCTGTGTACTGGTCCTGCACTGGAGAACCCAGCCAGAGCCTAGTCTGGCTTCTTTTTGACCCTGTTGATGCTGCTGGAGTAACATGCTGACATGATGGCCAAACCACTGCTGCAGACATTGTGTTTTGGTGGCCTGGTATCTTCCTAGCTGTGCCAGTGGCTGTACTGACTGGGCTGTGCCTGTGGAAAACCCCAACACTGGGATGGTTTGCAGCAGATAAAGCTTCCTGCAGCCAGCTCCCAGTCCAGGGGGTGTCCACAGTGGGGCTTTTCCCATGTGAAATTTGGTATTGACATTAAAAAAAGAGGGAAAAAACCAAACTCCATTACAAGACTTCTTTTGGAGTATCCCTTAAGAGAGAACGTAATAAAAATGGCAGAACTGTTGCATCTGAAGATTTGCAGCTTTTTCTGGAAACTCATCACAAGCGTTCCAGGTGTCCACAGTTGAATTTTGCTTGATTTTTTTTTGTCTTTTAACACACATGCCCTTCCACGTAACCGTTACTGCAGCAGTGAACTCCTCCGACAAAAATACAGTAATTCCGCCACGTGACCAAAAACCCACTGTCTGTGTCCCTGGCAATGTCACGGTGGTGCCTTGGGCCACACAGGTCCCGTCTGCCCGCAGCCCTGCCTGCCCTGAGCCTGCCCTCAGGCAGAGCCCGGAGGCCTCTGCCGCTGTCTCGGTTCTGCTCACCTTGCCTGGGGTGCGATGGAGGAAGCCGCAGCAGCTCCTGGGGGAAGCGGTGGGACCCCACCAAGGTTAACCCCTCCCCGTCGTCACCTTGCGATTGGCTCAGAAGTGTGCCCGTGGTTCAAAAAGGGCTGCACACAACTCGCTGTAAAATGCAGAAATGTGTTAACCCGGCTGTTTTGGTGCCTTATCTGTTTTTGCATACTGACAATGTGATTGAGAATAGGTTTGACTGAGAATGGGTTTGCTTTCTCTGGAGGTGAGCCAGCAAAAATTTGGTGTGTGTTCATCAAGACTTGGTTTGTTTGGGTTTTTTGTTTTTCTTCTTTCTAGGGGGACAGCTTGAGTTTCGCTGTCCTTTTTTTTTCTGGTTTGCAGTGCCAGGCTCCCACGCTGTCTCATTTGTTACATCCAGTCCAGCTTTTCTCTCTCCGCATGGTTCACAGAGGGGAGAGATCTGTAGGGACCAAGCCCTGCATTGATGCCCTCACACCGGGCAGCGGATTTGCAAACCTTGTGTGATTAGTTGCCACATTTTGCTGGCAAACCTCACCCCAGTTTGAGAGGGTGTCCTTTTGCAGCAGAGGATGTTTCTACTCTAGACACTGCTGTGAGCAAAGTTCAGCTGCTAGAGCCTTGACTTTTTCCATAAAATATGGAAATTGAAGTGAACCATCTCCCTTTTTTCTGAGGTTTTCCTTGATGTCATCAGCATCTTCCCTGCTGAGCTCTGTAATTTTTTTGTGTTTGGGAGTGGGAAGGCTTGAGCAGTCATCTTCTTGTGGGGTCTTGGGAAGCACAGTGACCCCTGTGAAGGGTGTGCTAAGAGGTGCCTCTGGTGCATGCCTGGTTTTGGGTGGCTTTGTGAGGGCAAGAAGAGGATGCAGAACTAGTGGCAGATGTCCTGGCTCCTCTCAGTTCCTCTCTACTGTCTGACGTCCTCCACTCCTTCCTCCGTGGTCTCTGACCTTGTCTTGCCAGTGGCATGTTCTCCTTTTCCTGCAGAGGGATGGAAAGCAGCTTTATGCTCAACTTGAGAATATTTTTAGATGTAGAGAAGTTGGCCTGGTGACCGCAGCAGCCTGCCCTGCATATAAAATACTTGGAAAACCCTTTCCATGACAGGGTGTTCCTCGTTTGTTCAGCCCCACAGCTTTGCTAGTGCTTCCGGATAGATGGCAATGGCACGGGCGAGTGCCTCTGCCACCTCCTTCCCTCCGCCGATGGGCTCCGGAGCTGAAGTGCATTTCATTCCTCAGCAGCGGAGACAGTGGGGGCCACGGGCCTCCGCAGAAACATTGCAGAACGGCTCAGGAATGCAGAGCTGGAGCCGCTCCATGTGCTGGCGGAGGCGGCACGCTCCTTGGTCCCTGCCTCCCACCCTGCACCACCAGCGTGGCTTTATGGCTCTGCAGGAGCAGAGCCCCTGCCCTCTGACTTGCTCCTGGCCAGAACTGGACACAGATCCTGCCCCTAGGCTGCTCAGGTCTGTGTTTGAGAGCAGCCTGCTGCTGGTGTACCCCCTCCCAGGGGGACTGGAGCTGGCAGCACTGGGCAGGGATGTACAGACTCACCAAGTGCTGCTGCACTGCGAGGAAGGCTGCCAGCACATTTTACCCAAGAACCTTCCCAGGCCAGGCTGAGGATGCAAGATCAGCTTTCCCTAACAGCCATAATAGGAAGTCTGGCAGGAGCAAATGAATCTAAAAGAGAATAAGCAGATGTGTATCCCACCAGTGCTCTTGCATCCTCCCATTGCTGGAGTTTAAGGACAAGGCAGCCTGGGTCAGCAGAACAGGGGACTCGCTCTGTATGAGCAGGCACTCAGGGAGGGGAAAAGGCATGTCCCTGCTGGAGAGCATCGGGTTGGGGCCAGACAGGGAATTCTGAGGGAGGCATGGAGTAGTGGGGCAGGAGCAAAGGACTTGGGAGGGACTCTGAGGCGTTTGGCAACTTGGGAAAGCACTGAAAGCTGTTTCACAGTAGATCTGTGAAGGGAAAGGCTCTTACAAGCTGCATCAGGCAAGTGGGGCACTTACATATGACCTCCTTTTACTTCTGTTACTTCTTTCAGCTTTTACTCTGCAATACAGATATTGCAGTTCTGATTAGGTGTTATTAAAGCTCTGGTGTGTTGGAGCTCTGTTGAGGAACGCTTGCTCAGAAGCTGCTCTGTGCAATCCTTTAAGCCTGAACTCTGCAACTACCTGATAGGAGGTTATATTGAGATGGGGGCTGGTCTCTCCTGCCATGCCTGCAGTGAGAGGACAAGAGGAAACAGCGTTAAGTTGAGACAGGGAAGGTTCAGATTAGATTAAAAAAAAAAAAAAAAATCACTGTTAATGTGATGAGGCATTGGAGTAGGTTGCCCGGGGAGGTGGTGGAGTCACCATCCCTGGAGGTGTTTAAGAGGTGTCTGGATCTGGTGTTAGGTGATATGATCTAGTGATTGAGGGGTTACTGTGGTAGTGCTATGTGGGTGGTTGGACTAGGTGATCTTCAAACCCTGATGATTCTGTGATTCTGTTCTATGAAGCTGATCCTTCAAGCTGGATTCTGCTTGAGTCCTTTTTCAGATGTCATGGTCTGGCTCTTGTATGTCCATGCATTGAGACCTGTCACAGGTGGTCCCTTGCCCTCCTGTGCATTGCCCTGTGCCTTGGGCTGGGATCTGCTGCCAGATACCAGATCTCATGAGCACACCTTGGGTGTGATTGGTGCTTTTCCCAGGTAATTGAATTTAATGTCTGAATTCAATGCCTGGTGCCCTTATCTTGCCTCCCCGTGCAGCTTCAGGCTTTTCCATCCCTCTGTACTCAGGCTGCCAGCTCAGCACCGTCTGCTGGCGACATGAGGGGTCCTGATAGCTGGGGCAGGGCCCTGCCAGCTCTGGGTCAAAGCTTGGTTTTCCTCTTGTGGCTTCTGTGTCATGGCAGGTTTAATTATAACCCCTTCCATCATGCTCTCACAGCTTATCTAGTGTGCTCCCTCATCCTCACTTCCTTTCCCTGGCAGTATCTTTCTTGGGTACCAGCTGCTGTCGTTCCCACAAGGCAAGTAAATTTGGCTTTAGGACCTTAGGGCGAGGAGGTGGGGGTCCCAGTGCTGGGCTCAGGTCCCAGGTCTGGAAGGTGGGACCTCACAGCTTGCCAGCACAGGCTGCAGCCCTTCCTTGCCACTGGAAGCTGAATCCTGACTTTCAGGTGCTGCCAAAGGAGGAGGGAGCAAGCACACTGCACACTGTTTGGGGCCAGCCATCAGAGCTCACCGTCTGTCTCCTCCGGCAGGTGACGCAGGAGTGGGGACAGCCCAGCCGCCACCATGGTTGCCCTCTCGCTGAAGATCAGCATTGGCAATGTGGTGAAGACAATGCAGTTTGAGCCCTCCACCATGGTGTACGACGCCTGCCGCATGATCCGTGAGCGGGTGCCTGAGGCACAGATAGGACAGTGTAAGTCCATGGTGGGACTGGCTGCCATGCCAGGGCTGCCTTGGCTTAGCTCCTGGCATTTCACTCGTCTCCCTTTTCTTTTCTGTCTGTGCCTCTCTGGCACTTTGCCAGAGAAGTGGTGGGGTGGGAGGAATGGGGTCCAAGTCCTCTTGCCCAGTTGATGTGAGGGTCTGAGTTTCTCAGACTCCCTCCTCAACATCCCAGAAGAAAGTTTGTGTGATTAGAAGTTAGGAAACTACATTTGGAAGTGAAATAACTCTTTAAGCAATTTGAGTCCACTGCCCTTTCTGTCTCTGCTCTTCTGTCCTACTTACATTCATCACCACTAGCTAGGGATATGTGGGTTTAAACAGTTGCAGGGGTCATAGCAAACATTAATAAAACATTTGAGTTAATTTTTGATTTCTTGGGCTATATATAATCTCCCCTTGGTCTGTATCCCGCTGGCAGCTCTCTGCCAGACCCCTGCTGGTGCTCCATTACCTTTCTAGGCTGCCTCAGCTCCAGTATTTTCTTGCTGCCGCTAGGCTCACAATTTAGTCTATAGCTCATGAGCTCATGATGTGACTCACACCCACGCGGATGTGGCCCGTCCCCATCATGGATGGGGGGTTGGAGCTCTGGGACGCTGTCTCAGGGGCTCTCCTGAGTCCCTGCAACCCCCAGGAGCGGCTGTACCATGGAGGAGAGACAGCAAAGTGGAGGTCAAGAGTCGTGGGAAGAGGAGGGGGAGTGCAGCGACATCTGGGAGCAGCACATTCCTTGAGGTTGAAAGGAAATGCCTTCTTACACCATGCCCGGCTGGTCAGCAGTCCAGCAGACTATGGCTTTCAGCTTCAGCAAGGGACTTGATGTCTTTGGATATGCCGGGCTATAGTGGTGTTGGAAGGAGCATTGCATTTCCTGCTCCTGGGTGTGAGCCAGCCTGTTTATAAAAAAAGCAGCAAGGGGAAGGCCTTAAAGGGAACTTCTTATTCCTGCGTTCCTTTTCAGTTGCTCACAGCCTTTTTTTCCTGTGTGTCCCTTGCAGCTTTTACTTCTCTTTGCTGTTTCTTACACAGTGGCACTTGGGCTCCTTTTTTGAGCTGCCCTGTTTTTTTGTCACCTTTGGGCTGGGGGAGCTTTGGTGTAAGTTTCCAGCTCTGCTCTTGCTCTGTCTCAGGAAGTGCCTCTCCCCGCCCAAACCATGGATCTGGGGCAAGCTGCTCAGTTTTCAGTGCTTTGGATTTATCCTCTTGGAATTTGCTTTGAAAACAGTTTGTTTTTTTGTTGTTCTTTTTTTACTTCGAAAATAAAATGGCAAGCTTTCATGATTTTTTTGCTCCCTGTTTAGTAGGATCTTAACAGCAGTGTTAGCCAGGCAGGCGCAGGGCGGCTCAGGAATTTGTCCCTCCCCAAAGAGAGCTGCCAACAAGATGACGAGTTATAAACATAGCCAACCAAGACAGCCTGCGGCGCAGGATTGTTGCAGAGGTGGAGAAGGACCTTTCCAGGGCATAGCCAGGCGTGGTCCTGGCCTCTTGCTACATAAAAACGGGCCTGTCCCTGTAGGCCTGAGCTGGGGAGTCACTGGCGAGGATCCAGCAGCAGCCCTTTCACCAGGCACTCCACCCTGAGGGAGCAGGATTTGGTGAATGATATTTACTCACCACCTCTGAGACGTTGTAAGCCTTGAGCTGGTTCTCGTTCAGCAAAGAAAGGAGTCCCAGCTCCTCTAGGTTCCATCATTCAGGTTGTCTCTCTGTCTTTTCAAACTGTACTGTGTCCTGAGGAGATGCAGACCCTACCACCAGAGAGTACTCTAAGTGTGGATTGCCTAGATTTTATAGACCAGTTCCCAGCACCCTTCCTGGTGATCCCCCAGCATTTTACTACTTTGCTTTCACTACTACTACACATTGCACTAAAGATTTTAGAGAGCTGTCAGCCCCAACTGCAAGCTCTTCCTTCTGTTGTGTCTGTCAGTTCCAAGTTCAACATTGCGTAGGCATGCTGCAGATGATTTTTTCCACAGATAACTGTGGTAAAACCTCAGAGCTTGTGTGCCAACTTTGTTTGTCATTAGGTTTGGGCTCCAGCCTTCACAGGGCTGCTGTGCTTTACACACTGGCTTGCTCCAGTGCATATTCCTGGGCACAGAGTGGCATTGGAGTGGCCTTATGCTGCTCAGGACTACCCTGTTAGAGACTGTACCTGTTTTTCAGCCAATGATTTTGGGCTCTTCCTCTCGGATGAAGACCCAAAGAAAGGGATCTGGCTGGAGGCTGGGAAGGCTCTGGACTACTACATGCTTCGCAATGGGGTAAGTATCCATCCCACATCCTTCCAGCTGCATCCTTCGCTCCATGGTTGGATGTCTTGCTCATGGCGTGGAGGTGGTGTGGGTGCCTGCTGTGCTGCCTTGTGTTGTGCCCTGCAGCATGCCCTGTCACCCCACTATTGCACCAGGCAGGGGGGAGCTGTTTGCCTGACTGTGGGGTGTGGGTGCCCTGCACTGGTGCCACTGCTGGTAGCTGTGCTCTGCTGTGCCTGCAGGATACCATGGAGTACAAGAAGAAGCAGCGGCCCCTGAAGATCCGCATGCTGGATGGGACAGTGAAAACGGTGATGGTGGATGACTCCAAAACTGTCACGGACATGCTCATGACAATATGTGCCCGGATTGGTGAGGAGAGGACAGTGACAGGGGGGAAGAAGGGAGGTGGGGAAAGAATGGCAGAATCTGACGGGCTTCTGGGGGAGAAGCAGCAGCAGTTCTGTTGCAGATGGCCTGGCAGCAGGGGTATCTGAGGGGTGCGTGACTCTAGGGAGGAGATACTGCTCTGCACCCCTGCGTTGCTCCATGCTCTGTGTTTGGCAGAACAGTCCTTCTGAGTTTGGTTCTCTGATCTCTTGCAGGCATCACCAACTATGATGAGTACTCACTTGTACGGGAGATCATGGAAGAGAAGAAAGAAGAGGTTACTGGCACCCTCAAGAAGGACAAAACCTTGCTGCGAGATGAGAAGAAGATGGAAAAGCTCAAACAGAAGTTGCACACAGATGATGAGTGTAAGTGTACTGGCAATGGGGTCAGCCTGTGCCGACAGCCTTGGGGGAGGGGAATAGGGACCCCTGTGAGGGGAAGAGGGTGTGGGGAGAAACATGTGCATGAAGGAACATGTGTCTACACTTCCTAGAATATCTCCTGCCTGTGGGCCCAGGGCAGACGGGTGAGAGCTGGGATGCATCAGGCAGACATCCATTCCTCACTCAGCATAAGCAGCCCCAGGGCCAGGACCAGCTGTGCCTTGGTGCCTGTCCCTGCTCACACCCTGGCATTGTCTGCAGTGAACTGGCTGGATCACGGCCGGACCCTGCGTGAGCAAGGCATCGATGACAATGAAACACTGCTGCTGCGGCGCAAGTTCTTCTACTCTGATCAGAACGTGGACTCGAGAGATCCTGTGCAGCTCAACCTGCTCTATGTGCAGGTATAGCTTCCCAGAGCACCTGGTTCCACTGCCTCCTGCCAGCCCCTGACAAGTCTGGTGGCTGAAGGTTTTGTCGGGAGCCATGATGGGGAGGTACTTTGGGATACCCAGCTATGTCCTGGCTAAGAGCCAACACTGGCTATCCCAGCCCTGTCCTTTGTATACTCCAGATCTCCCCAGGGAATGCCAGTCAGCTCTGTCTGGTAGGAACCATCCTGAAATCCTGCTGCTGTTCCTCCCCCAGGCTTGATGCCTCTGGAGAGCAGCCTGGTCCTACATACACCTGTTTTTTAGAACCACTTCTTTTAAGTCTGTAAAACATGTGCTTGATATGGAGGAGAGCAGTGACAGGGCTGCATGGCTGCCCAGCCCACAATGGTGTCTTCTATTCCCAAACAGGCTCGTGATGACATTCTGAACGGTTCCCACCCTGTCTCCTTTGACAAAGCCTGTGAGTTTGCTGGCTACCAGTGCCAGATCCAGTTTGGGCCATACAACGAGCAGAAGCACAAGCCAGGCTTTCTGGAGTGAGTGTCCTGGGGAGCCCCTGGGCTTGTCTTGAGGCAGCTGGGGTAGCTTGGCAGCACCCAGTGCCACACTGCCTTGTGGGGCTCTGGGGGTCTGGGTGCCCCTGGTGCAACCCCTCTCCTCCCTCACAGCACAGTGCCCAAGCATAGGGATCCACACCAGCTATGAGGGCTGCCAGCCCCCCATCCTCTGGTAGCCCTGTAGGGCCATGCAGTCAGCTGCTGTGGGGGTGGCCCCAGCCCACCCCCTGGCCTGCCTTGATGCCACACAAAGGGCTGCATTATCAGCACCTTTTCCCCACTCTTAACTAGGGGAACTCCAAGGACAGCTTTCATAGCTGGAGCAATCTCTCCCACGTTCTTACTGCTTCCAAAAACTTCAGCTTATGCCCTTGTGTGTGGCTTTCAGTTGGACTTGTTCATAGTCAAGGACAGACACCGGCTTTGGGCTCTGCTGCTAACAACTCTCTTGGCTGTCTTTTGGCAGGCTCAAGGATTTCCTGCCCAAGGAGTACATCAAGCAGAAAGGAGAACGCAAAATCTTCATGGTATGTGCAGTGTGGATGTTGAGATCTGGACTTTTTGTTCCTCCTCACTAAAGGTTGAGGCACTCCTGTCTGAGGAGGCAGCACACACCAGTCTGGTGGGTGAGAAACAGGAGCAGGAGCTGTAGGTGGGCAGACAGGGCAACTCCTGAGGTCTCAGAGATCAGAGCTGGTGCAGGGGATGCTGGTGGGGTGGGGAGAGCTCGGAAGAGCTGTGCAATGGTGTCAAGGCAGGACTGTGGATCTGGTGCAATGTTCTGTCTTGCTGTTGGCAGGCCCACAAGCAATGTCAGAACATAAGTGAGATTGAAGCCAAAGTTCGCTATGTGAAACTTGCCCGTTCCCTCAAGACCTACGGGGTCTCCTTCTTCTTGGTCAAGGTACAGCAGCAGCACCCCTGGTCCCACTTCAGACTCACCAAAATTCTGCTTCTTCAGCATCCATCTGTTGTGTCTCCAGCTGCTTCCCCTCAATCTATGTTGCTCCAGTTTTTTTTTTTTTGCATCTCCCCTGTTGCATTTCCCTGTGCACTGCCTTCCTATTGCTGGGTTCATGCTTTTTCTCATTGTCAAGTTATATTCAGCATTGTCAAGTTATATTCAACATTGTCAAGTTGTGATAATTGTCACCACTAGAAAGTGTGGCCTTGTGGGTGTTTTGGTAGCAATGGCAGACCTCAGATGTCTGTGCCCCTGTGGATCCATCCTGGGGATAGCCCACAGACCTTCTGTTATGGCCCACAGGAGAAGATGAAGGGGAAGAACAAGCTGGTGCCACGACTGCTGGGGATCACCAAGGAGTGCGTGATGCGTGTGGATGAGAAGACCAAGGAAGTGATTCAGGAGTGGAGCCTGACCAACATCAAGCGTTGGGCAGCCTCACCCAAGAGCTTCACCCTGGTAGGGACCAGCACTGGTCTCCCATGCCTCCTTTCCACTGGTACCCCTGCAGGGGGGCTGCTCTCACTCCAGCCCCTGTCTCTGCTGTTGCTCCATGGTGGCACAGCCTTGCCCTGCTCTGGTGCCTCTCCCAGTGCTTGCTTTGATGGCTAGTGCTCAGGTGCTTAGTGCATACCAGAGGGGCTCAGGATGGCTGCCAGTGCCCTGCTCCGGTGCTACCCTGTGCCCTGCTGTTGCAGGATTTTGGAGATTACCAGGATGGTTACTACTCAGTGCAGACAACAGAAGGGGAACAGATTGCCCAGCTGATTGCTGGCTACATCGATATCATCCTCAAAAAGGTGAGACTGTGCTGAGAAGGGCACTGATAGCCTGTCTCCAGGGAGGCATACAGAATGTGCCTTCCAGCTGCCTCCAAACAGCCATTGGCTGATGGTACTGCTGGGAAAGCTGGAGGCAAGGCAGGGGGACCCTGCCCTGGGTCACCCTTTGTGAGCTGGTATGGTGTCTGGGCTGCAGGAGAAGGGGGAGGACTTGGGAGTATCATTTTCTCTTTCATTTTGCAGAAAAAGAGCAAAGACCACTTTGGACTGGAGGGTGATGAGGAGTCCACCATGCTGGAAGACTCTGTGTCTCCAAAAAAGTAAGTCTCCCAGGAGCAAGGCAGCTGCCAAAGACAAGTTGAATGGAGAGTGTGCTCCAGCAAAGCTTGCAGCACAGCAAGGAGGAGGAGCTGCCACGCTCACAGAACCTGGTGCCAGCGGTGTAGGCATTCCTTTACCTGGTATTTCTCCTCATTTCAGGTCGACAGTCATGCAGCAGCAGTTTAACCGTGTAGGCAAGGCAGAGCTGGGCTCAGTGGCCCTGCCAGCCATCATGCGGACAGGGGCTGGAGGGCCAGAAAACTTCCAGGTGGGCACAATGCCACAGCCTCAGCTGCAGATCACCAGTGGCCAGATGCACCGAGGGCACATGCCTCCCCTGGTAAGCTCTTCTTGTGCTCACCATAGGGCACAAACTCTGAGAGGTGACTGTCAGGCTTGTGTAGACCAATCTGTTTGGGTCCATGACCAAGCATTGTCTTGCTGTGAAGGGCAGAGGCTTTGTGCCACTGGTTTTGTGTGCTTGCTGGCCTGGCTGAGCCAGTGTCCTCCTGCACCTTCTCTGCAAACTTGAGCTACACCCCAGCATTTTAGTCTGGCTAGGGACTGCAGCCTCTCTTTTCAGCCCCACTAGGTCTGTGGTTTGCAGCAGAACCCAATGCCATGTTTTGATGCCCCCATCTCCTGTGCAGCTGGAGGAACACTTGGAAAAGGCCACGAGGAGGCCGATTTCTTTTGCCCCATGCAGTCTGTTGTGGGCGCTTGCTGTGAAAGCCTTGTGGGATCTCACAGTGTCTTCTCCCGAGTCCCCGAGAGCTGTTTAGCTGTGAGATTTAGTTGTAACCATGGTGGGATGAGGCATTTTCCAGTGGGAGTTGCAGAGGGGAAACTCCCTTTTTGCTAAGTCCACCCCACTATGTGGAGAGCTACCTAGTGCAGTGCCATCGGCAGCACATTGCAGGGGAGCATTTGAGCCAAATATGTAATCCTAGATTCCAAGCCTTTGGCATATCTCACTCTTTCTGTCTCTGTGTTGCAGACCTCAGCCCAGCAAGCCCTGACTGGCACTATCAACTCCAGCATGCAGGCTGTGCATGCAGCCCAGGCCACGCTGGATGACTTTGAGACCTTGCCACCTCTCGGGCAGGATGCTGTGAGTGCTGGGTGAAGGTGGGGTGCTGGGGGTGAACCTTACTGGAAGCTGGGCTGGGTCAGGCTGGCCACATTCCCAGAAGTGTTAGCAGCTCCTGGGAAGATCTGCTGCCTGGAAAGAGATGGGGTTGTATCCCACTCTGTGGGGAGACATGGAGGGGACACTTGGCCATGTTGTTTGGTCAGGGTGGACTAGAGAATTTGGGTGGCTACAGTTCTTCCCACTCTTTTCTTTATATCCTCTTCCTTGCATTTCTCTCTGTGAGCATGTGTGCAGCTACCCACCACTTCTACCACCTTCTGATCCTTTTCTCCCACTCAGGCATCAAAAGCTTGGCGCAAAAACAAGATGGATGAGTCGAAGCATGAGATCCACTCCCAAGTGGATGCCATCACTGCTGGCACGGCCTCAGTCGTCAACCTTACTGCAGGTATATGGAGAACTAGAGAAGAGGAATGCCCCAGTTCAGTAAAATGTTTGGTCTCTCTTGTCTGGCTGAAAGACTCCCTCTGCTCCGTGAAAGGAAAACCACATCAGTGACAGGTGTTAGGATGCTCCTGGAGCATCACTTGGAGCACATCCCATCCTGACTCCTCTCTTACCTGTGCAGGGGATCCAGCAGACACGGACTACACCGCTGTGGGCTGCGCTGTCACCACCATCTCTTCCAACCTGACGGAGATGTCTAAGGGTGTGAAGCTGCTGGCTGCGCTGATGGAGGACGAGGGAGGGAACGGGCGGCAGCTTCTGCAGGCAGCCAAGAACCTGGCGAGTGCCGTCTCAGACCTGCTGAAAACAGCACAGCCTGCCAGCGCTGAGGTGGGGAGCTGGAGGGGCTGTGGGACTGAGAGGAAGGGGGAAGCCAAGGGAAACCACTGAGTGAAGTTTTTAAGGCTTGCTCATGAGCTTTGTGTCGGTTTTGTCTTGTTCCTTGCAGCCTCGCCAGAATCTCCTGCAGGCTGCTGGCCTGGTGGGACAAACCAGCGGGGAGCTTCTGCAGCAGATAGGGGAGAGTGACACTGACCCCCGGTTCCAGGTGAGTGCACCCAGCAGCAACCAAGGACTGCCACTCCATAAAACTATTGGCCTTTGCACAGGATCTCACAGGAGGAGCCCAAGCTGAACATTCGCCAGTGCCCAGTCGTGACTTTGTGAGGGAGGGGACAGACCATTGCCCATCTCTGTCTCTAGAGTGATATAACAACTCTTATCTTGTGGATTCTGTGTAGATCCCAGAAAACCGGTGTGCTTGGAGCCTGCCTTCCTCTGAACCAAAGACGGTAAAACAGGCCTGGCTTGGCTTGGTGGTCCCTGCCATCTCCAATGTGAAGGGGGCTCCTCTGGGAACTATAATCTGAAATCTTTGAAGAAGGGCTCTTGCAAATTCTGCTTTTCTGGTGGTTGGATCTCAGAAGTCCATGCACTCGGGTTGCTGCTGGAGCAAGTGCTGCTCTGGAGATCACCCCTTGCAGCCACCTCAGTTCCTGCCTGCTGCTCCCTGCCTGTGGGAGATGCCTGCCTGTCCCCATCAGAGACCCAGTATGGGTGGAGCCTTGTGTGGCAGTTTTTTTTAGATGAGCTGTCTGCCAGCTGGCTTTCCCATGATTGCTCCTGCCAGCACAAAGGAGGTAGCAGTGTTCTGGGGAGAACAATCCAGACATTTTAGAGACCAAAATGCTCCAGAAAAAAGGGGTTTCCATTCATGGCAGCCACACAGATTCAACAGAGTAGAGAGGCCTTGAAAGATATCCAAGGGTAGCTGAAAAGCTAGAAGCAGAGCAGAAAGCCATGTTTGGTCATGCAGCAGTGCCAGGACAGAATATTTCCAGGTCAGATTTTGGACCTGGAAGACAATTTGCAGTCAAGCAGCAGGATGTTCTGCCTCATGATTGTCAGACCCGAGTGTATGTACTTCCTTTGATGGGCTCAGATGCAGTGGTCTGGGGACTCTGGAATTGGATGCATGCACTCTCCAGTCTTTCCTCCTGTCGCACAAGGTGATGGATTGCAGTTGGAGTAGTCTTGGCTTGCAGGAGGCAAGGGAATGCTGTGACTCTTCTGGTTTGGTGGCCGGAGGCTTACTTGTTGTGGGGTGCAGGGCTGTTTGCTGTGATCACACACACAGCAGGAGGTTGGCAGCAGCAGTAGGCAGAGAGCCCTGCCCTGCCTACCAGGATTTTTGCTATAAGGGGTGGTGCTACCAGTTTTCACCAGCAGTGTGCTGCAGGGGCTAATCCTGAAGGCTGCAGCATGCTGTCATATCTGGTGCCCTGCAGGAAAGCAGTTCAATGTGTGCTGGTCCCTGCCTCTTGCCTCCTGGCACTGGTTGTGTACCTGCCACCCAGGAGAGAGTAGGCTGGTTGCCTTGTCACACCTCTCTTTTAGCTTCAGGAATAACAGCAGAGATGTATTCTAGCTTGTCAGCCAACAAGTTAGAATTGAAGATAAAAATAGCTGGCATACCTGCAATGCCCAGAGGTGGCCAGCATGGGAGTATCTCCCACTTGCCTCTTGCTGGCAGCTGCCCATGGTGTGGGTGTGCCAAGGCTGGCTTGTGCCTGCTGTTTGGCCGGAAGGGTTTGTCATCTTTTCACCGTGTTCAAATGTTTGCAAACCCAATCAAATCCAGGAAGTACCAGCAGTGCCTTGCAGCAGTTTCTTGCTGTGGTACAACTGGGGACAGGTGGTTGTCTGGGGAGTCAGTACTGCAGTGATGCTGAGCATTGCCCAAGCTCCTGTGGGTGGTGTTTGTGGCAGTGCAGGCTGCAGCTCAGGGCCAGGCTACAGCCTCGCTGCCAGCTGTAGAACACAGTGGAGATGGGATCGAGGTGCTGCCAGCCTTTCCCGCTATTCAGTGCTGCTGGTGCTGGGACGGAGTGGATGAAAGGGCCCTGAGGGCTCACATTTCCCATCTGAATATTTCACGAGAGCCTTGCAGATGGCTGCGGCTGCTCCCACTGCCATGGCTGCCTCGTTGACCCTTTCTGTCCCCTCCCAGGACATGCTTATG
This sequence comes from Melospiza melodia melodia, assembly GCF_035770615.1. NCBI lineage: Eukaryota > Metazoa > Chordata > Aves > Passeriformes > Passerellidae > Melospiza > Melospiza melodia. Next base: position 9,683,374 of record NC_086226.1, read on the forward strand.
CAGCTGGCAAAGGCAGTGGCCAACGCTGCTGCTGCGCTGGTGCTCAAAGCCAAGAACGTGGCTCAGAAAACGGAGGATGCCGCGCTGCAGACACAGGTGATCGCAGCCGCCACCCAGTGTGCCCTCTCCACCTCCCAGCTGGTGGCCTGCACCAAGGTAAGCAGCAAGGTTAATCCCTGCCTCAGCATGCGTGTGAGCTTCACCTGGCTGGGGGGCAGCTTTGCAGCGGGGTCCTAAGTGTGCCAGGACCACGTGTCCTAAGGCAGGACATTGGGAATCTGGCACAGGAAGCATGGGCTGCCTCTTGTTGGAGGCCCTGCCACTGTGCCCAAGCAATGGTGATCCTCTTTGGAGGAGCAGAAGTTTGGGATGCCTCCTCCATGGAGCATACCATGCTTGCTGCCCAGCCTTTGTTCTCCCTTCCAGGTTGTGGCTCCTACAATCAGCTCCCCAGTTTGCCAGGAGCAGCTGATCGAGGCTGGCAAGTTGGTGGCCAAATCAGCTGAGGGCTGTGTGGAGGCCTCTAAGGCAGCCACCAGCGATGATCAGCTCCTGAAGCAGGTGGGGGTGGCAGCCACAGCTGTCACCCAGGCCCTGAATGACCTACTGCAGCACATCAAGCAGCATGCCTTGGGTGGGCAGCCCATCGGGCGGTACGACCAGGCCACTGACACCATCCTCAACGTCACTGAGAATATATTCAGCTCCATGGGCGATGCAGGTGAGAGTGAGACACCCAGGGCAGAGAACAGTGGGTATGGAGGTGTCAGAGAGCCCTTGGGACTTGCTAACAGGCCACACTTCCATTCTGTTCCAGGGGAAATGGTGCGTCAGGCTCGTATTCTGGCCCAGGCCACCTCTGACCTTGTCAATGCCATCAAAGCTGATGCTGAGGGAGAGACAGACCTGGAGAATTCACGCAAGCTTCTGAGTGCAGCCAAGATCCTGGCTGATGCCACTGCCAAGATGGTGGAGGCTGCAAAGGTCAGTGTGTGGGGAAGGGTGGATGCTGGCTTTGGCCCTGTCCAAGGCTCAGTGCTGTGTAGGGGATAAGCAGCAGCTCCCAGAGCAAGGTCTTGCATTGAGCCAGGGACCTGTGGTGTGGGCTCCTCCTGTGAAGGAGCTTCCGGAAGCTGTGTGTAGTAGCAGAGAAACTGTTATTGCTCCTGCTGCTGGACTCTTCCAGAGAGGCTGTTAACATCTCCCAAGTACTATAAACAGGGCTGTCTTGTGGGGGCCAGAGCAGAGGTGCTGCTCCAGGAGGAAAAGTGACTCTATGGTCCCTGAGAGGTGTGATGGGTTTTCTGTTTTCTCCAGGGAGCTGCAGCCCACCCGGACAGCGAGGAGCAGCAGCAGCGGCTGCGTGAGGCAGCAGAAGGGCTCCGCATGGCAACCAACGCTGCAGCCCAGAACGCCATCAAGAAGAAGCTTGTGCACAAGCTGGAGGTGAGGTGCTGGGCAAGGATCTGCAAAGGGCAAGCAAGCACAGTCAGTGAGCAAGGCCTGTCCAGGAGCCCCCATACAACTCCTCTTTCCAGAGGGGTAAAGTCCTTTTCAAGTACAAGTGTCCGTGCTGCGTCACAGAGAGATCTCCCTTCCGTTGTGTGCACTGTGTTGTTTTGGGGTGCTGGGAATGCTTAGGTGCCACAGGAGTAGGCACAGGAGAAGTTGTTTGGGGGATCTGCGCCCTGATCATGGCGGGGGGGGGGCTCAATACAGACTGCCAATGTTAACCTGTGCCTCCCTGTGCCAGCATGCAGCCAAGCAGGCCGCCGCCTCGGCCACGCAGACCATCGCTGCCGCGCAGCACGCCTCCTCCTCCAACAAGAACCCTGCTGCTCAGCAGCAGCTGGTGCAGAGCTGCAAGGTAATGCCCTGGCCCTGATCCCGGCATCTCCTGTGCTCCCTCTCCCTGTCTCATCTCTCATTAGCTATGCTGGTGTTTCCTGCTCCGCCACAGTGGTCAGACTGGACCCTGGGGTCCTCACTTAGGTCCTGTAGGAGCTGGTCTGGGTTGAATCCATGTGTGATCCTCTCCAGTGACCCTATTCTCTGGCAGGTGGTGGCTGAGCAGATCCCGATGCTGGTGCAAGGTGTGAGAGGAAGCCAGTCCCAGCCAGACAGCCCCAGTGCCCAGCTGGCTCTCATTGCTGCCAGCCAGAACTTCCTGCAGGTACCCATGCTGCCCAGAGCCTCCCATGCCAGCTCTGGCATTACAGCTTTCCTACCGTGCCTGTCCCTTTTAAGACTTTGGGAGATCTTCTGCACATAGGCAGCTGAGATGCTGCCTGTTTGTTCTCTTCTCACTGCTTTTTTTCTGGCCCAACAGCCTGGTGGGAAGATGGTAGCTGCAGCCAAGGCCACTGTCCCCACCATAACGGACCAAGCCTCTGCTATGCAGCTCAGCCAGTGTGCCAAGAACTTGGCTGCAGCTCTGGCTGAGCTCCGCACAGCAGCCCAGAAGGTGAGAGACTGAGTCCCATCCTGCAATGAAACACCAGCTGTGCAGAGTGGTGGGGACAGCCTGGTGGCGGGTTCTGGTCTCTACCACAGCCAAGTGGGCTCAGTGGTCACCTGCTCACCTTCCCTTCCGCTCTGTCACAGGCTCAGGAGGCGTGTGGACCCCTGGAGATAGACTCTGCACTGGGTCTGGTGCAGAGCCTGGAGAGGGACTTGCAGGAAGCCAAGGCAGCAGCCCGTGATGGCAAACTCAAGCCTCTTCCAGGAGAGACGGTGAGGGTGCAGGGAAGGGTGGCTCAGGGTGGACTCTGGGGCAGTGGAGTTGCCAAAGGTGCAGCTCACCAGCATGTCTCAACTCGGCCCCCTGCAGATGGAGAAGTGTGCACAGGACCTGGGGAACAGCACCAAAGCTGTCAGCTCTGCTATCGCTCACCTCTTGGGAGAAGTGGCCCAGGGCAATGAGAACTACACAGGTACTGGCCTCACAACAGGACTGGGCAAGGGGGCACTGAGCTGACAGGCACTGACTTCTCCATCCCCCCAGGAATTGCTGCCCGGGAAGTGGCCCAGGCCCTGCGCTCACTCAGCCAGGCTGCCCGTGGTGTGGCAGCCAACACCTCCGACCCGCAGGCACAGAGTGCCATGCTAGAGTGCGCCAGTGATGTCATGGACAAAGCCAACAACCTCATTGAGGAGGCCCGGAAAGCAGTGGCCAAGCCTGGTGACCCAGAGAGCCAGCAGCGCCTGGCCCAGGTGGGGACAGGGGGTACCCCAGGCTGTGGGAAGGGTGTGGAGCTGGCTGGGAGGTGGTGACCTCTCTTTGCTTCCCTGCAGGTGGCCAAGGCAGTGTCACAGGCCCTGAACCGCTGTGTAAACTGCCTGCCAGGGCAGCGGGACGTGGACGCTGCCATCCGCATGGTGGGAGAGGCCAGCAAGAGGCTGCTCTCAGATTCGGTGAGCTGAGCTGGGGCGGGAGGGGAAGGGGAAAATCTGGCGATGCAGGCTGGTGCAACTGCATTGGGTCACTCTTGCGTATTCCCAAGCATGTGCCAGACTTTCATCTGCTGTCTCCTACTCATCTCTGTGCCTCTCCTAACCTCTCTCCTTCCTTCCAGTTCCCTCCCAGCACCAAGAGCTTCCAGGAGGCCCAGAGCCAGCTGAACCAGGCAGCAGCAGGGCTCAATCAGTCTGCCAATGAGCTGGTTCAGGCGTCGCGTGGCACCCCTCAAGACCTGGCCAAGTCCTCTGGCAAATTCGGACATGACTTCAATGAATTCCTGCAGGCAGGAGTGGAGATGGCCAGCCAGTCTCCGGTGAGAGGAAATGCTTGTTGGGGTATCCTGAATGAAGGCAGAGATTTGGGGTATCTGAGAAGGTAGCTGACCAAAGACAGAGTGTCCCGGCAGTGGTGGTTAGGGTGGCTGTGGCCAATGCAGCCAGGGAGATGGGGACTGGAGCTGTGCAAAACCACAGCAACAGGGAGAAGGTGGCTTAGGTTAGTCCATGTTTCCTTGCTGTTGGCGGACAAGTTGGATGAAGGGAATTAGCTCAGCTTGAAAATCCCCAGAGTGGACCCAGGATAGGTGTGGACTTTAAGAGGTGCTGCAGAAAACTCATTTTGGCTTATTTTGGCTTATTGCAGAATAAGGAGGACCAGGCACAGGTGGTGTCGAACTTGAAGAGCATTTCCATGTCCTCCAGCAAGCTGCTGCTGGCTGCAAAGGCTCTCTCTGCTGACCCTGCTGCCCCCAACCTGAAGAATCAGCTGGCAGCAGCAGCACGGTAAGAGGAGCTGCTCCCTGAGAGCTGCTGGCCATAGACAGTAGTGGGGCTGGGTGGTGGGGCATGCACTGACGTGTATATCTTTCTCCCATATCCCTGGCAGGGCTGTGACTGACAGCATTAACCAGCTGATCACCATGTGCACCCAGCAGGCCCCAGGCCAGAAAGAGTGTGACAATGCCCTGCGAGAGCTGGAGGTAAGAAGCCACATATTGACAAGGCACTGGAGGGGTTGAGATGTTGGGTATGGGGGAACTGCACCCCACTGCAAAGAACAGGAGGGAATGAAGAGGAGATGCAAGTGGAGGATGCAAAATTTTCCTCTGGGTGTGACACCTGTGTCCCTGCAGACAGTGAAGGAATTGTTGGAGAACCCCACCCAGACTGTCAATGACATGTCCTACTTCAACTGCCTTGACAGTGTCATGGAGAACTCCAAGGTAAGTCCTAAATGGAGGTTTGGGGAAGACCAAGGTGGGCTTTGGAAGGATATGTGAACAAAGGGAAAGGTGATTCCTCCCCTACCAATGAAACACAGTGAACTCTGATCCTGGGAGCACTGTGGGAATCGGAAGCGATCTCCATAATCAGTGTGTGGTGTGTCCTGCAGGTCCTGGGAGAGTCCATGGCTGGCATCTCTCAGAATGCCAAGAACAGCAAACTGCCTGAATTTGGTGACTCCATCAGTGCCGCCTCCAAAGCTCTCTGTGGGCTGACAGAGGCAGCTGCCCAGGTGAGACACGCTCAGTCCCAGCCCAGAGCCTTACCCCAGGGGCATAGTTGTTGCATGCACCTTCTGCCTTTCCAAATCAGTGGGAAATGCTGCCAGACTCCTCAGCAGCCCATGTTCTCTGTCAGACTCCCTGCAGTGTGCAGGCTCTCTCTCACCACATCTCCCATGTTCCTAGGCTGCCTACCTTGTGGGGGTCTCAGATCCCAACAGCCAGGCCGGACAGCAGGGCTTGGTGGATCCCACTCAGTTTGCTAGAGCTAACCAAGCCATCCAGATGGCCTGCCAGAACCTGGTGGACCCTGCCTGTACTCAGTCCCAGGTGAGTGTGGGGTGGGGCTCCATTACAGGCATTTGAGTGCATCAAAAGGAATGAAGCTAGTTGGAAATGCTACATCCCAAGATGATGGCTACTGTCTCATCAGGCCCCATCAGCTGCACTGGGAACCAGCTGGCAGCTTTGGTGCAGTGAGGCATGCAGGATCTTGATGATCCTTCTTTGGGGCCCAAAAGGGATGCCTGTCGTCACTGGTGCCCTTCACAGGGTGGGTGAGAAGGGAGAGCTGTAGGAATAGCGGGTGAGTCCTGCCTTACTCTGCTTTCCCCTGCAGGTGCTGTCAGCAGCCACCATTGTGGCAAAGCACACCTCAGCCCTGTGCAACACGTGCCGTCTGGCGTCCTCCCGCACTGCCAATCCTGTGGCCAAGCGCCAGTTTGTCCAGTCAGCCAAGGAGGTGGCCAACAGCACTGCCAACCTGGTGAAGACCATCAAGGTGCAGAGTCCCTTCTGAGGCAGTGTGCTGGTGATGGGATTTGGGGTGCAGAGGGGTTTTATAACTGCTCTGGTCTCTCCACACCAGGCCCTGGATGGCGAGTTCAACGAAGAGAATCGGGAGCGGTGCCGTGCTGCCACCGCCCCTCTCATAGAGGCTGTGGATAACCTGACAGCCTTCGCTTCCAACCCAGAGTTTGCCACCGTTCCTGCTCAGATCAGCCCAGAGGTGCGATGCTGCTGGGACAGGGAGGATGGAGCCTGGCTGTGACAGGCTCTGCTCTGGGATGGAGCGAAGCTGTGCCTTCCCTGAGGTTGGGGGGCCTGCACTGAGGGGGTGTGATGGGGAGGTGGCAGCAAGCCTTGGGCTTCAAGGGGCTGCTCCAGGGTAAGGGTCATGGGAGAGGGAGCAACATCCCATGCACACTCCCTTGCCTCACCTGTTGTCTTCCTGTGCAGGGGCGCAGAGCCATGGAGCCCATTGTCATTTCAGCCAAGACCATGCTGGAGAGCTCTGCTGGCCTCATCCAGACTGCCCGCTCTCTGGCTGTCAACCCCAAGGACCCACCGCAGTGGTCAGTGCTCGCTGGCCACTCGCGCACAGTCTCAGACTCCATCAAGAAGCTGATCACCAACATGAGGTGAGCAGAGTCCTGCTGTGGCTGTGGACGTGGCTCTGTCCCTGCTGGCACATACCCCTGCCCTGATCAAGCATTCCTGGGGATGTTCTGGCTCATCATCTCCTTGGACACAGCTGGTGCAGGCAGGCAAGGGACAGGATGGAAGACACTGTCCCTTTTGTCCTTCCGGAAGCTGCTCCTCCAGTTCTCACAAGGGTTGATGGGAAGACACATTGATGTGCCCAGGCTCTATCACACTGAGTTGCCCCAAAGCCTGGGAGAGGGGTCTTGCCCCTCACCAGCACCAGCCAAGGCTGGGGGTAAAAGGGTGGTGCAGCAGCTGCCAGTGCTTGGCTGATTCATCTGTCACTCAGGGACAAAGCTCCAGGACAGCGGGAGTGTGATGAGGCCATTGAGGTCCTGAACAGATGCCTGCGGGAGGTGGACCAGGCATCTCTTGCTGCCATCAGCCAGCAGCTGGCCCCCCGACAAGATATCTCCCAGGAGGTGGGTCAGGGATATGCTGTGGGCAAGCATAAGGCACTGGGCATCCTTCCCTGGGCTCTCAGCAGCATGAAGGGACCCCAGCCCTGCTGCAGCCTCATGCAACACCCTCTCTTTGCACAGGCATTGCACAATCAGATGATCACAGCTGTCCAGGAGATCAGCAACCTGATCGAGCCAGTGGCTGCTGCGGCACGGGCTGAGGCCTCGCAGCTGGGGCACAAGGTAATGGGGGTGTGGCACTTCGTGCCTGGGGAGGAGAGGTACAATGCAGCTGGGCTGGAAGCTGCTGGTGCTGACACTGCTCTTCCCTAGGTGTCCCAGATGGCTCAGTATTTCGAGCCACTCATTATGGCAGCTGTTGGCGCTGCCTCCAAAACACCCAACCACCAGCAGCAGATGAACCTCCTGGACCAGACCAAAACACTGGCTGAATCCGCCTTGCAGATGCTGTACACAGCCAAGGAGGCTGGTGGGAACCCCAAGGTGAGCAGGAGGGGCACATGTCAGTGGCGTGCCCTCCTTTGCATGTGGGTGCTGCACGGTGTACACACGTGTGCCAGACATGGAAAACCCAGAGTCAGTGTGCAGCATGCCTGTTGGGAGGGGAGCCACTGCCTGTCTTCCCTCACTCTGGCTTCTCCTTGCAGCAAGCTGCCCACACCCAGGAAGCTCTGGAAGAGGCTGTGCAAATGATGAAGGAAGCTGTGGAGGACCTGACCACCACCCTGAATGAGGCAGCCAGTGCTGCAGGTGTTGTGGGAGGCATGGTGGACTCCATCACCCAAGCCATCAACCAGGTGAGGGGAGCAAGGAGAGGACCTGGACAGAGCTGGATGTGGGAGAGGGGGAGAGTCAGGGTCAAACACTGCAAGCTAAAGACCTTGTGGGTCAGAGCTGAAGTCAATCTCCTGGTGGTCTCTTGCAGCTGGACGAGGGGCCCATGGGTGAGCCAGAAGGTACCTTTGTGGATTACCAGACCACGATGGTGAAGACAGCCAAGGCTATTGCAGTGACTGTGCAGGAAATGGTGGGTGCACGCAAGCCTGTCACTCTAGAATGCACTGCCTGCCACTGAGTCAGGCTACTGCCCTCCTCACCCTGTCCAACTCCTGCTCTTCTTCCATCAACAGGTCACCAAATCCACCACCAACCCAGATGAGCTGGGCATACTGGCCAACCAACTCACCCATGACTATGGGCAGCTGGCACAAGAGGCCAAGCCGGCTGCCCTCACTGCCGAGAATGAGGAGGTGCGAGCCCGGGGGAAGTGCTGGAGTGTGATGTGGGGCAGAGCAGGGGCTGTTGGGGCATGAGAACAGAGGACAGAGACATTTGAACCTCCCATTGGAGCTGGAGAGAGGCAGCTTTCACACCTCTCCTGAAACATGACATAGAAACAAGGAGCAAAGCTGTGTTTCCTTTTTCCTTCCCCTGAGTGGGAGGATTGGGAAAGAGGAGCTGGGTGGCGGGTGTTTCCCAGCGGGTGTCACAGATGCAGGGCTTAGTTCCCTGCTAACTCTGTCACACACACATTCCTCTGCAGATCGGCTCCCACATCAAGCGCCGGGTGCAGGAGCTGGGTCATGGCTGTGCTGCCCTGGTCACCAAGGCTGGAGCCCTGCAGTGCAGCCCCAGCGATGCCTACACCAAGAAGGAGCTGATAGAGAGTGCACGCAAGGTTTCTGAGAAGGTAGGTGTTGAGAGGTCAGTGGTGAGGTGAGAGGGAGACTGGATTCAGCCATGTGCCCTTGGAGCCACCACTCCAAGGGTGGTTTCCTGATCCTGTTGGAATCTGTTGGCCACACTCCCCCTGCCCAGCTGATGGGGTGGAGGATGGATCCCCCTCTGCAGACACTATAACAGCAGCTGGTGGGTGAGTGTGATGCCCAGGTGCTGCAGCCTGCCTGGGAACACTGACCTACACACTGGTGACAGGCCAGGGCTCTCCAGATCAGTTCTCCCCTTCACCTTTTGCTGGCATGCTGTCCATCAAGCCAATCTAAAGACCACACTTCTGACGAACAAATGAAAAAATGTGGCTTAAAAAGTCTAGTTGATATGGGTAGAGCAGCAGTGCTTGTCAGCAAAAACACAACAGTAAACACTTGTCAGTTGTGCCTGGCATCTGCAACTCTTACTAATTTGAAAACTAGCTGAGTCCAGCATCTCTTAGACCACCAAACATGATAGTTGCAAGGTAAAAATAAATAACTGTAAGCTAAGAAGGGGTGTGCAGACCAAAATATTCCCAGTTCCTGTCCTCGGTATGAAGCAGCGCCACCCTTGGGGGTGTTGGAGGTGTGTGCAGTGAGGGTTCCCTGAGCCTGTGCTGCTCCCCCAGTCACTTTATTCATACCCCACAGGTGTCTCATGTGCTGGCAGCTCTTCAGGCTGGGAACCGTGGGACACAAGCCTGCATCACAGCAGCCAGCGCTGTCTCTGGCATCATTGCTGACCTTGACACCACCATCATGTTTGCTACAGCAGGAACCCTCAATCGGGAGAACTCTGAGACCTTTGCTGACCACAGGTACCCAGGCACCCTGTCCAGTCACTGCTCAGCCAGAGACAGGGGTTTCAAGCTGTGTCCCATGGTCTTTCGGAGCTGTAGACCAGCCCTTAGGAGAGCTTCAAGCTCAGGGTCGTGCTGGCTCAATTTCCCAGAACTCCAGCTTGTACATGGGAAGATCAGCATCCACAGTCTCTCTGTACCCCAAGGACTATGTGTGTAGTAGAGAGCTGTGTCCTTCCTGACACACTTTTTCTCTCCAGGGAGGGCATCTTGAAGACAGCCAAGGCACTGGTGGAGGACACCAAGGTGTTGGTGCAGAATGCCACAGCCAGCCAGGAGAAGCTAGCCCAGGCTGCCCAGTCCTCTGTGTCCACCATCACCCGCCTGGCAGAGGTGGTGAAGCTGGGTGCTGCCAGCCTGGGATCTGAAGACCCCGAAACCCAGGTGTGATGGGGTGTGTGGGCTGAGTGGAGGCTGCTGGTAGCTTGCTTGGAGGGATTGAGAGATGCAGATGTCATGTGGTGCTCAGGCTGGATCCCAAGAGTTGGGTAGAGAGGGGGCTGGGCTTTGGCTGGTGCTAGCTGAGCTGGACTCCCTGTGTGCCCTCTAGTGCCCAAATTTTCACTGCTGAGCCACCAAGAGTGACTTTAGTTCAGCCGTTCTTCTGATCTTGCTCTCCCCAGGTGGTCCTGATCAATGCTGTGAAGGATGTGGCCAAGGCACTTGGAGACCTGATTGGTGCCACCAAAGCAGCTGCTGGCAAAGCTGGAGATGACCCTGCTGTCTACCAGCTGAAGAATTCTGCCAAGGTCTGTGCTGGTTGTGATGGGAAGAAGGGGAGAAGGCAGTGGGGCTGGAGAAGGGTTTTCTTCTGCCTGTGTGGGCATAGGAACACACCTGGGGTGCAGTCCGGACAAAAGAGTAGAAAGGGACACATAAAAGGTGGAGCACAGCTTGCAGAGGAGCAGTTGAGGCAGTTTGAGTGGAGTATGGGGATGGGGCAGTTTGGGACCAATCCAAAGGGGAAGGACAGGTGCTGGCACCAGGCCAGAGCTTGTTTGGAGATTCACCTGGCTCTATCTCTTCCCATAGGTGATGGTGACAAACGTCACTTCCTTGCTGAAGACAGTGAAGGCTGTGGAGGACGAGGCCACGAAGGGGACACGGGCACTGGAGGCCACCATCGAGCACATTCGCCAGGAGCTGGCGGTGCGTACGGCCGCGGGGCTGTGGCTGCCGTGCTGCTCGCCTCTCGCCCTGCGCCTCACCGCTGCCTCTCGCCCCACAGGTCTTCTCCTCCCCGGTGCCTCCTGCCAAGGTCTCCACCCCGGAGGACTTCATCCGCATGACCAAAGGCATCACGATGGCCACAGCCAAAGCGGTGGCCGCTGGCAACTCGTGCCGGCAGGAGGATGTCATCGCCACGGCCAACCTGAGCCGCCGGGCCATTGCAGACATGCTGCGCTCCTGCAAGGTGGGGCGGGCAGTGGGGGTGGATCTCTAGCACAGATTTGTGGGTGGAGGGGATGGTGCTGGATGTGAATAGGGGTTTCCCTGTGTCCGGGTTGCAGGAGGCAGCCTACCACCCAGAGGTGAGCGGGGACGTGCGGCAACGGGCGCTGCGCTTTGGCAAGGAGTGTGCTGATGGCTACCTGGAGCTGCTGGAGCATGTGCTGGTGGTGAGTGTTCCCACTCCGGTTCCCAGGGTGGGCAGAGGCTGACCGTGGATTGCCTGGGTGTTCCCTAGATCCCCAAGGTCCTCTGGGCTCTTCACCTCTTCCCACTTAGCCCTTTGCACAGCCCACGTTGCTGCCTGTGCTGGCACAGCACGTGTCCTTGCCCCTGCCATGGAAGCAGATGTCAGAGAGCTCAACAGGCTCTAAGAAAGGTATTTTGTTAACAACAGATGGAGATTAACTGACTACAAACAGATGGAGGCTGGAAATCAATAATATGGTAGCATAATCTTGTAAAATACAGCTTCCAGTAAATGTGATAGGAATAATGGACCTAAGGCAGTGGGAAAACAGTGTCGTGCCCACAGCACTATGTGTGGGAGATGAACAGTGCCTGCAATAGCAAAGATAATGACTGGAAGCGCCCACTGCACCCTTTTGATCCATTCTCCCTCTGCCTGAGTCCTCCCAAGGACTTCAGCTGCAACATTAGTTTACAAGAAGTAAATTAAGCCTCTAGCGTGGTAGGAAAGATCCAGTGAAGTCTTTCCAACAGCTTGCATTCTTGGCAAGACCGCAGAAGTGGAGTCAGGGGCACTGTGGGGATGTGCACACTCAACCCCTGGTGCTGTGAGATCTCTCAACAAGACAGAGACTGACAGTGATTCAGCTCTGTGTCAAGGTTGCACTAAGCTGGTTAGTGAGAGTCTGCTGTCTGGGATCACCAGCTACCAAGTGGTGGAGCCCAAACTGTGGTTTCCTGCAGGGAAATCCCCCTTAGGCAGAGAGTAACCAGCACTGGCAGCAGCAGGGGGAGGTGGGCAGGAATCAATGGCTAGAAATAAAAGCTGCGTAGAGGAGAAGTCAAAGGGTGGTTTTATTCAAGGGAGGCAACCACTGGGGTACAGTTCCAAGGGGAGCAGTGAGTTTTCCATCCTCTGCATCTAGATCAAATGTCTGCCTGGAAGATGCTTCAGGCACACATGAATCATGGCAGCCAAGGCTGGAGTGCTGAGTAGAAATTCTCTGGCTGACCTGTTGTTAACAGATGATTAGGCTAATGACTTATGTGGCAGTGCCCGAGGTCAGCCTACTTGCAGGAACACGCCATTCCCCTGTATTTTGGGTGTTACCATCCTGCTGCTGTGCAATGTTTTGACTATCATACATTGGAACATCCTTAAAAATGTTCACTGGAGGTGCCTCTTACTAAGCTTGTAGCCTCCGGGGTGCCTTCAGCTCCAGACAGAGATAATTTAGCAGTTTTAAACATGTTGTCATAGCAGACAGCAGACTTAATAATAAGGCATTTAGACTAGATGTGCTCATGAGGGCAAACCAGCCATCACTGTGTGCCATCAGCTTGAGTACTCTGAGCCTCATGCTGCTCTGGTCTCTCTGCTGGGATGGCCCAACACAAGGCCAGGAAAAGGCCATGACTCACCTCAGTCTCCACAGCACTCTGGTCTGTGAAGGCAGGAGTGAAGCTCACGGGTCCTATTTATCAAAGGACAGCAGGTTCCTGGGAAACCACGAGCAGGAAGGATCTAGGGGAATGGGAGGGGAGATGGCATATGGCAGATGGGGTGCTGCCTCATTCCCCAGCAGCAGCAAGGTCATTGCTGTACACTTTGTCCCCAAGCGACAAAGGGAACCAGTGCCTTCTGCAGAGCATGAACAAGTATGGTTAGGGTTCAAGAATAAGGGTTATTTGTCTCAGGCTGGAAAGCATGGCTCCCGGCAGAGGAGTGGGAAAGCCTGCATATTTCACTGGGGAGGGGTAGGAATTTGAGCCTCCATGGGGACTTGGTATTTGGTAACAATAGGTCTCTCCCTCCAAAAGCAGAGAGATTCTGTGGCTCAAAACTGCAGTGAAACAATTCGGGGTGGGGAGAACTAAGGTGCAAAGGGTGTGAGGAAGAGAGTGGATCCATGGCTACTCTTGCGTGTAGGTGGCTCCTCTGGCTGTGGGAGCCTCATCCAGGTGCCCTGTCTTGCCTGACCCTGCAAGGCTGAAGTAAGAGCTTATACTGGCAGCACAGCTCCCCAGGATCTCTGATCCTTTGTTCCCACTGCTCCTCTTGACTGCCCTTCACCCCTCATCAAAAAGCACCCACCTTCCCATCCCCTCCCCTATCTCCCCTCCTTCTGGCTGGGGCGTTCACTGCTTTCTTTTCTCTCTTCTCCCTCCTCTCTGTCAGCCGGTGAGTAAGGCAACACTGGGGTGCCTGCTGGTGTCTAACCTCAGCATGAGCCTTGCTCATGGCGTGTCTGTGTGCCCAGCCCAGTGCTGGGGTGGGGCTTGCGTGTGTCCACAGGGACCCTGGGGCCCTTGTGTTTGTGTTTGTGTACTCACCCCTGCTCTAGCTGATGGGCAGCTGCTGCCTGTCTGGTGCAAGTTGGGCCAGCAGTGAGCTCTGCTTGTGCATACAGACCCTGTGTGCGTGCACACGTGTGCTGTGGTGTGTGCATGTGTCCCTCCAACCCAGGGGAGGACCCTTAGGGTACTGCCTGCCACCTCATCCTGATGGGCCAGCCCTCCTTGGCTGGGATGTCACTCCAGGGTTTGCCCCTTTGCCCAGCTTGTGTTTGCAAACAAACCTCCAAAATGGGGACAGGAGATATGGAGCTTGAAATGATTTGCAGGGGAGAAATCTTGGTGTGGGTAGCTGCTGAGAGCAGAAAGGCTTGTGCTGAGGGTCTTGTGTCTGTAAGATGTCCCAGAAGCTGTGAATGCAGGAGGGCCCTGGGGAAGCTCATCCTATCCTGGGGCACAAAGAGAATAGCCAGACTCACTTGAGAAAGCATCTCAGACAGTGCCTGACGTGTACACATGTGGGAGGGGGCTAGGGGATCCCACCCTACTTCCCTGGGGAGTGCACCCCAAACAGACCCATGAAGTTCCCCTTTTCCAGGTGCTTACATCTGCTCCTTCTCCGCAGATCCTGCAGAAGCCAACCCACGAGCTGAAGCAGCAGCTGGCAGGCTTCTCCAAGCGCGTGGCCAGCTCTGTCACTGAGCTCATCCAGGCAGCCGAGGCCATGAAAGGTAAGGAAAGATCCTGCTCAGAGGGGCATAAACAAGGGCTGGGATTAGGGTGGAGGGCTCAGCAGCTGCTGGAGGAGGCAGGGAAGCTCAGAAATGAGACTGCATGGAGGTGTAACCTGCCTGGCTTCCCGGTGTTCCTAGGGACGGAGTGGGTTGACCCAGAAGACCCCACTGTCATCGCTGAGAATGAGCTGCTGGGGGCAGCAGCTGCCATTGAGGCTGCAGCCAAGAAGCTGGAGCAGCTGAAACCAAGAGCCAAGCCCAAGGTAGCAGTGCTGAGCCTTGTCTGACCTTTGTGCTCAGCTTGGGGTGGGCTGGGGCTCCCCTGTCTGTGCTTTAGGTTTGAAGGCCCATCTGACAGCTGGTCCCTCTTCCTGTACTCCTGCTACCTCCCACATCCCCGTCTGAACTTTCCTTGGGTAGCCCATGTCCCGCTGCACCCCATAGCCCTTAATCCAGCTTTATATGTTTGCCCTCAGCTGCCTGCAGCCATCCTCCTGTTCTGCTCCATCTGTCCCAGCACTCCTGCTTGGGACTCATACTCTGCTTTTGCCCACAGCAAGCAGACGAGAGCCTGAACTTTGAGGAGCAGATCCTGGAAGCTGCCAAATCCATTGCTGCAGCCACGAGTGCCCTGGTGAAGGCAGCCTCAGCAGCCCAGCGGGAATTAGTGGCACAAGGAAAAGTAAGGCCGTAAGAGGGGAAGAAGAAAATCCAGAGAAGGGTTCTCCCTTCTTCTGGGGCTGCTTGTAACTCTCATGCCTGTGACAAGAGGTGTGCAGGGTGGTGACCCTTACTCCTCTCCTCCTTCTTCATAGGTGGGTGCTATCCCAGCCAACGCAGTGGATGATGGACAGTGGTCCCAGGGTCTCATTTCAGCCGTGAGTATCAAGGTCATGCTGAGGGGTTCAGGGGAAACTTCCTCTTGACTCCTGTTGCAAACACAAGGATGCTCTGCTCTTTTGCTTGTCCTCAGTGGAAGAAGCAGCCATGTTTCTTCCTCCCTCTCCCACATGCTGTGGAAGCTGGTTCTTTCCATCCTGTGCCCCACCACCTCCCTGGAGCCGATCAGGGCTCCTGTACCTCCCCTGAGAGCCTCTCTTGCCACAGGCACGCATGGTGGCTGCTGCCACCAACAACCTGTGCGAAGCCGCCAACGCCGCAGTGCAGGGCCATGCCAGTGAGGAGAAGCTCATCTCTTCCGCCAAGCAGGTGGCTGCTTCCACAGCCCAGCTCCTGGTGGCCTGCAAGGTGAAGGCTGACCACGATTCAGAGGCCATGAAGCGGCTCCAGGTGAGTCCTAGGCTGCCTCTTCAGCCCCGGTTGTTTGAAGGGTGGCTGGGAGTGGCCTGAGGGCAGGTGGATGCTTTCAGGGCTCTTGCTCCCTGCCTGCATGCCATCAGTGGGAAGTTCATTGGAACACAGGCTCCAGGTTGCTTGGATTTCACTGCTAGCTGTGTGCCAGGCATGTGAATGATGCTGGGCTGCTCAGCCCGGCAGCATTCGGAAACAATGACCTGGCACAGGAATATCTGAAATGGGTGCACTTCCTCACTGATATTCAAGAGGTTAATGTGTGGAGGGCATGTTCTGTAGCACCGTTAATCCTCAGAGGCCATGGCACACAAGAGGTTAATGCCCATGTGTTGGGGGGTTAACATGGGGTCTCAGCACTGGGGCCAAGGGCTGGGGAGAGGCAGCAGGGCTGCCTCCCAGTCCCTGCCCTGCTGCTCAGAGAGGAGCCAGAGCCTGCCTGGGAGCAGAAACGCCTGAAATGGTCATGAGCGGGTGACAAGGCAGCGAGCCATGTAAAGGAATCCCTGCCTGCAGCTCCCAGCGCTCCTGGCTGCCAGTCCTGCCTGCTGCCCAGCCTGGGGCAGAAGTTCCTTCACACCCCTGGACAGCAGTCGTGGGGCTGTGACTCACACTGATGCTCTTCTCCTCCCTGCTGCAGGCCGCTGGAAATGCCGTGAAGAGGGCATCAGACAATCTGGTGAAGGCAGCACAGAAGGCAGCTGCTTTCCAGGACCATGATGAAACGGTGGTGGTGAAGGAGAAGATGGTCGGAGGAATTGCACAGGTGAGGAGTGGAGCTGCTCAGGGCAGGAGCAGCTCTAGGTGCCACCACAATCTGTGTGCCAGTCTCAGAATTGTGTCCTACACCCACCAGTACAGGTCATGTTTTGAGAGAGCCTCACAGAAATGCTGTGAGTTCAGCCATTCCACTGTATCATTGCAATGGGCCCCTGGCCGGGTAATAATTGGCATAGACTCCATGTATTAAAGAAGGCTGATTAATATATCTTTATTAAGAAACCCATACTTTTATACCTTAGTTCACTACAGGTGTACTTGATTGGTCCTTTAGTCCAAACACCATCACCATTGACTAATTAAGAAACCACCCTTTGGTAAACAAATCTCCATAACACATTCCACATGTTCACAATACCAGGTGCAGCAAGAATTGTTTCTTGTTCTTTTCTCTGATCTTCTCACAGACTTTTCCCATAACAATGGGAAAGCCTGGAAAGTTGTGTTTTGCTCTGTGGCCAGAGAGCTGCTGCCACACCACTGAGCACAGTTAAACAATGAGGCCTCACCTTATCCCGCCGCAAGTAGCAGTGGGTGATGGTGCATGCTCCCAGGAGTGTAAAGCCCTGGCTTCTCCTTGGTGCAGAGCCCACAGTATCCTTTGTGACGCAAGGAAAAAGCAGAGCAGCGGGACAGGGTGACATCTACCTAGTGTGGGCTGTCACAGTCCCAGTGCTGGCTCCCTGCAGCTGAGACCCTTTACACACTACATAGGGCAGAGCTCAGAAGCTGTGCTGTTCTGCTTTATGTCCAGAGTACCATGCTCCCACCCCAGGGACAAACAGTCCTCATGCCCAGTGAGGCAGTGGCTGTGAGGGAGGGCAGCAGCAGCCAGAGAACGCAGCTCTGGCGTTGGCACTGCTGTGGCAGAGGCTCTGGCCATCCCCGTGGGAGGCAGTTGTGACCTTGGGGCTCTCTCCTGGCAGATTATCGCCGCCCAGGAGGAGATGCTGCGCAAGGAGCGGGAGCTGGAGGAGGCGCGGAAGAAGCTGGCCATGATCCGGCAGCAGCAGTACAAGTTCCTGCCCTCGGAGCTGCGGGACGAGGAGCAGAACTGAGCCGCACGCCCTCCACTCACCGCACAGACTGCTGCCTGCCCACCTGCCTGCTCCTATTTAAGACGACCCGCCACAAGCGAAGGGCTGTCTGGGCTAGACCAGGGCTCTGCCCGCACCCAGAGCAACGGGACTAACCCAGCTGCCCCTCCAAGCCGGTGCCGCACCAGCAACTCCGCTTCGCTGCCCAGCCACCTTCCCATGCACACCCAAGGCACAATCAGAGCGCTCGGAGGGACTCGGTTGGGGTGGGAGCCGGGGCTGCACTGGCTCAGGGCTCACCCGCCAGCCCCGGGGTGCGGGCCCACAGAGCTCTCCACTGCAAGGGGATATTTACTTGTGCCTTCTTCCTTCCCTCTCGTGCCCCTTTTTTTCTCTCCTCCACGCGGGATGGGGACAGGCGGGTGGCTTCCCCTCTCCTTTGCCATAGCATGCAGGGAGCAGCCACCCCTCGCTGAGCTCTCGCGTGGAGCTGCCTTTCACCTCCAATGCCTTATTGCTGGCTGAATCTTCCTCTGCAGGTACTCTGGAAGACCCTGCGTCCACCCCATGAGTATCTTTTTCAGCCGAGGCCCCTCTGGGGCAGCAGGGCTGTAAGCCACAGTGCCTCCACTCAGGATGGGGGATGATGTGATGATTTCCCTCCCAGAGCTGTGTTTTGCCTTGCTGCAGGGCTTCCCCCCGACTGCGGCCCCAGCCAGCTCTGCCTTCCTCCTTCTTCCCAAGTGCCTGCATTGTTTTCCAAGATTTGCAGTATTTTTGTAACTTTTCCATTTCTCTAGTATTGAGCCTGCAGCTTCCAAAGTTCATTTATTTCCCTGCCTGCTCATGCCCTGCACACTAACACCCAGCTCTTGCCAGGGTCCCGTAGCCCAGCATCCCACTCTTCCTCGGCTCCAGGACCCCTGTCCCTTCCCCTTTGCACTTGCTGAGGCTTCTCTCACCATTTTGATACTTTTAAGCATCCCATATTAAAGATTGAAGGAAACCAGCTCACTCCCACCCCGGGGTGGGGTGGGGGATGCCAGTGTCTCCTCAGAAAGACACATTCATCAATAAAATCTGGTTTTCCTGCTTTCTTGCCAACTGGGTATCAATGGGCCTCTCCAGCAGAAGGGGAGGGCAGGGGGGCCTGGGCGCCTTCCCTCCCAGCAAAGGGAGGGAGGGAGTGTACCACGGGTGCTTATACAGCATGGAAAATATTTGAGGCACGTCCAGCCCCAGGCACCCGGCAGGCCGGACCCCCGCTGCCAGCCATGTGCTGGCCTCGCAGGTGCTGCCGGGGGGCCACCACTGCAGGAGGGGATCTTGGGGATTTTGTTTCTTGGGGATTTGGGCTTCAGGGAAGGCAGGGTGGGTATTTGTGTCTGGAGCTCAGCTCCTGGCCCCATTCCTGCTACCAGCCATATATACTCCGGGGTAGGGTGCAGTAGGAGTGCAGGTGGGGTGACTCCCACCCCATAGTCACTGGTGGGCCATCAGTGGGGAAGCAGCAGTCTGTTGTGGTGTGGGTCTGGGAATGTGGCCGGAGCCTTCCCGGCTGCCAGCGTTGATCTCACGCCCCAAAATAGCCCCCCAGAGCCAACCTGTGCGGGCATCAGCTGCCCCGGCGTGTCCCCACCTGTTCCCACCCTGTCACTCAGCAGGGATTTGGGGGGCCTAAGCAGTGGCAGGGCAGGCAGAGGGGATGTGGGGTGCACCAGGGACGTTGCAGGGTGCGACGGGGGCACAGGCAGGTTGGCACGTGTCCTTTGCCTCTGGGGCTGTTCTGGTACTGTGAGCTACAAACATCAGTGGCAAGGGCAGCATCCTGCACTATCCCCAACAGCAACCCCCGGCCCCTGTGGTCACGTCCCTGGGGGTGTGGAGGGGCTGTTTCTCCTAAGACACTTACCCCTGGCCAGGCTCCAGGGGGGATTTGTGGCTCTCACAGGCATCCCAGTCCTCCCAGCTGTCCCCTGACAATCTGCGCTGCCCTGACCCAGGCTCTCACCCAGGTACCGGCTTGGACATGGGGCCCTTCGCAGTGTCCAGCAAGGACAGTGAGCGGGCACAGCACGGCAGCAGCTCTGGCCTCGTCCTGGCGTGCTGGGGACAAGGGAGCTCCAGCACCCCCTGCACAGGGCTGTGAGCACATCCACTGCTGTGTCCTCCAGCTTGGGTACAAGCAAGAGGTGGTGGCATAAAAAAAAATACCAGGGGAGGGACACGGGGGTGTGATTAACCATCCCCCCTCACTGTCACACACTGATCAAAGGGTTATTTTGGCAGGCAGGTTCAGGAAAGCACATACAGAAGTTTGGAGCTGGGATGACCCAGTCATAAGGTACCAAGCCACCACAGGGATCCAAATTCAGCTAAGTTGGAGGTTATTGAGCAAACCATGTCCCAACTTCTTGGAGAGTCCAAGGATGGGGCAATGGGGCATTGCACCTGGAAAGGTCCCATTAGTCATCAAGCTTTTCCTTGGGAGTAAGGTCGGACCCTAGTGTGAAATATGGAGGGGATTGTCATCCTTGGAGACCTTAGTCCAGGACAAGGCTGGGCATGGGGCAGCAAAGGGAGGTACGTGCACCCATGTCTCTCTGCCCTCCCTTCTCTCACAGGTTACCTCAGAGGTGAGGCTTACGGGCAGAGTCATGGACCTTGGCTCCTGGATGTCTCCAGCAGTGTCCATCAGACATGGCTATGAGGCTGGGACAAAGAGAGCAGAGAGAGAGAATAGAATCCTTTGGGGACACATCTGAGGTCTGGCCTGGCTCCAGGGCAATTTCCTTGCTGCTTGCACCATGGCCATCATTATATTTGCCCCATGCACTGAGCACGTGAAGTTGCTCAAGGCCATGAAGTTGTCCCAGGCTGAAAAACATCTCGCAGAAAAACAATTATTCTCTCCCAGGGATGATGGGAGATGAATCTTCCCCCTCCCTTCAGAAGCCACACGCTGGCAGTTACAGACTTCCTTGTCCAAATATGTGCCTAATTTATCAGTACTAATAGCTTCTCTCTGGAGTCCAGCAGTGGCTCTTCTGCCTTCCCCATGGAGCCAGCAGCCTGCTGGTCCTTGACTGCTCCCACCCCTCCTATGCCCTCCACCATCCGGGCCTGAGGGCTCCTAAAAGGCACTTTCTCCAGCTGTCAAAAACTTTTTGTTCCTCTCTTCTTGGAGCTCTGGTACCCAGAAGTTGTGTCAAGCAAGGGTTGGCTGCAGCCCAGGGGCAATAGGCTGGGGGAGCCTGTGCACCCCTCCTGTCCCCATCCCGTCCCAGCCTTCCACACGTGCCAAACAGCTCCCATGGCCCCTCCACCAGCTCCTTCCACCCCCCCCGGCCCACAGCCCACCCTGCAGCTGGGAATGTGCCAGAAGCATTTACGATCGTTATTAAAGTACAGGTTATTTTTGGAGGAGCTGGGATTTGAAGGGTTTGCATTTTTTTGCCTGTGGAATACAGTTTATTTAGAGCAGAAAAATGAAGAGGGGCAGTGAGCTGCCTGTATGCCCTGTGTCACTCTAAAATGCCACTCTAGGGGCTGTGCATGCAGCAGGTGTCCTTGTGGGTGCCAGGGACAATGGCACCAAGGTGCAAGACAGAAGGACGGTGGGTGCCAAGAAGTCTGCACAGAGCCCTGGCCCTCCTGCCCCACCAGAAGCTGGATGGGAAAGTCAGGGGCTCTGCTCACTTCTCTCCTGGGGGTTTTTCCCTGTGTGGGCAGTGCCAGCCAAACGTGTCCCTCAGTGCAATCACAGCCTAAGTGTGACCCCTACAATTCAGTGCCAGCCCACTGGTGTTCCCAAGTGCCATGCCAGCCCTTGAGGTGTCCCCAGGCCAGTGCCAGCAAGCAGGGTCCCTCAGGCCCCAGGGTGCTGTGACAGGGCATGTGGTGTACCTAGGGCACTAGCATGAGGACAGCTCTAACTGGGGCCAGTGCCACCGGGGTGCCCGTACTCAGTGCCGCAGGATGTCCCCTGCCCGGTGGCATTGGGGTACCCCAGCACAGTGCCACGGAGTGTCCCTCATCCAGTGTCACGGGGTGCCACCACAGCGCTGCCGCGGGGTGTCCATCACCCTGTGCTACCAGGCTGCCCACAGCACACTAAGCCACTATCCCGGGCGTCTCTTGCCCAGTACCACCGGACCGTCCCCAGCGCCGTGACCCGGGGCGTCCCTCGCCCTGTTCCCCGGTGGGTGCCGGGCGCCAGGGCTGCGGCGATGCCCGCCCGGGGGCCGCCCCCCCGTCCCGCTCGGTGCGAGGGCCGGTGGCGAGCCAGTCCCTAAAAGGTGCTGGCGGGCGGCGGGGGAGGTACCGGGGCAGCCCCCGCCCGGCACGGCCCCTCCCCAGCTTTTAGGCAGCTCGGCGGGGCGGGGAGCGCAGTGCCGGTGCTCCCTCCGCTCCCGGTGCTCCCGCCGCTCCCGGTGCTCCGCGTCCCTCTGCCGCCCCGCGCCTCGTCGCCGACACCCCGCCACCATGGAGGCCATCAAGAAGAAGATGCAGATGCTGAAATTGGACAAGGAGAATGCCATCGACCGCGCCGAGCAAGCGGAGGCTGATAAGAAGCAGGCGGAGGATCGCTGCAAGCAGGTGAGTCTCCCACGGGGTTCCCCGGCATTACCTGGGTACCCTCCACTCGAGGGGTGTCCAGCCCCAGGACTCTGTTCTTCTGGTAGTCCAGCCTGGGGACTCTCCACCCTAGGGTTGTCCAGTCCTGGAAACCCCATCCCGCTGGGTGCCCAGCCCTGGTGATGCCATCCCACAGATTGTCCAGCCTGGGGACACTGCACTCACTCTCTAGGGTCACGCAATCCCCATACTGAGCTCCCCACGCTGGTTCCCCAGCCTGGAGTCCCCTGTCCTAAGCACGTCCTGGCCCAAGGACCTTGCCCCACTGGGTGTCCTGTTTGTGGATGCCAGCTCTAGGGATTGACAGCCCTTAAGACCTTCCCTCTCTGCGACCATGTCCCCAAGGACATCACCCCATGTGGATCCAGGAACCCCATGTTCCCCAGGAACCAACACTTCAGTTTCTTACCCTTGACCCCTTACACTGGTCCCCCCAAACATGTCTTATCTCAGTGGGATGCCCCAGTTCCACCTCCCTATCCCTGTGCCAGGGAGAGCCCTGGGGACTGCATACTCCCACTGCAGCCACAGAGATGGGAACACAGATTGGTGTCCCCCAGAGCTGTATCCCCAAGACAGGAGCTCTCCAGTGCCCTATACAGGGAAGGAGACCACCACCCCCTTACCTCCACCAGGCTCAGGGATGAGGGGGGTCCAGGAAGTTGCTGTACGCCAAGAGCCCCCCAAGGACCTGTAGACCCAAAGCTGTCAGAGGACATGTCCATGTCCATGTTGTCCTGCTGTGCCCCACACAGGCTGGGTGTCCCCAGGAGGAGAATGGGAGGACAGATCCCCTTCCAGCCTTGCAGACACTGCCAGCCCCCCTGAACCCCACCCTTTGTCCTTTCCCCAGCTGGAGGAAGAACAGCAGGGCCTGCAGAAGAAGCTGAAGGGCACTGAGGATGAGGTGGAGAAGTACTCCGAGTCTGTCAAGGAGGCCCAGGAGAAGCTGGAGCAGGCGGAGAAGAAAGCTACAGATGTAAGTAGGCATGCCAGCAGCTCCTCCCCTACACAGGCTCTGGACCTCGGGGGGGTTAAAGGAAGAGGGGGCCCTTATATGGAAAGCGTCCGAGGGGAAGACTGTCAGGATCCCATTCCTTCGATGTTGACACTGAACCGGGCTGATGGGTCCTGTGTGGGCTGGGGGGGCAGGCCAGCTGTGGTGAGCAGTGCTGGTTGCTGGTCCTGTCCTGAGCTTTGTGGGGTAGCCTACAGCCTGGCTCCCCAAAGCTAAGGGGGACAAGTGTCCCAAGCTGTGTCACAAGTCCCCCAGCACACACGTCCTCAATGCTCGTAGGAAAAACTGTGGTGCTTGCTAAACTGTGGCAGATCAGAGAAACAGAAAAATCTCTTGCTGTGATTAACTGCTGAGTGCTGCCTGAATATTTGGGGTGTATGGAAGGGGATTTGGGTGGATTTGGGGTCCAGTGTTCTACTTCATACCCTGAGAAGGACAAGGCCAGGAAGAGTTTTATTTAGTGCCATGACTGATGTTTCTCCTGGGAAATAGATCCCTCTGGGGAGATGTTAGGAAGGTGTTGAAATTGGCTTGTGCCTAGCCGGGATGAAGGGTGGAACAGCTGTGTGCGGCCACGGGGCCGCTTGGGAATGGGGTATAACGACCTGTGGTGCCACACAGGGTATTTGACACCCTATAAATAAATACTCCTTTTGATAGCCAGCCCCTCTTTGATGAAAACCAACCCTGGAAATTGGAGGAGAAGCTAAAGGAGAGCCGTCTGGAGCACAGCCAGCAGGGCATGGCCAGGCTTTTCAGGATTGAGAACAAAAAATTCAATCCCAGCTGGTTTATGGAGCTAAATGGGGGAGATGCGTCAAATCTCTGAGGCCCCCGCCAAGGACAGGGGTGAGCGGACAAGGACAAGCAATGGCAACACCAGTCCTGTGGCCTGGTGTTGCCATTGCAATAATCTCCTCAGACCTCTTTGCTGGTCTTACAGATGACTCTCCTTTAAAACACTGAGAATCCTCTGGAAGGGCACGTTTAACCTAGCATGGGGCAGGCATGTCAAGCTGGGCAAGGTGGCTGCTGTGTGCAGTGGGGCTCACACTGATCTAATGGTTCTGTCCTGGTATGGGACAGGGCAAACTCAGTGTGGCTGAGAGTGGACGTGACGTTCGCAGTGCAGGGCTCAGAGGAAGGGGCAGACAAAGACTGGGCAGATGTCAGCTGTGGGGTGTGGAGTGGTTTGCTGCTGGCAGTGGGCTGTGCGATGCCATCCTGGGCAGGGAGGGTGTTTCCCTGAGCTTGGTCCACAGCAATTCGGCAAATCCATGGGGTTGGAGAGTCCCATATCAGAAGATACAGTGGATGGGAGCCACAGGAAAGGGCCAGAGCAGGAGCCGTGGTGAAGGAGCCGTGTCAGGCTGGAGGCTGGCTGCACCAGGGCTAGGGCTCCATCACCAGCACAGCCCTCCCAGGTCCATGCCAAAGCCTGGACAGGCTGCGCCATGTGTGGGGCTCTGGGAGTCCCCTCCTCACCAGGGACCAGAATGTGCTGACAGCTCTAAGTGCCAGGGCTGGTGTCACCTCCTCCCTGGTGCGAGGTGCAGCAGGCTCCTGCTTCCAGCAGAGGAAGCGCTGGGTGGACCCCAGAGCACACTCACCCCAGGCAGCCCCGTGTCCTCCCTGGCTGCCAGGACAGTGGGTGCTGTGAGCACAGCGTGTCCCAATTCCTCACTCGGCTCAGGCTCACACCAGCCATGCAGGCAGCCTTCTGCTCTTGGCAAAAATGTCATTGCCTTAAAAGAATAAACACCCACCTCAGTATGGCCCTGCCCTGCTGCTGGCACTGGATGGTGGGGCAGGAAAGCCATAGGGACTGCACTAAAGAGTGCAAACACTTTGCGCCAGGCACTTGGAGAAATGTCAGAGAGTGCAGAGCAGGGAATGCCTGATTCTTGATCAGCAACTCCACAGAGCTTCCCAGCAGCTCTGCGAGCCCACTGTGGTCCTAGAACCTCTTGTCACCAGGAGGGACAGCCCATGGTGCCCAGGTCAGGATGGGCAAGGGCTGCTGGAAATGGTGCAGCTGGGACAAGAGGTTTAGGGCAGAACAGCCCTCTCCACCGCCCCACATCCCCAGCATTGGCCTGTCCCCAGCCACCCCAGAGGGGCCTTAGGGAAACTCTGCCGTTCCCAGGCCATGATCCCAAAAGCTTCACCCGTGTTCCCGCCCCAGCTGCTTTCCCCAGCCAAGACTTTGCTCTTATTTGGCGATTCCCTGAGCTGGTGGGAGGGAACTGGACTCTGCTGGGAAGTGACTGCATCTCGGGGTGGGGCCACGGCAGGAGGCACTTAGCCTGGCGACTGGGGGATCAGGGTGGCTGCCCCCTAACCTGTCCCCCTTCTGCCTGCAGCTGGCTCGTCCTGCCCCACTGCTGCAAGGAACCCTTGCTCCTGCACTGGGCCCCGTGTCCTGGCTTGTGCATTGCTGACATCCAGGCCTTGGACTGGGAAGGGGCAGGACCAGCGAGACCCACGGCCAAGCCCAAGGCTGTGTGCTCCCAGGGGACCCACAGTATCACCTCTTCCACTGCTTCTTGGCAAGGGGACACGGATCTGCAGGGTGCAGATAGCAGTGGGGCTGAGTCACCCCCAGGACCCCTGGCCCTGGAGCTGATGCCAGCTGGTGAGGTCAGCCTGGGAGCTGGCATTCCTGGAGGCAGGTGTGAAGTGCAGCCAGGGAGCTGTCAGTACATCTTAAGGGAGGATTGAGTGCCAGCAGCTCCAACATCTTCTGATGGATCAAGACATGTGGCCCAGCCAGGATGGAGAGCCAGGAGCTGGAGCTTTGACCTCCCCCTTAGGGCACAATCCCCAAGGCAGGAGGTGCCAGGGTCTCCATGGGCCCCCTGAGTCTCTGTGGGGCTGCAGGATAGGTCCTCACATTGGGGAGCAAATACCAAGGGACTAAACGTGATGGATGCTGGGCACCTGGATGCAGCCCAGGTACCCCTGGAGAAAGCCCAGGAGCAGGCTCTGCTCATGCCTCTGACTGACTTCCCATAACAAAAAACTCCCCAACCCTCCTTAGCTCTGCAGCAATGGCTGGGGAAGGCAGCACTTGGCAACTAACATGGGTACATTGCTCCTGTGGCCATGGGGGCTCCACAAGACAGGCTCCAGCACTCACAGACTGTGGGGACTGCTGGAAAAGAGTCTATTTCCCTGAGCTCCTCTGCACTGCTCTGGGGTATTTCAGTGTGACTGTGCACCCCTTCCGGGGGGGCAGCATGCATCCTGGGCACGGAGAGAAGTGTGTGCCCTGCCTTGGGGTCACTGTGTGCCCTCTCTGGGGTACCACGTACCCCCTTAGGGGACCATGCACCCCCCGGGACCATGCGTGCTGACCCAGGGTGGGGGGACACTGTGCCCTGCCCAGAAGCAGCTATGCATCTTGCCTTGGCGGGCATGTAGAGACAGTGACCAAAGCCTGGGAAGGACACGCACGCTGCCTGGGGGCACCCTCTGTCCTGTTTGGGATGAGGGGCACTGTGCATCGCTCCCGGCGTGGGAACTCTCTCCTGCCGTGGGTGAGCACCGCACGCCTCGCCCGGGGGAGCGGCGGAGCAGGTCGGCCGGAGGCAGCCCAGCAGGAGCAGGAGCAGGAGCAGGAGCAGGAGCAGGAGCAGGAGCAGGAGGAGGAGGAGGAGGAGGAGGAGGAGCAGGAAGGGATGGAGGCAGGGCGGGCGGCGGGAGCGGCCGCTGCCTGAGCGCTTCCTGCCCGAGCCGGGCGGATCCCACAAAGGGTTCGGCGGTGTGGCCTCCCCGCCGGCAGCCTCCGCCATGGCCTGCCCCAGCTCCATCGATGCCGTCAAGAAGAAGATCCAAAGCCTGCAGCAGGTGGCCGACGAGGCGGAGGAGCGCGCCGAGCACCTGCAGCGGGAGGCCGATGCCGAGCGGCAGGCCCGGGAGCGGGTAAGGGCCGCTGGAATGGGAAGAGGGAGGGCGGGGGGCACCCGGCAGCTCCTCGGGATCCCCCGCCGGCCCCGGCATCGCTTCTGGCGGGCCGGCCCCGGTGCCCTGAGCCCCGGTAGGCGGGCCGGCTGCCACCGGGGCGCAGCAGCGCCGGGAGGTTCCCGGGGAGCCGCGGGGAGCCGCCTCCAGCTGGCGAGAGCCCCGGGGCAGGGAGCTCGGGCAGTGCCTGCCTCGGGCGGCCTCCGCCCGCCGCCTCCCTCCTCCGTCGGTGTGGCGAGAGAAGATGCTGCGGGCAGCGGGGCTCCCCTGGGCTCCCCGGCTGGCCGGGAGCGGGCAAAGCCAGCCCTGCCTTGGGATCGGGTGCCTCCTGGGAATGGATCTCTTCCCTCGCAGGCCGGCGTGCACAGCTCAGAATCCCACGCCCAGGCTCTTGTGCGGCTTCCAGCGGACTCAGCCGTTCGGGCCGCAGAGCTTTAGCTCCAACCTGTCCCTTCGTGGGGACACGCCACCCCTTCACACTGCCCCAGGCCAAAATTTTCCATTTTGGCAGCGGGATGGTATGCCCAAGCTGCAGCTTTTTCCTGGTTTGTCTTTGTAGTTGTTGGGGCTTTCTGTTTTCTTCCTTTCTTTCTTTTTCCTATGCCCACTCATTCAACATTCTCACCATATCAGGAGCGGCAGAGCTGGGTGCGGTACCCGGGTTGTTGTCACTCGGGCTGTGTGCGGAGGAAATGGCCCCTTCCTGCAGCCTCAGATCGGGTTCCCTGGTCACTGGGAGCTGCCGGGAGAGCTCATATTCCCAAGTGTCCATCCGGGCAGTTCTGACCCACTTGGGGGGTGATTCCCCGGGAAAAAAAATCTACCGACGCAGTGAGGCTGATGCTGCAGGCACAGCGCTGCCCTGTGGGCGCCAGCTCCGGTTCCCCATTGGGCGGTCTGGCAGGGGACGAGGTCTCTGAGTGTCTGTAGAAAGGGCGATCATGGGGCGGTGGCGGCTGTGGGGCTGGCAGCTGTGGGGCTGGCAGCCACCTCAAAGAGGTGCCGGCTGCGCCTGTCCCCACCCCGCCAGCTCCCCACAGGGGATTGCTCAGTGGGGCCATGGAGGGTGACAGCCCCTTGCTGCTCCCATAGTCCCTGTGCTTGGCTAGTATTCCCGGGGGCATTCCCAGAGCTGGGGCATGAGGCTGGTTGTGTCCAGGCACTGCAGCCAGCCAGTCCTGCTGCAGCCTGTGAATACAAGCAGGAGCCTCTGTCTCCTGGGTTGGTGCATGGAGCTGCTCCTCACAGTGAGATCTTATTGCCACCCATCCCTTGATATTCGGGGGTTTGTCTTCCTTGCACCCTCCTAGTGGGAAGCGGGGCTGAGAGCTGCTGAGGCAGCATTTTCTGACTGTGGCGATGGAGCAGGAGGCCTTTACCAAATGGAAAGAGTGCAAGGCCAGGCGTCAACAGGCTGGCGGAGGGCCAGGGCCACTGCTCCTGGCCGGCCCCAGCTCCCAGCCCTGTGCGTGGGGAGCCTGGGAAAGGGAGGGCTCTGGTCCTGCCAGCCTCATCTTGGCCAGGCGCCAGTCTGCTGAGGGCGACTCGCTCCACTGCCCCTGGCACTGTGCTGTGCATCAGCTGGGGGGGCTCCGTGCTCAGCTTCAGGCTGCCCTGTTGCACAGGGCCCTGGGGGCTCCTGCAGGAGAAGCTCCCGGCTCACTCCACCGCCTCTGTAAACAGGAAATCCACAAGCAGCTCCGATCTCCTTTTCGGGAGCGAAGCTGCACGGGGCATTCCTCCCCCTTTACTCACTGCTCTGCAAACCCCAAATACCATCCCCATGACGGCACGGCTGCTATGGCCACCCTGCCCCAGCGAACGTGCCCTGTCCCCCTCTGGGGCCGGAGCTGGAAGTGTAAGGACATGGTGGGGCTGCACATGGCAAGGCTGGGAGAAGCCAGCATCAAACAGCCACTAGGGATGGAGATAACCCTATAGAGAGGCGAGGGAACGCATGGTCAGGCAAGCCATTCCAGTGAACATGGGCTTGTCACGCAGTGCCAAGGGGCGTTCCGGATGGTAAACAGGAGTAATAATTGAAAATGCTTTTCACAATTTATGTATTTGACATGGGATGACTGAGGGGTTTCTGTTCCCCCAGGCTGAGGCTGAAGTGGCTTCCCTCAACCGCCGTATCCAGCTGGTAGAGGAGGAGCTGGACCGCGCCCAGGAGCGTCTGGCCACTGCCCTGCAGAAGCTGGAGGAAGCTGAGAAGGCGGCTGATGAGAGCGAGAGGTGGGATGGAAAGGGACAGTGGGAATGGTGTCAGGTCACCATGGACTCCAGACAGCCCCCTTAGTTTTGCAGTGGGGGTCCCTCTGAGGTGACCTTGCTGGGGTTTCTGTTCACTTTCCTGCAGACTTCAAAGGGAGAGAGCAAAGCCACAATGCAAAGAAGTCCCCCAGATACAGACACTCTTATCCAGAGCACACATAACATCCTGAAAGATTTTATCTGGTATTTATAAAAGCACCAGACTGTAACCAAAGCCAGAGGACGATATGAGCATGTTTTATTTCCCAGAGCAGCTTAAGATGCCCAAGGACAAAATAAGAACCCAAGAGGAAACCTCTGTGCTGGTAACGAAGGTCAGATTTGAGGACTAGACAGCCTCATTCAAAAAGACTTCTAGAGGGTGTATGTTGCCCCATCCTCAGGGCAAGTATGTTTCCCAGACTGGAGCTGTGCAGGCAAGGACACTCAGTTTGTATGGGAGCACCCAGCATGTTACAGTGTTCCTGGCAGTTATGTGAGCTCTTCCCTCATTGGCAAAGATAAGTTTGAGCAACAGCATTTAGTGAGGAGAGTCTCCTTCTGTGGGGGTTTGGTAATTCCCTATTTGTGAGCATCACCTTGAATGAAAAAGGCTTTGCCACAGGATGTTTTCCAATATTTCCTAAGGGCTTCCAGCCTGTCAGGCTGTTTTTGTGGAGGTTGTGGCTGGCTCATCCTGGGCTGGACACCTTTTCCCACCAAACATGGGGTCAGAACCTGCCTGCTTGAGTGCCACCATAGATATACCTCACTCTGGAACATAGCCCTGGGGCCAGTTCCACTGTAATTCTCCACAGGAGCATTTTTACGGTACTGGTGGTGTGATCCTACTGTATGCCATCCTCCCTGAGCAATGTCCCGTGTCTCTGAAGCTAGAGGGTGGTGTGATTAGGGTACAGGATGTGCAGATGGGCAGGCAGGATGTGCATATGACACCTTGACCCACAAGCAGTAAAATCTGGCATGGTCTTTCCTCAGAGGGATGAAGGTCATCGAAAACAGGGCCATGAAGGATGAAGAGAAGATGGAACTCCAGGAAATGCAGCTGAAGGAGGCGAAGCACATAGCAGAGGAGGCTGACCGCAAATATGAGGAGGTGTGTACCCCATTCCCCAGTCCAGACACCCCGGCAGCACCCAGAGCCATCTCCTGTTAGCCCTATGCCCCCAGTTGAGGCAGGCACAGCGCTAACATGGGTCACTCGCTGCCATCAACAGGTTGCCCGCAAGCTGGTCGTTCTTGAGGGAGAGCTGGAGCGCTCCGAGGAGAGGGCAGAGGTGGCAGAGAGGTGAGTGGGGCTCCTGGTGGCCAGCATGCAGGGGCCCCACACAACCCTTGCCCCAAATCCCTGGCAGACATGGGGAGGGGGATGTCTGTCCCTGGAAGCAGCAGGGTGTGTCACTGGGGTGGTCTTTGGGTTTGCAGGCTGGGGGTAGGGGTGTGCCAACCCACTGGCATCATATCTTTGACCCTGTTCTCTGCTGTCCCCCTCCCGGGGTGCCCCTCTTCCACCCCAGCCGAGTGAGACAGTTGGAAGAAGAGCTGCGGACCATGGACCAGTCTCTCAAATCCCTCATTGCCTCAGAGGAAGAGGTACTGGGGCAGGGGCGCGGGGCGATGTGCAGCAGCCCCCTCTCTCTGTTGCTGTCTCTCGAACCATGCGAGCCACCTCTCTCCTTTCTGCACCACTGCCTCCAGCACCAGCCTCCCCTTGCCCACCTCTCCAGCAGGTGCAGGCCAGGCACGCTCCTCCATCCCTCCATCCCTGCTTCCCTGGCAGAGCCAGCAAGAGCTTGGCTGGTGGTGATGCATGAGGTATCCGTGCAAGGAAGCGCAAGGAACGGATGAACAGATGCGTCCTGGCAGCTCCTGCTCGCAGTGGCTCTGCTCCTGGTCCACCTGCACTGAGTTTTCTCCTTTCTCAACTTGTTTTCTCTTCTTTCTTTCCTGCTTCCCCGTGCCTGTTCTTTCTGCTCCTGCCTCTCTCCTGCCCTCTGGCCCTGCTCCCCCCCTCCTGCCGGCCCTGCTTGGGATGTAGTAAATGTGGTGACCTAGAGGAGGAGCTGAAAATTGTCACCAACAACTTGAAGTCCCTGGAGGCCCAGGCTGACAAGGTAGGACCCAGGGAGGCTGCTAGGGTTGGGAAGAAGGCGTGGGGTCTGGGAATGCTGCAGTCTCCTGCTGGGGTGAAGGACAGCTGGAGGCATGCCGGGGGACTCACAGGTGCTTGTCTCTGTCTCTGCAGTATTCCACCAAGGAGGATAAGTACGAGGAGGAAATCAAGCTTCTAGGGGAAAAGCTGAAGGAGGTAAGGGTTGGAGGGCTGCCACAGAATCAGAGCATGCCATCCTGAATGTGTTTTGACCCCATTATGCCTATGTCCTCTCACAGTTTCCTAAATTGCAACCCAGCATCATAGCAGGTGGTCTGGGATGACTTTCATTAGTCTGTTCTGATTTAGGGTGTGAGGCTTCATGGAGCCTTCTTGTCCCTTGCCTTTCCCATGAGAGGGCTTCTGGAAGAGGGTGCCAGAGATGCAAATGGGGCAGATTTGGAGTGCAGTGCAGCCTGCACCACCCACTGTGAGTCCTGCAGCTCACCCTTTCCCCGCTGTGTTTCCCACAGGCTGAGACCCGGGCGGAGTTTGCCGAGAGGTCTGTGGCGAAGCTGGAGAAAACCATTGATGACCTAGAAGGTAAAATGTCCCCACCAGCCCCGTGTCCTTCTTTCCTGGGGTGGCACTGGACACACCATGCCCCTGGTGTGGCTGGACAGTTCTTGGCCAGAGGGAGGGGTGGTCCGGATTTCTGGGAGCAGAGCAGCTGGATGCTGCGGCATCTGGTGTGGGAGCACAGAGCTCCTGGGGTCTGGGCCCTGCCCT
Organism: Melospiza melodia melodia; assembly: GCF_035770615.1. NCBI lineage: Eukaryota > Metazoa > Chordata > Aves > Passeriformes > Passerellidae > Melospiza > Melospiza melodia. The sequence goes on from NC_086226.1 coordinate 9,715,389, forward strand.
CGGGTAGGCAATAGGGTCACATCCATGCTGTCTGTGCCCGCACACCCCTGCTGCCCTCAGCCCGCTGCTCACAGCCACTCTCTCTCTCCACCTTGTGTCCTCCACTCTATTCCACCATCTGCTCCCTGCCTGCCTTCACCTGCAGATGAAGTGTATGCGCAGAAGATGAAGTACAAAGCCATCAGCGAGGAGCTGGACAATGCACTTAATGACATCACCTCCCTCTGAGCCCCACGCTGGGCACCAGCACTGCACCTGCTCCCTGCCTGTCACTCCCCAGTTTGGCTGTTTGCCTGCCTGGCCATCCCACCTCTCTCCCTACCCTCTCTGTCCTCTGTCCTACCTAGCCTGTGCCTGTCCATCAGCTCCTTTGGGACAGGAGCTGACCCGGGGTGTTCCCGCTGTACCCCTCTTTGGGGAGACAAGGTGTAGGTGCTTAGAGCTGTTTGTTCAGGGCAGGAGAGCAGCCCCACATACTGACTGGACAGTGTAGTTGTAGGCCCATGCCACAGCATTGCCCTGGGGATCAGGACTGTGCCCAGAAGCCCTTTGTTCCAGCAGCTCCCTCCTTGGCTCCCCAGCAGCAGAAGCACTGGGGACCCTGCAGCTCCAGGGCTGGGGGGCCATTTCCCCCCCCGATATACTTCCAGCAAAGTCCCCTGGTGCTGCTTGCTGGCCCCAGCATGGGGATGACCTGCATTGGGGAAGCGGCACCTTCACTGCCAAAGCTCAGGCCTGGGGGATAGAGGGTTGGATCCAACTGTGCAGACACCTTGTTCCCCGGCAGGCAGGCGACCCTCACTCCTCCCTCACCCTTCTGTCCTTTGCACATTGCTCTTCAGTTTGCATCTCATGACTTTTCTTTTGTGTTCTGTCCCTCTGGGTTAATGAGTTGATATCAATAAAAATTTAACATTGGTTTCTCCTTTGTTTTCTTCATGCCACTCTGTCCCTCATCTCCTGCCTGTCTCATGTGGGTGCTGTCAGCAGTGTGGTAGGAGATGGTTGCAGGCAGTTCACAGCCACGGGCCCCCCAGGCTGACTATGGCTGAGACCCAAGAGGCTCCTGTGCTGCCAGGCTGAGCAGGACGGGGCCATTGTGCTGACCCCTGCCACCCCCTGACTCTCGTACGCAGCTTTCCCCATCTCCTGCCATTTTCTCCATGAGTCTTTTGGTGTGAAACGTCAGGGTTAGACCTGGTCCTGTCCATTCCCTGTCTCTACTCTCAGACATTGCCTACAAGCAGCAATCTCATTCCTGTCATAACTCCTGCATCACCTTCTCTTGGTGAAGAGGCTCGTGCTACCCTTCAGTAGTGATCTCTTGTGATCTCTAAATTGGTCTTGATCCACCTCCTCCTTCCTCACCACCCTACCCTGTCCCAAAACCCAGTTTCCAAATTGGTGGACCTACAGCCTTGTCCCTGCACAAAGACTGGCTGCCTCCTGCCAGTCCAGCTGTATCCCACCACTGGCTGGGTGGCTTGTGGTGTTTCCAGTGAAGGCTTTCAGGAATGCTGTCTCTTTTCACTAACTCACTTTTTTCTCTCTCTTTCCTGTGCTGCGTTGATGTCTCTCCATTTTCTCTAGAGCGCTCTCAGCAGGAGGCCGAGAAAAACCGTGTTCTCACTAACGAGCTGCGGGTCATCCTTACTGAACTTAACAACTGAGCAGCCCAGAGCTCCTGGCCCTGGCCCAGCCTCCCTGCCCCATTTTGGCCAGGCTGGCTCCAGGCTGGGAGCCCCTCCCTGCTGGGGTGAGGCAGGGTGTGAAGCCTTGCCTTATCCTCATAGGGGTAACTACCCTGATTGGGCAGGACAGGACGCCCCTCTGGAGTTGATCAGTTTTTGTGGGAGAGATATGAAAGGTTTTGGGATGTTCTGGGATGCCCATGTAATCATGGATGTCCTCTGGCATCATCCTGGCTCTTCTCGGGAGGGATGTGGTGGTTTGTACTGCTGCCTTCCTCCCCTTGTCCTGCGAGTCAGTGGGCAGCCTCTTCCTCCTCACTCTGGTCAGCCCAAATTGTGCAGGATGGATCCCCTTAGAACGAGGTCCTTGGAGGGTGCTGGGAAGGTTGGGAAAAGAGCTGGGGATCCAGCAGCACCTGCTGCCCCAAATTTGGGACAGGGAAGAGGCTAGCAGGGCACGCTGGGAGATAGGGCTGGGTGGACAGCAGTCTTGTTCCATTCCTGTCTCTGGGGGAAGCAGGATGCCATTTGGAAGTGAACACCAGAGGGAGGCTGCCTTGGCAGAAGGCTGCCCGGCAGAGCTTATCCTTGTAGCCTTGTTAGCTCTGCTCCTTATCTCTGTTGTCCTCTGCCCACTCTCCTGGGCTGTTCATGGGTTGCTTTCTCACTTCTTTTCTTCACGGAGCACTGCTGGGTCATGCAGCAGGCATCGGTTCTCTGCTTCTGCTGGCCAAGGGTTTGTGCATGTGCCTGCAGCTGGCCAGTGGTGATGCCCCAGTGTCTGGCCAAATAATGGTACTCGCCAGCGGCACCTGCTGCAGAGTGCTCAGCCACGGGCAACGGGGCAACCTGGGAAGATGGAAATGCTGAAGAGTGGTAACTGCCTGTCCCAGTGACCAGCCTGACTGGCCTGGCTTCCCTGGCAGATCCCAGAATGGCTGGACTCATCCCTGCCAGAATTGGGGCTACCTGTGTGGACTATACTCCACAGGGGATTCCCCGTTTGACTGGGGGCTGTTGCTGTACTGAAATGTCCATCTCTGTGTGTGTGTGTGTGTGTGTGTGTGTGTGTGTGTGCGCTTGTGTGGTGTGTGTGCATCCTGCTGCACCTGGGTACATTTGGTTTGTGTCTGTGTGCGTGGCTGGGTGTCCCTTGTATTCACAGAGAGCCTGGCCAGTGCCAAAGAGGAGAATGTGGGGATACACCAGGTCCTGGACCAGACCTTACTGGAGCTGAACAACCTCTGAGCTGCCCTCGCAAGCCCCTATCCCTTTTCCTTACCCAACACATGCACCCCACTGGCATGCTCAGGATGTGGTCATCAGCTGAACTGCATCTTGGCCAAACCCACACCTCCATTGAGAAGGGAAGCTCAGCAGCCTTGCACTGTTGCTCAAGGGGATCTTGTTTGTGCACAGCCTAACTGGCTCTGTCCTGTCTTTATGTCCAAATATTAAAGCAGTTTGACAAGACTGATGGTTGTGTTTGGTCCTTTGGGTGGGTACAGGCACTGGGAGAGGAGATGTGGGTCTCCTTCCCCAGCTGATGCATGGAGGGTCTGCAGGACCTCTGTGGCTGTGGGGGGCTCAGAATGATAACCACATGGTTTGGACTGTGTTCCCTCATCTCCATCACTTCCTTGGAACACAGACGAGACCTCAGGTCTCAAACTCAAACTCACCATCCTCTTCAAGTACACAGTGATAAACCATGTCACTGGTGTGTCCCCTTCCACAGTCTGCATGCTACTGGTTTGGCAGCTGGGGAAGCCACAAGGTTCTTGATATCTCCATGGAGGGTTCATGTTTACAACAATGAGGAAACACACAAGCACATGATCATGCATGCACACATTATTGTTGTCAGGGTCTTCTCCAGGTATGGGATTAGCTGCTCACCCTTTGTACTAGTTGCAATTTCTTTTGCCAGTGACTGAATGCCTGCCTGAGGGACAGCTGTAGAAGCTAGCAAATATTAATGCAGCAGACAAATGTTCAGGAAGTTTCTTCCTGGCTTGCTGTACTTTCTCCAACTCAAATTGAAGAGCAGCCGGATGTGTCTCATTGCTGTTACCAAAATGGGCTGGATTTCCTGGGGATGCCCAAAGCCATTATCTAGTCCTGCCCTTCGCTTCGGGCCCCTCTGTGATGTGGACCAAGCCCTGTTGTCCCACGCTACCCAGCGGATATCCCTCTAAAAGCACATCCACACACTGCCAGGAAACACAATTCATGCTGACCCCTTGTCGAGCCAGACCCAGCAAGAGCCTGACAGGGATAGCTTTTGTTATCTGCTTTCCTTTATTTGCTGTGCCTCTCAGGTCAGGAAAGGAGGGTGTTGAGATTGCATCTCTTTCCTGCCCAGGTGCTGCTGGCCCTCCGCCCTCTCCATGGCCCAGCAATTCTGTTTTGTGGTTCTAAGGCCTTCTACAGCAGGGAAAAAAAGCTCCCTGTGTATGCGGTGCTCATCTTCAGTTCATCTTCCCAATGTTGCAAAGTCTGCTGTGAGCTGCAGCCTCCCACTCTCAGCCTGGAGGAGCTGGAGGGGAGGACAGTACATGGTATCTTGGACTGCTGAGCTGTTCCAGTGCAATGGCTGGAGCTCCTCCTTGGGCCCGCCTTCCTCTTCTGCAGTGCATCAGCTGAGCCATTCTGTTGTTTAGTCAAAGCACCTTCCAGGCAGGAGCTTGTCTGGCTTCAAAAAGGACCAGCATGTAAAAGCACTTCTTCTCTGCAGCCTGCACCCTGCACTGCAAACAAGCCTGCCCTGTGCCCCGGTCAGGGTGCATCCCAGTGCCCAGCCTCTGGGTGCCCTTCGCCTTCCTGCTGGGACAAAGAGCCCTTTCACACCCACTGTTTTTTCCCCATTAGCTGCTGCTGCTGCCTCCTGGTTTGGAGCAGTCCACTTGGCTTAACTGTTTACACCTCACTGCGCGGGGCTTTTTATTCATTTGAATGGCCTGTGATTTGGCAGTGGGATCCAGACGACTGTTCCCAGGTGATGCTCAGCCTGAGAAAGACATGAGCTATGTCATGGTTCAGCAAAGCTTTGCATTTCCTCCATTCTTCCACCCATCTCCTTTCCCCTGTGGCCTCACAGAGAGAGAGGTGGGCCAGGGAAAGCTCTGGGAGCATGGGGCACTGTGGAACTGCTGGCATGGGAGCATGTCTCCCCACAGGTGTCACAGCCCCACGATGAGAACCGAAGCGCCTCTGCCCTCCTTCCTTCCTTCCTGTCTCTCCACCTCTCCCATGGAATTTCAACCTTTGGATTTCTTTCTTTTGGCCTGGCAGACTGACGATCTCCCCAGAGAGTTTTCAGCCCTGCTGTTGGTTGCCACCCGACTGACATACCAGAGCATGAACTTTCAGCAGCCTCTCCCCTCTGCTCCAGTTTTCTCATCTCTCCAGTGCCTCATTTCATCTCTGAATCCTTGCCATTCAACACCCTTGAACTACGTGGTGGAGTAGGAGGACCACACAAAGAGCATCTGAGATACTTTGATGAAACTTGTCAAGCTGTGCAGAGCCAGGCGCAGACTACTGCCACCCCTCAGTCTCTCCCTGCATCTATAGCTTTAGACGCTGGGGAGAGGGCCAGAAAAACCGTGTTGCCAAATCGTGAGGGTTTTGCAAAGCTCTGGGGGACTTCAAAACAGGTCAGGCCCCCTAAAGCCAAGTGCCACATAAATCTCCCAGTCCCCAAATCCATATTATTGACTTGTCAAAGTCAGCAGAGGACAAGGCAGCTGGAGGGAAGCATGGAGGGCCATGACCACGTGTTGCCTGGGAGAGTGGAGTGTGCAGTACAGGAGCGCACGTGGCCTCTGCTCCTCTTGCTCAGGCGATCTGGGAGCAGCACTGGAGCATCTCTGCTGCAAGACAGGCCTACCACAGGGTGACAGGCAGAAAGGACTATTGGGGACAATTCATCACATTGGTTTAACAGTTGTTAGTGACAAGGTTGATTTATTGCCTTTCAGAGCAAAAGAAAATAAATAAAAATCACTTGTTATCAGGGCTGTGTTATGCAATACCTTTCTTGCAGGATGTCTCCCCTATGCTGTTTATTGTCTTTGTGGATTGGGCTAGGATCATCATTTTGGTGAACTGCATAGTATTATCTTAGAAGATGATAAAATTACCGGTCTTGATTCTATCACGCTGGTCCATGCTTCAACTGCTAGGTAGGTCCTGCTTTAGAATCACAGAATAGCTGGGGTCAGAAGGGATCTCTAAAGATCATTGCCCCAATGAGGAGGGGCACTCTAAACTAAATCATGTTACCCACAGCCCCCTCCAGCCTTAGCTTGAATGTTTCCATTGGTGATGGATGTGGTGATCACAAAGATCTGAGACCATTGTGGGCACCTTTGAACTTCTGGTCATTGTCCTCCTCCTTGCTGCTGCAGCTGTCCTGCTCCCTGTAGCTGGCAGAGGCATGCTTCCTTTGTCTGTCCAGCCAGCAGCCCACAGTGACCCGGACCAGGGCTGATACAGCATCTTAAAGCAGCCACTGCTGCTGCACTTCAGAAAGGAGTGGGGCTTCCACGGTGCCCCTCTTTCCCTCTATCACCTGCAGCAGCCAGGTCACCTCATGATGCAGATATTCCTCACACACTTCTGTCCATTTGGCTGTGTCCATGTTGGCCTGGTCAAAGTGCTGCAGTCAGGGCTGGATGGTCAGCAGAGCCAGGAAGAACACAAGTCTTGGAGCCAAGGCCTGGTGGATGGAAAGGGAGCTCATCAGGTTTGGGTGGGAGGCAGCAGGGGGCTGGGAACACCCAGGATGTCCCCAAAGCCTCTCTGAGCACCTGCTACCATTGAGAGCCCTAAGCCCCTCGTCCAGCCCAAGCACAGTTCTGTGGCCTGTCCCGCCCTGAGGTGCTTGCAGTTTTTTCTCATTAGAAACACCCTGGGCATTGCCACCAACCCTCTCCAGCCCAGCATTCCTCCGCATGCACGCTCATTGCTCAGCAGAATCCAGGTGTGCTGGGGCTGGTGATGTCCCTGGTGGCACCTCCTGCTGTGACCCATCCTCCCTGATGTCGCAGCCACCAGAGCCACATCTCCCAGGCTGGCAAGCCCCAGCCTTCATCTCCACCCCTCGGTGGGTCCTGGCCATCCTTGCCAAGCTCCTTGAGGCTGTCTAGGCCAAGCAGGCAGAACCCTGAGGCTGTAACTGTAACTAACACAGGGGTTCTAAGTGGATGTCCTCCGCTTACAGAGTGAGGTGTGACTTTCTCTGGGCCAGGCGGGCTGACTCTGGGCTGTTTTTCAAAAAAGTTATGAAATCTTAGGCAGGGACAAAACTATTGCCCTCTCTCCTCCTCTGTGATCCCTTGTGCTGGGGGCACGACTTGGCCCTGTAAACCCTGGTGATCAAGCCAAAATATCAGTAATGTTCCCTGAACAAGTGGAAAAGATCCTGTGATTTTCACTTCCAGCTACCAACTTGCTGGCTGCGAGGGCAAGCCATGAGCTGGTGGGGATATGCTGGGAGCCACATCTCCCTGCTCCCCTGGGATTCCCCTGCTTCAGGAGAGCCCTCTGTACTCCATGTTGGAGTGCTCTGCTGTGAATTGCGCCTCCTACAAACAGGGCCTGTTTTCCATGATGTAACAAAAGCCTTTCCAGACCCCTCAAAAGCCTTCTCTGACCTTGCTACATGTGTGCCAAGACTGGCATGGGAGCAGTGTTTCTGCCGGGTCAGCAGAACTCTACACCCAGTGCTCCTGTCCAAAGTCTCCCGGAGGCAGGAAGGGTGTGTGTGGGGGTGTGGGTGCCTGTAAGCGGGAAGCGCCCTGAAGTGCCTTTCCGTGTCAACCCCGTTGAAATGGGGCTGGACTGGAGGTGCCAAGCGGAGGGAGCACAGAACCACCGAGGGCGGGGCAGCCTGCACACCTCGCCCAGCCCGTGCTCCTGGGGGTGCCCGTGGGGACGAGGCCAAGCTCCCCTGGGCACAGGCTGCGCCCCCACAGGATCACGGGGCCTGCCGAGCTGGGAGGGACCCACGCGTCCAGCTCCGGCACAGGCGCCCCCGAGGCTCACACCGTGCGCTGGAGAGCCTTCCCCAGACGCTTCTGGAACTCTGCCAGGCTGGTGCTGCGACCCCTTCCTTCCCCAGGGAGGCCGTCCCGGTGCCCCACCCGGCCTGCCCGGGCCTTTCCCGGGCCTCTCCCGGGCCTCTCCCGGGCCTTTCCCGGGCCTCTCCCGGCATCCAACGCCGCCCGTAACTGACGGGCCCGGGCCCGCCCCGGGACGCGGCTTCCGGCGGCGGCGGCGCGCGCACGTGTGACGTCATCGGCCCCGGAAGGGCGGCGGAGGGGGAAGGGGCCGCGGGGCCCGTCCGGTCCGAGCTCCGGCTCCGAGCCCGGTCCCGTGCCCCCGCTCCCGCCGAAATGACGCTCGCCGTCTTCTTCGGGTGCACCTTCATCGCCTTCGGGCCCGCCTTCGGCCTCTTCATCTTCACCATCGCCCGCGACCCGCTCCGCATCATCATCCTCATCGCCGGGTCAGTCAGCCATGGGGGCTCCGGTGCCGCCGGGCTGCGGGACCACGATCGGCTCCAGGAGCGGCGTGAGCGGGGCGGGGCGCTGGGATCAGCTCCGGTGCTGCTACCAGAACGATGGTGGCGGGGGCACTGATTCTGCTGCTGGTGCTGGTCCCAGTTCGGATGCAGTGGGCTGCTGTTCCCAGTGCCTCAGCACGATCACTGTAGTCGCGACTGGGGAGCTGGTACCAGTGCCGGTGCTGGTACGGTGTAGGCGTGACAGGGGTGCTGGTACCACTATGGGTGTGACAGGGTGGTGGTGGCATCAGGGCTGTGAGAGGCATGTGACTGGTGCTGACTGAGGCACTGTGGTGGCTGCAGAAGGCACGCCAGTGCTCACACTGGTGCTGATGTGGGCTCACTGGGTCACCAGTGCTCACACTGATGCTGTTGTGGGCTCACTGGGTCACCAGTACTGGTGCTGGTGCTGATGTGGGCTCACTGGAGTCACCAGTGCTCACACTGGTGCGGATGGATGTAGGCTCACTGGAGTCACCACTATGCATGTTGGTGCTGTTGTGGGCTCACTGGAGTAACCAGTGCTCACACTTGTGCTGTTGTGGGCTCACTGGAGTCACCAGTGCTCACACTCGTGCTGTTGTGGGCTCACTGGAATCTCCAGTACTCACACTGGTGCTGCTGCTTGCATGACAGGAGCACTAATATTGTTTGTCTTACTGTCACAGCACATAGTAGACATGAGAACTCATACAGTACCAGTGGAGGGTTGGTAATGGTACTGGTGCATGTGTGCAGCTGGGAAACTGGTACCAGTACCGCTGTGGGACCAGAAGGACGTGGTACTGGAAGTAGTACTGGCATGGATATGAGCCTGGTGCTGGTACTGCTGTGGGCACAGCAGGGGCACTGGTGCCAGTTCTGGTGACCAGTGGGGCAGGTGTGCAGGCACAGCACAGCAGTGAGACCCATCTGGGCACCACCTGCCCCGCACCAGTACCAAAGTGGCACTGGTGCTGGTTGGGGAGTGGGCACGGCTGGGCACAGCTGCCAGTGCCAGTCCCAGCACAGTGGGGACTCTGGCACAGCACTGGTGCCAGCAAGCTCTGTCTCTTACAGGGCTTTCTTCTGGCTGGTGTCACTGCTGCTCTCATCCCTCATCTGGTTTATCGCAGTGAAAGCCAGCGACCCCCAGGATGAGCGGCTGCAGAAGGGGCTCCTGATTTTTGGGGTGATGTTCTCTGTGCTGCTGCAGGAGGCCTTCCGCTTCCTTTACTACAAGCTCCTCAGGTAACGGCATCTCTCCCACTGTGCCAGCGCTGCTGGATGCTCTTCCCAGCTGTGGTGGTGCCAGTTTTGCCTGTGAGCTGCTGGACTGGGGGGAGTGTCAGGTGTGGTGGGAATCTGTCTCAGTGCTTACCCCAAGAACGTGGGTGGCGCCTGTTTCAGTGTGTTGACCCCAGTGGGTCTGCAGAGCAGCCCTAAGGTCTGGAGCATCTGGTGCCCTGATTGAGCAGCTGGGTCACAGTCTCAGAGCAGCCTGGGCAGCTTCCAGTCTTCCTGATACCATTGTCTTGGAGTGCAGGGGTTTTGCTGCCAGGGGAGCACGTGCTGCACCCTGTCCTGTGGATGGACAGACACTGTGCTGGGGCTGGGCAGGCAGGCACAGGGAGGTGTCCTTCATACTCCCTGGTCTTCCTGGGAGAATGCAGGGGCAGCCGTGTGGGCAGGCTCCCTGTGGCAGGGCCCTGCCGGAGGCGGGCAGACAGAGGGTAGCAGAGCTCCACGGAGCAGCCTCTGACATAAAACCGCTGCGTTTCCTTTGCCTTGCCATCTCCGGTCCCAAGCACTGCTGTTCTCCCTAGGCTGAGGAACTGCCTGGCATCCTCCTGGCCTATCGCACCTCTAGTTGGTACAAATTGCAAAGCCTCTCCTCTCACAGTTTCTCTCCGCACTGAATTTTTTTAACTCTTCAAGCTCTTCCTGCACCTCCTCCATTGTTAGTCAACATCTTTCTAAGTGCGGAGATCAGGTACGGCCTCCCATGCCTGCAGTGGGGCTGCTTTCCATGCGGGGGTGCTGCTTGCCTTACACCCAGCGTCCTGCTCACACCAGCCCTGCTCTGCCGGGCTGGCTGGCACCCGCATTCCTCTGTGGAAAATCTTTCTGTGTGGCCTCACGTGATTTTCACATGCCTGGTTTGTCTGGTGGTACAGTCACACGGACGGTCTCCGTGGTGGGTGTTGCTCGGGGAGGGGGAGGTTGCCAGGAAGGTGCCATGGTGCAGAGTGAACACTGCACCATGCCTCAGGAGGTGGCTTGGCTGTGCTGAACTCCAGTGTGCTCTCACTCCACAGGAAGGCCATTGAGGGGCTGGTGGCCCTCAGTGAGGACGGCTGCTCCCCCATTTCCATTCAGCAAATGGCATATGGTGAGTGCTGTGCAGAGTGGAGCACCCTGACTGTGGGGCAGTGGGTGGGGCTGGGCAGGGCTGAGGATGGTGCTGGGAGCAATGGATTTCTCATGCCAAAGCTCGCTCAGAGCTGCATGGGGTGACCCTTGGGAGGTTCCAGGTTTAACAGTGTCCCTGTCCTGGCAGTGGCTGGCGTAGGCTTTGGTCTCATGAGCGGCGCCTTCTCCATGATCAATCTCCTGGCAGACGCATTAGGGCCTGGCACTGTGGGCATCCATGGGGATTCACAGCTGTATTTCCTGACCTCAGGTGAGTAACTGGCACCCTTTGCTCACATCTCTGCCCCACCTCAGATGCAGCAGATGAGATGCTGGAGTTTTCCCTCCTACATTGTCTTGTCCATGCTGCACTCTCACCTACCTGAGACCCTTATAATCCCCTGTCACATATCTCTGTGGCAAACCCTTCTTGCTGTCCCCTGTGATCCTCCCTGCTCTTCATTTCATGTCTCCCATATGTGGAATCTGACCCAGCACCTCCCAGTCCAGCCAAACTGTTTCTCTACCCTCTCTTTAACGATTCATCTCCATCTCTTCCCCAAGTCTGCTGGCTAAGTCAAGTGGGTGAGTCCCTGGTGACGCCTCTTCTTCTCCCTGCAGCTTTTATGACCATGGTGCTGATTTTCCTTCACACCTTCTGGGGGATCCTCTTCTTTCATGGCTGCGAGCACCGGCGCTGGTGGGAGATCGCAGCAGTCGTTATCATGCATCTCACTGTTTCGGGGTTGGTGAGTAACTGGGAGCAGGGCTCTGTGCTGGGACCTGTATTCAGAGTACTGGTCCCTGTGCTGGTGGGAAATAGCCTTTGGCACTAGCAAAGGAGCTGGCTCTTCACAAACCAAATCCTGGGGCTGGTGCCGCCTGTCTCACTCCATTCATTGAGGTGACAACACTGTCCCTGTCCTCTCCTGCCTGTTCACCCTTCTCTTCTCATTCCTCTCTCTGCAGTCGTTTTGCAACCCCATGTACGTGGGCAGCCTGGTGCCCTCCTACCTGCTGATGGCTGCTGCCGCTGCCTGGGCTTACCTGGTCTCGGGGGGATCCGCGCAGAACCTGCAGCGCTTCCTGCTCTGTAAGTGCTGCTCCAGAGAGGGGGTGGGAGACACTCTGAGTCTCATGGGGTACCCAGACTGGTGCTAGGATGGTGAGAGGTTGTCCCAATGTCTCAAGCAAGGGCATCATCCCCTTGTCTCCCAGAGCAGAGGAGCAGGTGGTTTTTGAGGCCGTTGTCAGGTTGTCGCCTCTCCTGCGGGAAGTGGGGTGGAATTTGGTGAAAACTCACTGTTTCTCTTCTTGGTTCCTGCAGGTTTACAGAGCGGAGCCAGCCCCCAGCCAGGATCCTGAGGCTCTGCAGGATGTTCCGGTCCCCAGTCACCCCTCCCCTCCCCTCCTATCCTGGCGGCAGGATCGGCCATCACCTTCTTTGCAATATCTTTTCTCCTGGACTGGGGGACCCTGGCCAGCCCTGGTGGGGCAGGCACTGGGGTCCAGCTGTGGCAGCCAGCCAACCAGCGTGGCTGAGACTGGCTCACTCCAACGCCCCTTTGGGAGTCCTCATAAAACACCTCAGTTTTGGGGGACCCAACTTTGCTGGCCCTGCTGTGAGCTCAGCCCCAGTTAGCCTGCCTGTGACTGCCAGAGGCTTGAGCCCAAAGAAACCCATCGCTTCTCCCCCCGCTGCCACAGATGTGCTGTCCCCCATGCCAGGGCAGGGGGCCCGCATTGCCTCCTCGCTGCAGGGTGGAGGAAGGGGCTTTGCAAAGTGCTGCCGTGCCCTGGGTCGTGGCTGACTGCTGTGCTCCTTTCTCCACCTCTCTGCCCAGTCCTGCTGCCCCAGGAGCCACAGCCCTGGCAGGGCTGAGCTGGCATCCTGGTGCAGCAGGATGGTCCTGGGGGACCCGTGGGTACTGACACCATGCAGGATGGGAGGAGGAGAGGGAAAAAGACAGTATCCAAAGGACCCAGTGGGCATGGAGGGTGGTGGAGGGTTTGGGAGGACATGCAATGCCACAGCTGTTGCCGGCACAGATTTGGGAGGGGGTTCAAGGGACCATTCCAATGGATCATTGCCCTCTCCTGTTCTTGGGGATTTTCAGGCGGGTACCAGCCCTGGTTCTGTGCCACAGGGCTGGGAGGGAGAAACTGCCATCGGGCTGAAAAGGCAGTTTTATCCACAGTGGGCTTTTATACCAATAAAATTAAGTACCACAGACAAGTGGGGTTCTGTGTGGCCAGCAGCGCTGCCCTCATGGGGAGGGTACAAGCAGTGGTAACAATGGCTTTGTGGTGGTGTGGCTGGAGGGGGATGGTCTGGAAGTTGCAGACCCTGTTTGCCTGCAGGCCTTGCTCCTGCTCTGTCCATCCTAACAGTGACTGAACTCTAATTTTACAGCTTTGGGGTGGAGGCCACTGAGGGCTGTAGCTAGGGAGGTTCCTCTCCCACACAGGGCCAGTTTGTTAAGGTTTTGTCATGTCCATAAAGCTCCCTGGGACTTCGCTCTAGCTCCACAGGAGCCATCATGAAAGGTGGGAGGTAGCCACAGATCTAGGGTTGTCCTGGCTAATCTAGCTGTGATAAAGCCAGAGGTGAGCTGGGTGGGGGCTGCCCAGCAGGCAAGCAGTGGCTCTGCCACCTTCAACTCTGCCTTTCTTCAGCCTTACCAAGCCACAGCTATGTTTTTCCAATGCTTTGCACAAATAAGAGGAGGAAGAAGTCCCAGAGTGATGGAGGGCAGGGCTGGGCTGTAGAAGAAGCCTTGTGCTGCTTACTCTGGAGCTCTGCCCAGTGCACAGAGGCTGATACTGTCTTTGCTGGTTGGGAAGGGGTCCCTGCCCACCCCTCTCCACTGTGATTTCAGCTGAACCAGGGTGCTCTTTCCTGCCCCACAGCTTCCCACAAAGGCAACAGAGACATCTGGTACCATGGGAGGATTTTACTTTTTTTTAATGAGTTTTTACCTTTTTTATAACAAAAATATCTATTGGGGCCAAATGCTGCCCCCCAGACAAACAGTCCATGTGGGCAGCCCGTGCAGCCAAGGCGTGCTGGAGCACTGGTCTTCCTTGACCTGGGGTGGGAGTGAGGGGAGGTGGGGTGACAGGCTGAGCCAGTGGGGCTGGGACTGCCACAGAGGTGTGGAGTTCACGCAGTGTTCTCGGTGCTGGCTGCCGTGTAGATGACCTTGGATTTGGTTGGCGAGTCCAGCCTGGTGGGGAAAGAAAGGGGGAAACTGTTAGACTAGGAGGGAGGTCTTGTTGCCTGAAACCACCATTAAACCCTCTTCTTGTGGGGCCCCTGGACCAATCCTGCCCCCAGGCACTGTCCTCCTGTGTCTCCCCATTGCTCACCGTGTGTTCTGGCTGCGGTGCTTATAGATGTACAGCAGGAAGGCCAGTGCTGTGACAGCAAAGAGCACCCCGAAGAGCACAGCCAGCACATCTCCTGCAAGCCAAGCACAGCCATGTTACAATGGGGATGGTTCCCTGTAACTACTGGCTGAGCAAGAGCAGGCAAGGAGTAGGCTGGTAGCCCAAGGGCAGAGGGGACACAAAGAACCAGCCTTGGCTGGGCACACTTACCTGCATGAAATGAGCTGGAGTGTCCTTCTGAAAAGGAGACAAAGACTGGAAGATGAGAACCAGCAGCATGGATGCTAGAGCAGCCCTACAAACCCACTGTGGCTGCCCACCCCCAGCTCAGCACGTGGCTTGCACAAGACCCCAATTCCCAGGCAGGTACACCCCCTGCCCACCTTCCCCTGCTTTGTGCCAGCCCCTCACCTACCTGCTGTTGCTGAATCATCACTACCTGTAAAGAGAGACAACACAGTCAGGGCACAGCCTTTGAAGTATTTGGGAAGTCTCAAGCCTGAAGGCCTTTAGGTTCCACTTCCAAAGTAGGGCTGCCTACAAGACTCCCATCAGCTGCCACATCTCCAGCAGCTCACAGTATCTTGCTGCAGGAAGCCCAGCCCTGACACCCTGCCAGAAGCGTGAGAAAAGGGAAGAAAAAGGGATCCCTGAACCACAGCCTACACCTGAGCCTTGCTGAGCCCAGCCAGAAACTTCCCCCACTGTTGTTGCTACAGCCAAGGAAGCAGGCTGCTGAGCACTGCGGCACCCCATGACTGCACAGGAGACCCCAGAGAGGCACCTGGGCAGAGCCCAGCAGGCAGCAGCCATGGGGACAGTTGCCTGAGATGGTCAGCAGCTCCCAGGGAGGAGGCAGCCACACATTGCAGGTAGGGCACCTGGCATGGGGATGGCTTGGTGGCCCTGCATGCTGGGAGGGAGCTGTGCTGGGCAAATGTTTGCCCAGCATGAAAGCATGGTTTTTAAAGAGCTGCGTTATCATCTGTACATGGCTCGGGTATGGTGCACAGAGTGGCACTATCTATGGGCTCTATCCAGCTACATGGCTGCTGCAGGAAAGCTGCCACCTCCACCCAGCAGCTTATAACAGGAGTGCTTAACTCCAGCTGGGGGTGACTGTCAGAAAGATCAACAAGCAATGGCACAGAAGGCGCAGCTGTAAGCAAAACAAGGTGTGATCCATCCCTCTCAGTGCTCAGCAGCCCCAAGGGCTAAAGCAGGCAGTTAGCACTGATGTGGGGAGAAACCCCCAGCAATCCTGTGCATGCAAGGCAGGGGACCAGTAACGTCATCCAAGAGTACTGGGACATTCTCCTGGCACTTGTGGCTTTGTTACAGTGGGGATTTTTGTATAGAAATAGCAAATAATGGAAAAAAAAAAAAAGTAGAGCTGGCCAACTCCCCCCTTGCCCCAGTGTTGGGAGGCTTTGGAACAGCTTCTGCAAGAAAGTAGTAAAAGAAAGGCTTGGAGGTAAATGGAAAATATGATAAAGTATCTAAGAGGTTTACCAAAGATAGAGCATGCCAGCCTAACCCGATATCCTTCTTTGATAAGTGATATTCTAGACAAAGAAAATGCGGTAGATTTTATCTCTCCCAGTTCCAGTGAAGCATTTGATGCAGTGCCACATGGGAAACTGCTAGCCAGGCTGAAGACCACAGTGATTAAAAGCCTAGAGCCATTAGCAAGCAGGCTGCAGGTGGAACGGTGAGGGAAGTGCCTTGCACCACATTGTGTGGTTATTGAGGCATTGCCCAGAGGCCTGGGACCAATCCTGTGCTGTTCCTATTAGTCACCTTCACCGAAGGTGTGGGAAATGCCATCAGAACAGAAAAGGAACAGGATGTTGAATAGAAAACCCCAGTGACCTCAGGGAGCAGCAATGGGCAAAAACTCAGTGATGCAGAGCAATAGTCACACCTGATGATTAATAGTGATTTCTACTCATGCCTGGAAATCACCAATGCAAGTAAGGCCTTCAAGGAGAAATAGAGGGTGGGCGTTCAGGGAGCCCTCAGGCAGGGGACTGTGTGCTTGGCCAGGATGGCTGTGAGGCTGTGCTGACAGAGCACAACCTTCAGCAGGAGTCCCCAGCACTGCCCTTCCTGCAGGATTTGGGGAGGGGTGTTCACTGCAAGCTCGTACCTCTGGCAGCTCCTACTGAATTTATCTATTGCTTTTGGGATTGAAGTAGCTAGCTGGAGTGCTAGGACCTGCCTCTTTGCTCCTGACCATGCATCCCCTCGTCCTGCTGCTGTTACATCTGCAAGACTAAGGATAAAATAAGTTTCTATAGACCAGTCTTCCCCAGGCAGGGTGAAGAAAGTGCAGAAATGGGAGAGAGCAGGACCCTAAGACCATTGTGCCACATGTCACTTGCCAGGCAGGTCTAAGCCATGCTGTGTTTCTGCAGGATACACAAAGCACTGAATCCTGCTGCTGCCCCCCATCACAGCATCCCTGCTGCTGGGAGCAGCCTGAGCACACTCAGCACTCTTACCAGGAATGTGTTTCACTGAAGGGGAGGTCTGGAAACTCGCCAGCACCCGCCGCCCGTGCAGGCTCTGCACTGGTCGGTAATTGTTCTGCAAAAGCTCGTCCTCAGGGCTTTTCAGGGTGGAAACCAACAGTGACATCTGGAAGGAGAGCGATGTGAACAGAATAGCATATAACATATGTGGGAATAACATCCCGCTTTTGGGAGCAGATGAGCTGCAGAGCCCTGGCACAGGGCACCCTCACCAGCTCACAGGGAGAGGCTGGGAAAGACCCAGTGCAGAGCTCATTGCCCTGACAGACCTGGTGATGAGAGAGCAGCATGGTCTGGTTGAAGATTGTCCACTTGACTGTCTGGTAGCAGGGAGGGGTGGTCAGAGAGCCATTATAGTGAAAGTAGAGGTTCAGGTTGGCAGGCAGCAGACCTGCGATGTTGAATCCAGGCACCAAGGTTTCTTGTCCTGGGAGAGGACACATAATGGGAGTGAGACTGGTATAAACCCCTTGGAGGGCAACAGCATGAAGATCATGGGCAGTGTGGCACTGCATGTGCTGCAGCTTTGCTGAGCAGCTGGTTTCTCTGCTGGGCTGCAGCCCCTGACACAGTATGAGGTGGGACAGGGCCTTACCTACTTCTTCGATTTCATGCAGATGCTTAAGTATTTCATGGTAGTATTGGTTCTCCCCATGCCCAACCTGCAACACAGAGACCCCAAGGTAGCAGCAAGGCCACGGGATGAGATGGTGATGGCAGCAGGGAGGTACGGCTCCTTGAGAGAGGCACCCAGTGACATCTTCATTCTTATCAGGGCTGATTTGCCCTTTCTCTCCCCTTCTTCCAAAGTATATTTGCACCTCTGTCAGTCCCCAAAACTGTGTCCAACTCTGCCCACCCCAGTCCCATCCTCCTGCTGCTGATCCGTGAAGCTCACCTCCAGAAAGGCTCCCAGTACAGCCAGGCCATCTGGGTGAACCATTGCTTCTGTAAGGCTGTCATACTTGGTATTGTAGTGGACCACATGGATCTGGAAGGGAAAAATGCAATTCCAGTGCCCGATGGATGCCACTGGGAGATGCTCACTCCCACAGGGCTACAGCCTGCTGACACAAGGGCTGTGAGACAAATGCAGGTGGGATGAGTACCACTGCGAGGAAGGGAAAATGCTGGTGGGTCTGCTGGTGCAAAGCAGCCAGCATGAAGCTCTGTCTGCAGGAACTTCCCTGCTCATAAACAGCAAATCAGTGCTCTGTCCTGCATAACAGGGGCTAATACTGCAGAGCCAGGCTCAGTTTGAGGACAGCAGCTAGAGAAGGAGGGATAAAACCAGATGGGAGCTGGCAGAGCAAGAGGACAGTGTGTACAGAGTAAACAGTCCCTGTAGCTCCCAAAGCAGGCTCACAGCCTCCAGAAAAGCTGGCTTCCACAGCCTGGGGACGGCCGCAGCTCCTGCACCATCAGCCCAGGACCAGGCTTGTGCATGAGTCTGGCTCAGCATCAAAGTGTGGCCTGCCACAGCAAACTCCATTGCTGCAGAGCAGCCCAGGATCCTGGCCAGGAGTTACAGCCCACATCCAGAGACAGCCATGGGCGAGGAGCATGAGAGCACTCCGGTGCCTCCTGTGCCCAGCACCGCGAGGGGAAAGGTGCATCCAGCACCGTGAGGGCTCCTCACCTCGGCAGCAAAGCGGCGCCCGTTGAGAGTGTGCTCGGAGCCGGGTCCTGCCGGGGAGCCCCAGTGCAGGTGCAGCTGCGCAGCTCGGTACTGCTGGGCATAGCCACCAGCCAGGGCCAGCGAGTCGGGCAGCTCAAGGACAACTGCAGAGCCAGAAGGAAGAGGTCAGGAACACAACACAAAGCCCAGCCCATTCCACAGGTACGCAAAGGAGGGAAACAGTCCCTCTGGGTTTCTAGAAGCTGGTCACAACAGAAAATCTTGCTTTCCATTTGTCATGAGGCTGTGGGCAGGCCTGCCAATGCGGCAGGGTTCAGCTTCTGACCTAAGGTTGTAGGACACTGCAGTAAATATGTCAGCTTCAAAAAGAGCTGCTATGAAAATGCTGGAAAGTGAAGAGCCCCTCCACAAAGACTCCTGGGGCCAGCTCCAAGCCAAATGTTATCCAACAATTAATTCAGTAAGTGAGAATAATATAAAGAGACCGTGAACAAAATTCATAGAGAAGAATACTGGCAGAGTGGTGGACATCTATGAGAGCAGGGCAAAGGGACAGAGAGCTGCAACTCTTGGCGAGCTGGGACCTTTCAAATAAAGCAGCCTGCAAGTGTATGACAGCACTAGAGCTAGTGCCATAGAGGCATTAAATATTTTGAAAGTACTTAGAGCTAAAACTTTTGCCCCTTCGGATACCATAAATTCATACTTTGATTTTTCTTTACTTTAGTGTGGTTTGTCCAGCTATTTTGGACTACTGCAGCAATGTGGCAAATCTAAAACTGAGTTACCTGGACATGTGGCAAAAATATCAGGAACATCTTTGGACCCTGAGAAAGGCTGTCTTATCCTTTTAAGCACCTTTTCCTGATTTTTAATGTAAAGTCTTTTCCTTTATCCTTTATTAAATGGGGTGTCCCTTAGTTACATCACTAATAGGGCACAGATTTGGGATTAACTGCATAACAGGGCTGTGATGAGTCATTGGCCATCTCAAGTTCCTTGCCACTGGGTTCAGAGATAGAAAACTCAAATACAGGAAGTGAGAAACTGTTCCCTCCCAATGAATTTATCTGTTTTTACACTTCTTTCATATAGGTAAACCATTGTCTTCTTTCTCCTAACTACCTGAGTCATTTTCAAGCCCTCAAAAAATCTTATATAACATTTACACTTTGTTACCAAAATGAGTAACTGTACAAATAGCTAACTAGGCTTGCAACTTTTTATTTATTTATGGCTTTTCATAAGGCAGAACAGTGGTTGCCACAATAAAAAAGGCGTCTTAAAAGCCTTGTGAGAAAGTACTTCCCCTCTCCCCAATGAAAATGCTCTCACTGCTTTTCTAAACACCAAGCAACACCAGATGCCAGGGTGTCTAAAATAGCAACTACTGAGCTCAACTAGTTTAACTCTGCAGGCACATTAGGGCAGGAGGCCACAGTGTAGAGCCCTGTGCATGCAGCACGCAGCTGATCTGACCATACACAGCAAGCCTGACCCGTCAAGTTTGCTGTACACACAAGTCAGCTCCATCTCGTTGGCCACCAGGGCAAGGAGGTGCCTTATCACACCATCAGCAAGTTCCTAAGGCCCTTTCTCCATAACCCTTTCTTAGCTCAGGGGCTGGCCAACATCAGTGTGCACAAAACTTTCTGCCTCCTCCAAGAAAAAGCTGGTAACAACCAGGTCCAACCATGCTCAGCTGTGGAAAAACGTGGTTTTCCTCCATATCTGGAATACCCAGGCTGATACTAAAATAACATGAATAAGTCGTGTCCAAAAAGTTGTTTACAAAAACCATGCTGGTATTGGAGAAGGGAAAACAAAAACCTATGAAAATTTCTTAAGATCTTGAGATAGAATCCTCAAGTACAGACAAAGTAAGGTGGCAAATGTTGTGCCCTAAAAGACAGGTGTAAGTAGCTTAAAGTCTAAGCCGCATCCAAAGACTGATGAGTCCTTTGAAAGTGAAATGCAGAGGAGGAACCAGTGGCTCAAAATGCACATCAGAAATATCACGGACACATTTTTAAAGAAGATGTGGAGTTAACAAATTTCTGGAGCTGGCTCCCAATGGCTCTGGACATGTTGGGGCTTCTCACCTTGTCCAGGAAAACAAATGGACATGTAAAATTTCTATAGCCTGTTGCTTCCCTTTTGGCCTAGAAGGCAACAGGGTCACCGCCTGCTTCGCAGAGCCCAGGGGAAAGTCATCAGAGAAGCCCAGTCCTGCTGGGAGAGTCTGAGCATCCTCTCCTTGTGCTCCAGCCCCTGCAGCTGCCTCTGCCCCCACCTGTGTGCCCGTTGTTCTTCAGCTTGAGCAGCTGGTTGGCGGGCAGGCTGTACCCAGAGAGCTGGATGGGCCGCAGGTCAGGGCTGAAGATGGCCTGGGCTGTGTCAACATTGATGGGTGACTGCTTGGTGCCCCCGCAGTCCAGGTAGTCTGTGCTCCAGTGCTTCAGGTCTGGTGACAGAAGGAAGGGAAGGACTGTCAGTGAGATCCTCAGGGTGAGGAGACCTCCAGAAAGAAGACTTGGGGTGCTGGGGAAGGGGACTTGCACTGCCCGGGGAGGTAGCCATGCACATAAGTTTAGTTTCCATGAAGTTAGCTTGGGAGCAGCTTTATGTCAACATGTGACTGAACGCAGCTGTATCAGGAAAGGTCTCAGAGCATGGTGAGCTGCCAGGAAAGTCTATTTTTGGGGTGTTTAGGAAGAGTGCAAGAAGATCATTTACAAGTGGATTTGGCAAGCAGAGGAGCTGCTGCCCTGCAGCTCATCACACACAGGCTGCCCTGCACAGCCTGGCCTCCGGCAGGTACCACCTCAGGGCTGCTGGAGCAAGGTACCACAGTGCTCCTGGGCTCTGTGGCAAAGGGACAGCTGACATGGCTGGGCTGCCGCTGAAATGGCCACCTCTTCCCAGCACTACAGCTGGGATAAGCACGGCTGATGGTCAGAAACCTCCCTTTGCACTGCAGAGGACTGCTTCTAGCGTGTCATGGACCAGTGCAAACCCAGGCTTGTCCCCAGGCCAGCTCCTCACAGGACCCCTGTAAATATGGAGCTGGGTGTGAGCAGCTGAGCCAAACCCCAGAGTGATGGGGCAGTAGAGGGTGTATCTGTCACAGCACTGTGGTGATGCCCACCATGGGTGCTGTGGAGAAGCCCCCCAGGCCGTGCTGCAAGGGCAGGGCCAGGCAGGATAGGATGGGGAGGGAGGGTGACAGAGGGCAGAGGTGAAGACAAGCTAATCCCTGGGCTGGTCAAAGTCCTAACATGGGCTGCAAGTCCAGCGTGGGGAGAGCAGCCTTTTCCCCCCTTGGCACAGGGTCGGGGAGCTCTCATTGAGGGAGGAGCCCTTCCCTGAGGGTCATCCCCCACACCCACGGGGCTGGGAAAGCCCTCATTGGAGCTGCTGCTTCCTGGTGAAATCAGATCAACCTCTGGCTCTTCAGCCCATCCATGCCTGAGTGCGGGCGCTGTGTCAGGGTCAGGCAGGAGGGAAGGGTGAGTCGTGGAGTGTGCACGGAAGCCTTGTAATAATTAACCACAGCTGGCTCTGTTCCAGGATCTGCTGGGTAGTAGGAAAAAAGCAGAAGTAACTGCAGGGTATTTACCTTCATAGCTCCAGTGGCTGTGGCCTTGAAAAAAAAAGAAAAGAAAGAACCACATGAATGGAAGGGAAAGGT